>NC_050091.1:15802280-16107690 GCF_009764565.3 Dermochelys coriacea
GTCCTGGAGGATTGGCAGCCCTGTGTCCCCAGTGACATGTCATAGCTCTGGGGCTGGGGGCTGGGGGCTGGGGGCTCCCCTACGTTCTCTTGGCCCCGGCACTCACCAGCACTGGCTGCTCCCAGCAGGGCCCAGCAGAACAGCAGCAGGATCCACGTCCCCATGTCTGTCCTGCTGAGACACCAAGGGACAGAGGGTCAGCGCCGCCCGCCATGGGGGAGAGGGAAGCACAGAAACAGGAACAGCCAGGGAGGGACAAGATGGGAGGGTGAGGCCCTGGCAGGGCACAAGATGGGAGAAGCAAAGGGAGGGACTGTGGATCATGGGGGCGGAGGGGGTACGGTGAGGTCATGGCGCGTGGGGAGGGACCCGGGTGGGGATTTACTGGGGGGGCAGGGCTGGGATGGGAGGTACTGGGAGGCAGGAACAGGGCTGTGGCACGGTAGGGGGTTCTGGGGGCAGGTGGGGTGAGAAGTACTGCGGGGCAGGAACAGGGCTGTGGCACAGGTAGGAGGTCCTGGGGGGCAGGGATGGGGTGGGAAGGTAGTGGGGCTGTGGCAGGGGTGGGGGTGTACTGAGGGGCAGGATAGGAGGTACTGGGGGGCAGGAATGGGGCTGTGTCACGGATAGGGGTTGTGGGGGGCAGGGACGGGGTGAGAAGGTAGTGGGGGGGAGGTATTGAGGGGCAGAAACTCACCAGGGCTGGTGAGTGGGGCCGTGGCAGGGCCAGGATGGGAGGTAGTGGGGGCAGGTGGAGCAGTGGCAGGGGTGGGGAGTCTGGGGCTGGGATGGGATGGGAGGTACTGGGGGTGGGGCTATGGCCTGGGTACAGTCCATGGCAGGGTTGGGGGTGGGGCCAGGTCATTCACACTTGGCCCCTGCCTGATGGGTCTGCTGGGGGCCAAGGTTTGTTACCATAGAGATGTGACCTTGTGCCCCACCCCCCAGCCTGCCGGGCAGTGTTTGCAGATGATAACCCTGCCCCGCCCCCCCCAAGCCAGGGGACCCCAGGGTGGGAGGAGGGGGCAGGCAAGAGGACCCTGGGCCGGCCTCATGCCTTCTTGACACCGAGTCCCACCTGCCTCACCTCCACCTGCCTCACCCGGGGTTCTGCTCCCTCTGCACTTGGGGGGCGGGGAAAGCTGGCTCCCCCTCATCTTCCCGCCCAGCACTGCTCAGCCTGCAGCTATGCATCAGTGCCCCCCCCCCAGTTCCATCCATTAGACCCCACTCTCCTGCCAGAGCCAGGAAGAACCCAGGAGTCCTGGCTCCCAGCCCCCTGCTCTAACCTGCCAGCAGTGACACATGATAGGAAGGGGATGGGGATCTCTGTGGTCTCTAACCCCCAGATAGAGGACCCCCTTCTGAGTTATGGGGGAGTGTGTAAATACCCACCCCCCTCGGTCCCTGCTTTGTCTGAAACCAATAAAGGTTAACCCAGGGGATTTGCATTTGCCAGCCTAATCCCTGGCACTGGGCGCCCGTAACCCCGAGTTACGCCTTGGCCCCCCCACGCTGCATGCCCCCCCTCCGCCCGCCATTCCCCACAGAGCAGAGAACATTCCAGCCTGCATGCCCCAGCCACAACACGTCAGCACCCCTGGGGCCTGCCTCTGCCCAGATCCCGCAGCACCCCCTTTTGCCAGGGCCCCTCACTCCCGACCTGCACCCCTATTATCCTAGCCCTGCCCCACCCCACCCCCGAAGCTTACCAGTGCCCGTCACTCCCAACACGCAGCCCCCTGCTAGCCCAGTCCTGCTCCCTCAGAACCCTACCAGTGCCCTTAGTCCCGACCCAGAGATCTTCTATCCCAGCCCTGGACTGCCCCCTCCCACAGCTCTGCCGGTGCCCCTCAGTCCCGACCCACAGTCCCTGATATCCCCACCCCCAGCTCTGCCAGTGCCCCTCCGTCCTGACCCACAGCCTCTGGTATCCCAGCCCTGGACTGCCCCCTCCCACAGCTCTGCCGGTGCCCCTCAGTCCCGACCCACAGTCCCTGATATCCCACCCCCAGCTCTGCTAGTGCCCCTCCGTCTGACCCCAGCCTCTGGTATCCCAGCCCTGGACTGCCCCCTCCCACAGCTCTGCCAGTGCCCCTCAGTCCCGACCCACAGTCCCTGGTATCCCCACCCACAACTTTGCCAGTGCCCCTCTGTCCCGACCCACGCCTCTGGTATCACAGCCCTGGACTGCCCCCTCCCACAGCTCTGCCAGTGCCCCTCTGTCCCGACCCACAGCCTCTGGTATCCTCACCCACAGCTCTGCCGGTGCCCCTCCGTCCCGACCTACAGCCTCTGGTATCCCAGCCCTGGACTGCCCCCTCCCACAGCTCTGCTGGTGCCCCTCCGTCCCGACCCACAGCCTCTGGTATCCCAACCCTGGACTGCCCCCTCCCACAGCTCTGCCAGTGCCCCTCCGTCCCGACCCACAGCTCCCTGCACCTACCCCTGCACTTGGGCCTGGGCCTCTTGCTGGCGGCTGGGCAGGACAGGGCGTTATCGTGGGCCGCGGGGACTGGCTCAGGGGCAGAGATTAAGGCAGCTAAATTCGGCTGGGTTGGCTGCCTGACAAGCCCTGGACAGGATGGGAGCTCTCGATAACGGATCTGTGTGGTGTGACTAGCAAGGGAGGGCTGGGATCCAGGACTCCTGGGTTCTCTCCCAGCTCTGGGAGTGGAGGGGGTCTAGTGGTTAAAGTAGGGCCCCTCTGTCTGTGCCCCCTCTCTGAGGAGAGCTGCCAGACACCCCCACTAGCCCCAGCTGGGATTGTTGGGTTTTCACGCTCCCTGGCAGCTTGTCTAAATATACCCAGGCCCCGGCACTGGAGTATAAATACTCCTGACTCAGCTGGCCTGGCATGCAGCACCCACTGCTCGGCTCACATCTCAGCTGGGCAGGGGTTCTGGGGCCGGTGGAACACCAAGGCGACCAGATCCCACCTCCAACTCCCCCTCAAGCTGCATGGGCAGCTTTGTGCCAAGCTGGGACATGGGTCCCCCCACAGCTCAGGAGGAAAGGCCGGTCCCCGACCCAGCATTGGGACCCCTCACCCTTGTGCCACATACCTCCCCCTTCTCCTCATCCCTACCCCATTACTGCTCCCACAACCATCTTCAGCCCCATCCCACTGCTCCCTTCCCTCACCCCCATGCCCCCACAAACCCCTTCACCCCATCCCTCTCCCTGAATCCTCCCCCCGCCACTGCCCTCTTGTCCACACAGATATCACCAGGTGTTGGTTGCCACCTGGAAAGAAGCCCCGAGGGAGGCACTAGGGGAGGTGCTGGGGGGCCATCCCAGTGGGACAGGACAGGCCATGGGGGTCTCCCCACCAGCCTCTTGGCCCAAGGACATGGGGCCATTTGTCCCACCATTCACCTGTGGAACTCTCTGCCACTGGGCACCACAGGCCCGGTGGGGAGGGAGCTGGTGTCATGGATGGACTTGGCTATGGGGAGACTCTGAGATCCAGGAGGGGGAGCTGCCTCCCACTGCAGGGGGGGATGGAACCTCCTACAGGCACAAATGCTTCTGGACCAGACCTGTCAGATGAGCTCCTGGGGTGGAGTCGGGGGCCACCTGAGCACCCCAAACATTCCCCTAAGGTGCTGACACATCCCCAACCTCTCCCCCTGCAAAATATCCCATCCTCCCCTCCCAGGCATCACCCCAACCCTCCTCTGTGTTAGACATCCCCCCATTAGAACCTCCCTGTGATTAGACCCACCTCCCTGGGGGCAGATCCCCCAGGCAGTGCCCCCCTGTTAGAACCCCCTGGTTAAACCCCCCTCCTGTGGGGCAGAGCCCCCCATTAGACCCCCCTTTGATTAGATCCCCCTCCCTGGGGGGGAAGAGCCCCCCTGTTAGACTCCCCTGTGGTTAGACCCCTCTCCCTGGGGTCAGAGCCGCCAGGTTAGACCCCTCCATAGTTAGACTCCCCTCCCTGGAAGTCAGAGCCCCCCCATTAAAACACCCCGTGGTTAGACTCCCCTCCCTAGGGTCAGAGCCCACCTTTTAAGCCCCCCCAGATTAAAACCCCACCGTGGGGGGCAGAGACCCCTTGTTAGACACCGCTGCATGGCTAGACCCCCTCTTTGGGGGGCAGCCCCCCCATTAGACCTCCCCATGGTTAGACCCCCCCCCCGTGGTTAGAGCCTCCACCCTGGGGGCAGAGCCCCCTGTTAGACACACACACACCCGGTTAAATCCCCCTCCCCGGGGTTAGACCCCCCCCGTTTGACCCCTTGGGGTTAGACCCACCTCCCTGGGGGCAGATCCCCCAGGCAGTGCCCCCCCGTTAGAACCCACCGGGTAAACCCCCCTCCTGGAGGGCAGTGTCCCCCCGTTAGACCTCCCCAGGGTTAGACCCCCCCACTTAGACCCCTCGGTGGTTAGACTTCCCTCCCTGTGGTCAGAGCCCACCTTTTAAGCCCGCCCCCCCGGTAAAACCCACTCCCTGGGGGGCAGAGAACCCCTGTTAGACCCCTCCCTGGGGGGCAGAGTCCCCCCGTGGTTAGACCCCCTCCCTGGGGGGGCAGAGCCCCCCTCTCCCGTTGCCCAGATCTCAGCCGATCCACCCGCTTCCCCCCACGGGACTTTCCTTCCTCCCCCTGCCGCGTCTCCCCCAAGCCCCCCGGCCGCCCCTTACCCCGCTCCCCTCGCAGCTGTCAGCCCGGCCGAACGCAGAGTGCGGCGCCGGACAGCGGGGAGCGCCCGGCCCGGAGAGGGGCGGGGGCGGGGTGGGACTGAGGGAATGGGGGAGGGGACGCGGCAGTGGGTGGGGGTGAGTCCGGAGGAAAGGGGCGGGGGGTGTCAATTCAGGCAGAATTTCGTAACTGCCCCCCACCCCCATAGCGGGATCTGGGTGGGGTGGGACGAAGCAGCCCCCTGGAAGGTGGGTGTGGTTCTGTCAGTGTGTTGGTGCCCCTGTGTCAGTGTGTCCATGTGGCTGTGTGGCATGTGATGGTGTGTGGGTGGGGCTGTGTGGGACTTGGCTTGGTGTGTTGGAGTATCCGTGTGGTTGTCCGGGTGACAGTGTCAGTGTGTCGGGGTATCAGTGTGGCTGTCAGGGTGACTGTGTCAGTGTGTCAATGTATCAATGTGGCTGTCAGGGTGACAGCGTGTTAGTGTGTCAGGGTATTGGTGTGACTGTCAGGTTGACGGTGTGGCTGTCGGGGGGGGGACAGCAGTGTCGGGCTATTGGTGTGGCTGTCGAGGCAACAATGTGTCAGTGTGTAAGGGTATAGGCGTGGCTTTCAGGGTGACAGCGTGTTAATGGGTTGGGGTATCAGTGTGGCTGTAAGGGTGACAGCATGTCAGTGTGTCAGGGTATTGCTATGGTTGTCAGGGTGTCAGTGTGGCTGTCAGGGTGATAGTGTGTCTGTTTGTCGGGGTATTGGTGTAGCTGTTGGGGTGACAGTGTGTCCGGGTGTGACCGGGGTGGTGACGTGTCCCTGTGCATAGCCTGGCTGGGTGGATTCTGTTTCCTGGTTGCAGGTTGGCTGGGGGGAGCTGGGGTCATTAAACTGGGGCAGGGGACTGTGGGGAGAAGGGGCTGCTGCGGAGCAGCTCCCTTTCTCTGAGTCCCACTGCTGCCCCCATGTGGAATTGAACTGTGGGTGGCCACTGGCCAGGATCGTCCCTGCTATTCCATGCACTCCCCTTGCCGGGCTGGGACAGACGCTGAAACCTGCCCCTTCATGGCCACTAAAGATCCCAAGGCATGAAAGCAGTTTGATAGGCCAAGCTGGAGTGTGAACCCCAGTGTCCGGGCCAGAGCCCAGTTCACACTGCCTCTGTTCTAGCTCCTGGATGACACAGGTTGGTTAGGACTTCCTGTCCTAAATGGCTATTCCCCAGCTGCCCCGACTCAGAGGTGGCTGCATCTCAGGGCGGATGAGCCATCCCCATGCAGTGTGATGTGCATCTTTTCCCCAGCTGCCCTGCTCCAGAGGTGGCTGCGTATGTGGAATCATAAATCCACGCAAAGCACAAAATCCAGCAGACTCCAAAGAGGGGAGAGGTCATGTTTCTGGGGCGGGGCAGGGCGGGGCGACGGATGATGTTATAATGTTAATGTCCTGGCACTTTGGGATCCTGAGCAGGAAGAAGAGGAGTCAGGTGGTCATTAAACCTAACAAGATTTCTGCCATTCCTTCACACACACACACACACACACACACACATACACACAGTCACTGACTAGTTTAGCACAGCCAAGTTACATGTGAGCTCAGACTCTGGGAGGGGAGTGGGGTCTAGTGGTTACAGCAGGGGGGCTGGGAGTCAGGACTTTTGGTTCCTGATCACAATCTCACTCAGGAAGAAAGCACAGGGTGCCACCTCCCCCCGCCCTCCCTCCAGCAGGGCTTGTCCCCTTCAGCAGGGGGCAGCAGGGACACACACACACACACACACACACACACACACACACTCTCTCTCTCTCTGTTCTAGCCTTATTCCAGCTGCCACACTCATCCAGCTGTGGATCCCATTGTCAGGGCCCACCCCCCCCCAACCTTGTTCACACCTCCAAGCCCTCCACCCAGCTGCAACCTCCTTCCCCCTCACCCCCCAGTGCCCCAGGCATCCCCCTGCAGGGAGTGTTTCCACTAACCAGATTCCCACCCCCCATCACAGGACAAAGGCCCCTGTGTAAGGGGAAATGCCAGCTCCGGGCTGGGATCCCACTCCCAGGGACTGGCGGGCAGCCAGACAGCTGGGCCCATTGTCCCCCGGCCCCCACAATCCACCCCTGGTGCTGAGCATCTGAGCAGGCATTTCTGGGTGAGGGGGCACAGCTGGGATAGCAGGAAGATTAGGAACCAGGCTGGGAGGGGGAAATCAGAGTCGGGGAAAGAACCCAGGAGTCCTGACTCCCAGCCCCCCACCAAACACTAGACCCCACTCTCCTCCCAGAGCCTGGGATAGAAACCAGGAGTCCTGGCTCCCAGTACCCCTCCCCGCTCTAACAACAACCCCCAACTGCCCTCCTAAAGCTGGTGCCCCCTAGAGGGGAAAGGCCATGTCCCATTCCCTGCCTGGAGCTAAGGGATGAGATGTGGGCCGGGAAGGTTAACTAACCATGAGCCCTGCCCCCTCTGGGCAGACAGACACAGACCCTGTGTACACTAGGAGTTGTGACAATCCTGCACCCCCCAGTTCCTGCCATCTATGAGGCTTTCTTTGTGTCCAGGGCGACTCCAGGGATCAAAGCAGGGGAGGCTGGGAGTCAGGATTCCTGGGTTCTCTCCCAGGCTCTGGGAGTGGGGTGGTGTCCTCTGGTCCCGGGGGTACAGGATAACTCTGGTAACTGGTGGCAATGGCAGATCATTATCCTGCTCTGTGGCTAGCAGAGGGTTAACACCAGGGTCATGCAGTCCCAGGCCTTACAGGGGGCCTGGTCATCGAGCACGTGGATGTTCACTCTGAACCCTACTGACACCACCTGTTAGCTCTTTGTAATGGCAGTGACCTGGGGTTGTGGGAGGGGCCTGCTTCTGTAAGTGGAGCTTGGTGATGCTGGGTGGGATACATGGTTAGTTGGTGGGGTGAGGTGGGGCCAAGTTGCCTCACCAGCTAACTCCTCCCGCCAGGAGTGGTGAGTTATATGGGCCCATGGTGCCCGAGCTCCAGGAATATTCAGGGCCTGGCGGCCTGGCTCCACCAATGTTCAGGGCTGGGTCTCTCCCCAGCCCTGCCTGCTGCCCCAGATGATTTTAAAGGGCCTGGGGGCCCCTGCCGCCATCACCAGACGCCCAGCGGGGCTAAAGCAACTTCCTGCCTGCCCTCGCTTCGCACAGCACGCCACTCCCAGAAGTAGTTGGCACGTCCCTGCGGCCCCTGTGTCTCCATGCACCTGCCCTGAGCGCCGTGTCCGCCATTGGAACTGCGGCCATTGGGAGCAGCGGAGGTGGTCCCTGCAGGCAGCGATACGCAGAGACCTCCCAGCCCCCCGAGTAGGAGCCACTGCCATAGGGGTGTGCAGGTTGCTTTTGGGAGCCGCCTGAGGTATGTGCTTTACCCCTCACCCCCTCCTGCACCCACCCCCTGCCCTGAGCCCACACCCAGCACCCAAACTCCCTCCCAGAGCCCACCCCCCCACATTCCCTCCTGCACCCCAACCCCCTGCCCCAGCACAGAGCCCGCACCCAGCACCCATACTCCCTCCCAGAGCCCGCACCCCCTCCTGCACCCCAACTCCTTCCCCTAGCCCAGCGCCCACACCCAGCATCCATACTCCCTCCCAGAGCCTGCACCCAGCACCCATACTCCCTGCCAGAGCCCACACCCCCTCTTGCACCCCAACTCCCTCCCAGAGCCCACCCCCACATTCCCTCCTGCATCCCAACCCCCTGCCCCAGCGCAGAGCCCGCACCCAGCACCCATACTCCCTGCCAGAGCCCACACCCCCTCCTGCACCCCAACTCCCTGACCCCACCCAGGGCCTGCAGCCCACACCCAAACTCCCTCCCAGAGCCTTAGGCAGGTGTGTGCGGGGGGCGAGACTTGGACCCGTTCTGGGCACCACCAAAATTACATAACCTTGCAGCCGCCGCCCTCCCGTCACCCCAGGGTGACCCCCACCCCCTCGCTCCAGCCACATGGTTTGCTTCCATGACACACAGCGCTTCACTTTTTGGCACAAACAGGGAATGGCCCAGGCAACTGCTGAGCCCTCCCATGGCCAGGACAGAACCCAGGAGTCCTGGCTCTCAGCGCTCCCCCAGTCTAACCACCAGACCCCAGTGCCCCCCAGGGCTGAGGTAGGACCCAGGAGTCCGGGTGCCCGGCCCTTCCTCCCAGCCCCTGGGTTGAGCTGCCCCCCTCCTTTTCTTTACTTATGGCTCCGCCCCTGGTCAACACCCCCCGCCCCACTGTTCCCCATCTCCGGCTAGCGATTGGCTGGCAGCACTGCCACTCACAGAGGAAGGGACGGCCTCAGGAACAGCGGGACGGGGGAGCACCGACAAGCGGACTGACCAAGATCGCAGGGGGACAGTGGGACAGAACCGGGGATGGATGGAGAGACACAGGGTTAGACAGAAGAATAAAGGGACGGATACAGGGTAGATACAGGGGTGGCTAGAGGGGTAGATACAGGGGTGGCTAGGGGGAGAGATACAGGTGGATGGAGAGATACAGGGGTGGCTAGAGGGGTAGATACAGGGGTGGATAGGGGGAGAGATACAGGTGGATGGAGAGATACAGGGGTGGCTAGAGGGGTAGATACAGGGGTGGATAGGGGGAGAGATACAGGGGTGGATAGGGGGAGAGATACGGGGTGGCCTGGGGGAGAGATACAGGGGTGGCAGAGAGCTGCATAGCAAGAATCAGGAATTCAGGGATAGGTAGAAGGACCCCAGCCTGGAGGGGGTCCCAGGGCTGTATAGGGGGGAGCAGCCCAGGGCCCCTGGGCCAGACAATGGGCTGGGGGGGACCATGGACCTGTGCCCCCCTGCTCATGTTACTGCTGCTAGCGGCTGGGGGATGTGAGCGGCGCCGGGCCCCCCGGCGGAAATGCCCCATCGGCTGCAGCTGCACCCAGGACAACGCACTGTGTGAAAGGACAGACGGGGTCCCCCGAGGACTGCCCCCTGACATCACCTCCCTGTAAGCGCCCCCAGCTGCCCTCTGCCACCCCTGCACCCCCCTCCTCACCACCCTGCCCTGTCACACAATCCCTTGTTACTGGAAGCTGGAGTTGTGATTTGATTCTGGTTCTAATTCAATGGTGCTGGGTTTATCGGTCACTGGTGCCAGTTTTGTTGCTGGTCTGTCTGCTTGCTTGGCAGCTGCTGAGGCTGGGGTGGGTGACTGCGTTGTGTCTGGTGGGACACTGGTGTCAGCCCTGGTATGGGGCCTGGTGAGAAGCCGATTCTGGCACTGGTTCCGGTACTGGTTCAATGTCACTGCTGGTATTTGTGCCACTTGGATGTTTGTGCTACTTCCGGTTTGACTTTGATGCTGATTCTGGTATTGGTTCTGGTTCTCATAGTGATTCTAGTTTGATGCTGGTTCTGGTTCTCATTTGATATTGGTTTTGGTTCTGGTTTTGGTTCTGGTTCTGGGAGTAGCTCTGATTTGGTGCTGGTTCTGGTTCTGGGAGCAGCTCTGATTTGGTGCTGGTTCTGGTCTGAGGTTGCTGGCTGTTCTGGTTAAGGTGCTGGTTCTGGTGTTGGGCCATTCACTAGGTCCACTACAGTTCTGCACCTGGGGTGGGCATTGGGCTGGTGCTGGTTTGGGTTGGATGGTGCTGGTGGCCTTGCTCACGGTGTCCCCTTGGGAAGGCTCTGGTGCTGGTTCTGGCAGTGGTACCAGTCATGCTTTGATAGAGGTGCTGGCTCAGTGCCGGGGGGCTCCTGGTTCTGGCTTGAGTCCCAGATTCCAAGGCAGGAGGGACCATTGTGTGCATCTCGTGGGACTCCCAGACCAGAGAAGGGCCGCAAGTCATCCCTAGAGCAGAGCTGTTCGACACTGTCCAATCATGGCTTAAACATTGCCAGTGAGGGAGCATCCCCAACCCTTGGCTAATTGCTCCCATGGTTAATGGTCTTGCCAGTAGCAATTTACATCTTGTTTCCAGTCTGAAATTGTCTAATTTTGACTCCCAGCCCTTGGACCATGTTCGACTTTCCTTGGCTGGACTAACGCTCTGTTCTAGCCAGGATCGCATCACCCCTGGACCTGCGTTGTGCTCAGCTACAGCGATGGAGCTCCTGGACTTTTCTGGTTTATAATCCTCCTCCTTGTTCTTATAATCCTCCTCCTGGTTCTTCTCTGGCCTCTTTGCAATTTATCCACCTCCTTCTTGAACTGGACACAGGAGTCCAGCCATGTTCACACCAGGGCCGAGGAACCTCTCTGCCCCTACTCGAGACTCCTCTGTTTATGTGTCCCAGGAGCCCCTTGGGCCACGGAGAAAGATAAATTATGCTTTTCAACATTATCACCAACAATGTGGAGGGAAACATAAACCCACCCCGCACTGATACTCATCAGTCCCCTTCCTCCCGTCCAGTAGCTATATAGGTTGTAGAGCCGTCCTCACGGCCCCTCTAAAGCGGGTTGGTGTTGGAACCAGCACGGCCTTCCTCCACCCAGTGACTGCCAGCGCTTCGGGGTCTCTCCAGGGCTCTGGAATGAGTCCAATTATCAGCCACCTTTTCCTGATTAACATCGCCTCCCAGCTGGTTTTAGCTCTTGCCTCTAGGCTGCCTCTCTCAATGGTGCTGTTGAACCTGGGTCTTGGCAGGAGGCTGATGCTGGTTCTGGTTTATGGTCAGTTCTGGTTCTGTGTTGGCTCTGGTTCAGCTTTGGGTTTGCTATTGGGACTGGTTTGAAGTCAGTTCTGGTCTCATGTTAATGCTGGTTCTGTTCCTGATGGTGGTGCTAGTTGTGATCAGAAGGTGGTGCTGGTTCTGGACTGGTGGTGCTGGTGCTGGTCTGATGTTGGTGCTGGTTCTGGACTTAGTTCCTCTCCTGGCTCTGGAGCTGCCCGTGGTGCTGTGCCCTTTCTGTGGGAGTCTTGGTGATGGGTGCAGCACCGATGCTGGTGCCGTTCTGACCAGTAGCCCCCTCACAACCCGTCTCCCCTCTCCAGGTCCCTGGTGCGATCCGGATTCACTGAGCTCCGAGAGGGAAGTTTCCTGCAGACGCCGTCCCTGCAGCTGCTGTAAGGAGACCAATGCCCCCAACTCTCTAGTGTGCAAGGGGGAGCCATGTCTGTGTATGGCAGCCCATGGGGGCAGGGAGAGTATTAGCATGAAAATGGGTGTGTGCTGGCCAGTGTGTACGGGGAGGTGAGTGTGCAAATGGGTGGGTGTCAGCCAGTGCATATGAAGGTGCATGTGAAAATGGATGTGTGCTGCTCAGAGGGGGCAGCTGAGGGGGCAGTCTTGTGGGGGGCAGGCGCTCACCGTTAGCCCAGGAATGCTCACAGCCCCCAGCCGGGTGCCACCCAGACACAGTGAGAGATGGGCCCTGCCCCACAGAGCTAACCATCTACACAGACACAGGGGGCAAGGGAAACTGAGGCACAGAGCAGGGAAATGTCTTGCCCAGATTTACCCAGCAGGTCTGTGGCAGAGCAAGCGAGGGAACCCAGGAGTCCTGGCTCCCAGTCCCCGCCTGCTCTAACCATAAGACCCCACTCCCCTTCTGGAGCCAGGGCAAGGCTGTCTCAGGAGAGCGGAGGCTGTGGACTGGGATTGAGGGAGGTCAATAGTTCAGGGTCCCGGTGGGCACTGACTCCCTCTCTCTTCCCAGCTTGTTCACATCCAGCACCCTGGGACTGATCAGAGACGATGCCTTCGTGGGACTCCTGCACCTGGAGTATCTGTGAGTGTGCGAGGGGGTGGGGGTGCAAGGGGAAGTCTTCACAGGGGACTTTGGGGGGGCGAAGCAGGGGGCACACAGGGCATGACCCACTGACAGAGCCCCCCCTCCTTCCCTCCCCCTGCAGGTTCATCGAGAACAACAAAGTCGGCTCCATTTCCAAGAACGCACTGCGGGGCCTCAAGGGGCTTGTGCATCTGTGAGTGACACCCCCCCCCCGCATGGCCTCTGGCTCCCCAGCACCAACAGACCCTGGTGACCCCCCAGTTGCTGAAAACCAATGGACCCAGGGGACCTCACCAGCTCCCCAGCACTGACAGACCACAGTGACCCCCAGCACCCTAATACCAGACCCCAGGGAGCCCTGTGACTGACCCCCTTGGCCCCCCAACACCCCCCACCCCAACACTGACAGACCCCCCCCAAGAACTCCCTGACACCCAGCCCTGATATCTTCCTGCGATCCCTGACACCAGAGATCACAATTCCTTGGCACTAACACCCTCCCAGGGACCCCAACATCAGCCTGATATGACACCCCCCAAGGGGACCCCTCCCCCAACACTCCTGTCACCCCTAAAATGAGTCCCTCAATGGGGCAACCCCCAAGGGAACCCATCCCCACACTCATCCCCGACCCGCCGACAGCCCGTACCAATGGAACCCCCACCCCATCCCCCCACACACACTGGGACCCCTCTTTCCCCACGGGACCCTGCCCACCGGCCCTATGGCCTGATGGGAGCAAGCACCCCCCAGAGGGGAAAGACCTTGGTGTTGGAGGGCCCTCCCCATCTCTGACATCTCCCCCCATCCAGGAGCCTGGCACACAACCAGCTGGAGACGCTGCCACGCCATCTGTTCCGGGGCCTGGACGCTCTCACCCATGTGTGAGTGGGGGGCAGAGGTGGGACTGGGGGGCAGGCGTAGGGGAGGGGATGGGGAGGAGCGGTGGCGAAATGAAGGGTGAGGAGGGGGCAGCAGTGGAGGGAAGGGGCAGAGGAGGGCCTTGCTGCCTGGCTCCGGCCCCCCTACCCCATGTACCCCAGCCCCACGCGGGGCGATTCTCCCACCAGAGACCTGCGGGGGAACCCCTTCCACTGCGACTGCCGGATCAAGTGGCTGGTGGAGTGGCTGAGCAGCACCAATGCCAGCGCCGAGCTGGGCGAGTGCCAGGGCCCAGCCGAGTTCAACGGCACCCGGCTGAGCCAGCTGCACCTTCAGGACTTTGACTGCATTACCACCGGTACGGAACCCCTGAGCCAGCTGCCCCAGCATCGGGTAGCCGGCCCCATGCAGCGTTATGTGCGGCTGTTCCCCAGCTGCCCCGCCCCGGAGGTGGCTGCATCTCAGCACCGGGTGAGCCGTGCCTGTGTGGCATTATGCACAGCTGTTCCCCAGCTGCCCCGCCCCAGAGGTGGCTGCATCTCAGCACCGGGTGAAACCATTGGAAGGGAAAATGCTTCTTAGCTCATTGCCCTCGCTGCATCTCAACCCAATTCCTGGTGAGACACAAACTGCTCCAGAGCCCGCTGTGTGAGAAGCCTCAGGACTCCTGGGTTCTATCTCCAGACCCAGGTTGGGAGGGAGGTCTAGTGGTTAGAACGGGCAGGGGGCTGGGAACCAGGACTCCTGGGTTCTATTGTCTCAAGGCTGGCACAGGAAGCAGAAGTGAGCGCAGAGCTGGGGATGAACCCAAGCACCCAGCTGCTCCCCAGCCCCAGTCTAACCTCCACCCCCCGCCAGCGCTGGCGCTGTTCCAGTCGCTGCCCTTCCAGGCGCTGTCGGTGGAGCCGTTCTGGTACCGGGGGGGAGCAGCACGTGGCCATCACCCAGCCCTTCGCAGGGCGCTGCAGTCTGCTTGAGTGGGACCACCTGGACGGGGCCTTCCGGGCCTACGCCTCCATCAACGGTGAGCGAGGGCCCCAGCCCCCCTGGTTACCCCTGAGTCCCCTTGTACTCTGCCTCCCCACCACATCAGCCAGTGCCCCCTGTACCCCACCTGCAGGGATACCCTCACAGCCCCCTGAGCCTTGCCCCAAGGATACCCCGGAGCAGCCCCCTCCCCTCCACAAGATCACCCACCCCCCCGGCACCCCTAACTTCAGACCAGCCCCCAGCTGCCCCTTTTCTTCCCACCAGGCAGATCCCCTGACCCCCTTAACCCATCTCCCCACCCCAGGGAAGCCTCCCCCCCAAAACCCTCCCCCTGTGCAGCCTTCTTGAACCCCTCTCCCTTCCTCCCTCTTTCTTTCTAACCTCTGCCCCCCTTGGGCAACCCCCCGATCCCTGCCCCCTTGGACAGTCCCTCAATCCCTGTCCTCCTTGAGCAGCTCCCCTGCCCCCTGCCCCCACAGGCTCGTCGCCCGTGGCCTGCAAGCCGCTGGTGGTGGAGGGGCGGCTGCTGGTGGTGCTGGCGCAGCTGGCCGGGGGTTCCCATGTGTGGCGCCAGGAGGAGGCCTCGGGGCGCTTCGTGCGGCTGCAGGAGCTGGGCCCGCAGCGCATCCGCAAGCCCAACGCCCTGGCCAGTTTCCGGGTGGACGGCGACTGGTTCCTGGCTGTGGCCGACAGCTCCAAGGCGGGCGCCACCACGCTCTTCCGCTGGGGTGGGCGCGGCTTCTACGCCCACCAGGCCCTGCACGCCTGGCACCGCGACACCCACGTAGAGTTCCTGGAGCTCGCCGGCCGGCCCAGCCTCATCCTGGCCAGCAGCTCCCAGCGCCCCGTGGTCTACCAGTGGAGCCGGCCCGGCCGCGCCTTCCTGCGCCACACGGATATCCCTGACATGGACGACGTCTACGCCGTTAAACACTTCCGCCTGCGCGGGGATGTCTACGTGTGCCTGACCCGCTTCATTGGTGACTCCAAGGTTAGCACCCGGTGTGTCCCCAGCGTGCCCTGCGCCCAGCGTGCCCCCTGTGCCAGTGTGCCCTGTGCCTGGTGTGCACCTCCTGTTCCCAGCCTGCCCTGTGCCCAGCGTGCCCTGTGCTTGGTGTATACCCCCCTGCTCCCAGCATTCCCTGCACCCAGCATGCCCTGCATGCATCCAGCAAACCCGCAGTGTGCCCCCAGTGTACCCTGCTAACGGTGCTCCCAGAATGCTCTGCTCCCAGCACACTCTGACTGGTCCAAGCATGCTCTGCTCCCATAATGCTCTGTCTCTGCTCAGCTTCTCCCAGCATACTCTTGACTTTGCCTCTGCCCCCAATATGCTTCCATCTTGCTTTGCTTCCACTCAGCCACTCCCATCATTCTCTTCTCTCAGCATGCTTTCTGTCCCCCATGATGCCCTCTGCCTGCAGTTCAGCATTACCCATAGAATCAGAGAATCTCAGGGTTGGAAGGGACCTCAGGAGGTATCTAGTCCAACCACCTGCTCAAAGCAGGACCAACCCCAACTAAATCATCCCAGTCAAGCTTCTCATCCACTGTAATCTCCAGCCTGTCTGCCCTGCTGGCATTTCTGGCATAACCCACAGTCCTCTCTGCCTCCTCAGGTGATGCGCTGGGAGGGCTCCATGTTCCGGGATGTCCAGCATATGCCATCGCGCGGCTCCATGGTCTTCCAGCCGCTGGGCATTGGGAGCCACCGCTATGCCGTGCTGGGCAACGACTACTCCTTCAGCCAGGTTTACCGCTACGATGCCCGCTCGGGCCTCTTTGTCCGCTTCCAGGAGCTGAACACCCAGGCGCCCCGCTCTTTTGCCCACCTGGCCGTCCACCAGCGGGACTTTGTCTTCGCCGCCAGCTTCAAGGGAGACACACAGATCTACCGGCACATCACCATCGACCTGAGTGCCTGAGCCCCGCGCCGGGGCGGGGGGGGGAGAACGGGCTTCAGACAATGTGGGGGAGCAGCACCAGCCTTGGTCACCGGGGGGCATAGAATGAGATGCAGACAATGGGGGTGCAGCACTGGCCATGGCCACTGGGGGCACAGAACGGATGCAGATAATGGGGGGGGGGGGGCAGCACCAGCCACCGAAGGCATAGAACGGGCTTCAGACAACGTGGGGGAGCAGCACCAGCCTTGGTCACTGGGGATGCAGACAATGGGGGGGACAGCACCAGCCATGGCCACTGGGGTGCAGAACGAGATACAGACAATGGGGGTGCATCACCAGCCATGGCCACTGGGGATGCAGAATGGGATGCAGACAATGGGGGACAACAGGAATGGAGCAGGAGGGTGCTGTGCCAGTGATGCCACTAGGTGGGGAACAGCAGCAGGAACCGACTTTTCAATCCTATTTCGATGCCAACCCCCTGCCCGCGCACCTGCCTTTTAAAATCGGTTCTGGACTTGGTTAAGAGCCATTTCCCACAGTTCCATTTTTAAAAATGGATTTCAGAGACTTGTTTTTTCCCACCTCTTTACAAAGGTTTCTGGTTAAGAGCCAGTGTCCTGTAGCTTTTTCATCGTTAATGTTTCCCTTTCAGGTGTGTCTTTTTCAAATTTTTATTCATTTACAATTTTCCTTAACTAAAAAAATTCAATTTTCAGTCAGGTCCCTCTTTTAAACCGATGAGTCATTTCACAGAGTCATTAAAGAAAAACATTTGCTGCCTTTTTCATTCATTTCACGTTTTTTATTTTGATTGCATTTCATTTTTTAGCCTTTAAACCTTTTTTCCCCCCATCTCCTCTACATTAAATGTTTAGATTCATTTACTGAGTCATTTTGTCTCAAAGTTTTAAAAAAAGTCACATTAATTGTTTAATTTTATTTACTCTTTTAAGCCTCCCCCCCAATAATACCCTGTTGCTTTGATTCTGTCAGTTTTCTCGGTACTGACATTTGCTTTGTTTTCGTTCCATTGTTTCTTTCCTTTTTAAAAAAACATTAAATAGAAAATTCAGGCGCCCCCGCCCCAATTGCCCTTTGTTTTAATTCCCAGTTCAAATGGGGGTCCATCCTGTCCCATCATTTGAAGGGAGGTTTGGTTTGCCCTTTTCCCCCGTTAAGTTGGAATTTTATTTACTTTTCTCCAACTAATTTGTCCTTGGTTTTTAATTTTGCTTTTAAAATAAAATTGCGATCAAGGCCCCCATCCAGGTGGCTCATGGGTTGGATTCTTAGCTGCTGGCCAACCCCTGGGCCTGAACCAGTGCAACAAGATGCCAGGCTAGATGGGCCCATGGGGCTGATGGGAGGGGTCAGGATGCCAGGCTAGATGGCTCATGGGCCTGCTCCAGGGGGAAGGGAGGCTACGGGGCTAGCTAGGCCCACTCTGGGCTGGGGGAGTAACACAGGACTTGACAGTCCAATAGGCCTCAACCAGCGGGTGAATTTTAACCCTTGCCACCCCTGCTGGTCACTAACCAGCAGTTTCAGCGACAGGTGCCCCATCCCCCCACCGCCCCTAGGGACAGTAGGGACCTCAGGGATGCCTGTGTAGCTAGTGCCCATGTTGGGATGGGCGGGGGACACACAGGTTGAAGGCAGCTGCTGAAAAATCAGCATGGAGCATTCCTCTGTCCCCCCTTCCCCAGACCTGCCCAACTGCCCCTGCCCCCTTACCCCAGCCAGAGCTCTGTAAACACTATATTGTCCCTGTGCTGCTGGGGGGGGGGGGGGGACAGAGCAAAGACAAGAAAGATGGGAAGAGAGCCAGGCCTCTTGGGTTCTACCTCCAGCTCTGTGAGGGGGTGGGGTCTAGAGGGTAGAGCAAGGCAGGGCTTGGAGCCAGGAATCCTGGGATCTATCCCAGGCCCTGGGAGTGGCAGAGAGTCTAGTGGTTAGAGCAGGGGGAGCCAGGAATCCTGGGCCTAGGGGATGTTGCAATGCCGAGTGTGGCAGCACCAACCTTGCCAGGGCCCTCCCACCCCCCAGTGCCCCGGACCTCTTGTTTGGTGCATGCAACCATGGGCACGTCCAGCACTGGCTGAGCCCCACTGGAGTCAGCAGGCTGAGTGGAGAGGAGCCTAAAGTAGCCAGTAGGAAGTGCTGAGGAGAGGGGTGTGACGAAGGGTGAGGGGTGCCCAAGGGCTGCTAGCCATCTGGCTGCATACCTTGTGCCCCTTCCTAGGGCAGCCCTTAATCCACCCCCCTTTGTTCACCAGCACTGCTCCTCTTGCTGAGAGGTGGGGGGCAAAATCACCTTCCTGTGTGTGTGGGGGGGGATGCTTGAGGGGCCCCCCTCAGGCTCCCATGGGCCTTCTGACTCCACCCTTGAGAGGGGGGGTTTCAGCTAGTCCCAGTCAGGTCCCCACCCCCCAGCTTTCGGGCACAGATCGTGGGTTCCTGGCTCAGCGTTAATCGTTTCACACCCCTGAGGTAACAATGCAAAGTACAGAGAGAAACTGAGTCACGCAGGCTCCCTACAGTTCCAGAACATTCCCCTGGGCCCAGTGGCTCTGCTGGCAGGGCCCCTGCCAGGCCTCGGGCTGGAAGCCCAGCCATGCTGGCCTAATGCTGCACTGGAATACGGCTAAGGATGCTGCTTGGCTCCTCCCGCTTCAGCCCTGTGGCCACAGCAGGCAGCTGGGCCAGGGGAGAGCAGGTTCCCTGTGGCCAGGGAGAAAGGATGGGTACAAATGTTGCCCAGCTACCCCCTGGGGCAGGCCTGGCCCAGCTGCGATAGCAGGGCAAGGGCGGTTTAACCCAGGCAGCCTGGGTTACAGAAGCCCCAGAGATGGGGTAGCCACCGTTGAGCCCTGGCTGCTGCGGGGCGTAGGGAGCTAGGCTCCCAAGAGCGCTGGTGATCAGCCTGTGGCGCCCTGTCTAGCCAGATCAAGGTGAGCTAGCCAGGGCTGCAAGAAAAGGATGCCAGGGGGCAGGGAAGAGAGCCTTCGAGAGCTGGAAACCTCTCTCCCAACCCTGTCTTCCCCTATGGCACAGGGGGATTGGACCCAGGGCCTGTGGCATGCCCTGCCCACAGGATTACATGGAGGGCAGGCTGCTTGGCACTGCCTGTGCAAGCAGCTGGCAAGGGCCCAGCCTGAGGTGGGAGTTGGCACAGAGCAGCTGAGTGGGGGCAGGATGCCTGTGGTTCATCCCATGCCCAACCCACAAAGCGGGGGCAACTTGGGCCTTTCTGGGCCAGTAGTTAGGTGCCCACTGAGCACAGGGCCTGGCCCTCAGGCTTGTGGCCAGCCCAGCCGGGGCTTCACCAAGAGTTCGGCCAATTCAACACGTTTTCAGGGGACGCTGCAAGTCCCTCACACTCTGCTGGAACCAGGAGCTTTCTGGGGTTCTCCTGCTGGTTCTCTGCCCCTAGCCACCAGGGCCTTCCCTACACCAGAGCCAGCACCCCCTAGAGGGGGAGAGGCCACTTGTCCCATTCCCTGCCCCCCCTCAAGGCAGCCAATCCTGTCCCCCCTGCGGGCTGGATGGGAGCTGGTGCCCCACAGAGGGGAAAGGCACCCATGACTCACTCAGGGTTTCAAGCTCAGGAGACTTTTATTCCACAGAGTGGAAAGTTCAGTTAAAAAAAAAAAAAGCTTCTCCCCCTCCCACTTCCCTAGATGGGGAGGGTGGGGGGGATGGGACGTCCCAGCAAGGAGCCAGCGCCCCGGGCGAGACCTGGCACCGGGACCATCCTGGTTCAGCAGTCACTGGTGGTGCCTGTGGAGAGATGGGGGGGAAGAGGAACAGACCCACTTACAAAAGGAGCCATGGGAACACTCTGTGGAGCTGGGGGTGGGGAAAAACATGCAACCCACTAGCCCCACACAGGGCCTCCTCCCCTCTGCAGCCCGAGAGGTCTCTCCTGCCAGCAGCCAGTAGGGGGCGACCTAGGGAAGCAGGAGGAGGCCCACAAGGGTCAGGGTGACAAGTTTAGAGACCCCCTTCCCTCCCCCCAGAATCCAATGCATCCCCCCAGGCCAACCAGGAAAGGGAGAGGAGTTGGGGGGGGGGGATTTACCAGGGGTGATGAGGTGCGGGGGCTCATTTGGTCGCCGGCTGAGGAGGGAGAGAGAGAGGGTTATGGGCATTCGGAACGTTATCTCCCCTTCCAACACCACAACCTCCCACTGCCCCAGTCTGACCCCCTCCATTCCCCCCAGCATGACCCCCCCCACCCACACACCATGCCCCCTCCTCACTGCCCCACCCCCACTGTTTCCCCCAATTCACACCACACACCCCCAGCAGAACCCTCTGCATCCCCAGCCACAGCATGACCCCCACCACCTCTTCCAAAGTGTAGCATGACCCCCCCTTGAACCTCCCAGACCCCACCCCCTACCTGGCTTTGCGGTTAAATTTGCATTTGCATTTTCCACCTAGGGAAAAAAGGGGGGGGGAGGGAAAGAGGGGGAGAGGGTTAGACACAAACCTGGTGGGGGAGGAGCAGCGATTCCCTCCACCCAGAAACAGCTGCCCCCTATCACTGCCCCCCCCAGCTAGTGACAGATGCTCAGTGCAGACAACCCCCAATTTCCTCAGGTGCCAGAACATCCCCACCCCACCTCCACCCTCCTACTGCCGACACCCCCCTAGGTCACAGGGACACCCCGCCTCCATCATCCCACGGACACCAGGACACCATCCCAGTTCTGAGGCCCCCCACCTACCTTCCTAGGGCCCTGGGACACCCCCATCCAACCCTCACCTGCTGGGTGCTGAGACCCCCTCCCCAGTCCCTGCCCCCACCCCACTCACTGAGCAGCACAACAATCCCCAGGGTGCAGATAACGCCAGCGGCGATCAGCCCCCCGACCCGCAGGTGGTGCCAGTCTGCGGGAAGAGAAGCCGTAAGAACCTGGCCTAAGGGGACCCCTAAATCTCTCTGCTGCAGAGGGGCAGCTCAGCTATGCCCCCACCCCCATATCCACCCCCCCAACGCCCTACCCAACACCACATTCCCCGAACCCCCCCATCCCCCTGCCCAACGCCATATCCCCCAAATCCCCCTACCCAACGCCATATCCCCCAACCCCACCATGAAATCCTCCCACCCAATCAGGTCCCCTGAATCCCCACCATCAAATCCCCCCAAATCCTTCCACTTGACACCACATCTCAGACTCCCCCATCCTCCCATACCCAGAACCCCCAACTAGATCCCCAAATCCCTCCATTCCCCCATCCTCTTCCCCCCACCCAATCCACCCTCCCTCCTCCTCCACCCCTTGGTCCAGTGCAGGCTCTCCACAGCTCATCCCAGGCTACATCCCAGCTCCCCATGACAGGGCAGGAGACTGGCCTGGCCAGTCCAGCCCCTCCCTGTGCCAGGCTCAGCTGGCGGGGTCCTTCCCCGGGAGATGCCAGCGGAGGGAGATGGCAGGAGTGGCACTTACCATAAAAGAAGGGGCTTGGTGGATCTGGCGTGGGGCAGAAAAGAAAGAGTTAGGGTCATGAGGCTAGGACTTCTGGGTTCTACCCTCAGCTCTGGTAGGGGAGTGGGGTCTCCACTGGGTTAGAGCAGGAGTGGGGGCCGGGTGTCAAGACTCCTGGGTTCCTTGGACCAATCCAGGCTGGTATCCTTCCCCCAGCTACTCCATTTCCCTTAGGCCTCTACCCTTCCCACCCCATCAGAGGAGTGACAGCCGGCTGAAGTGCCCCCCACCCCACCCCCAGTGAGTCCCCTCTACTCCCTCCTGCCTCTCAGGGCAGCTTGGGACTATGCTGGCAGCAGGAGCGTGGAGGGTGAACTCACCCGTGGGGTGTTCAGCCTTCAGGGCAGGAAACGCTGCTGAAAGAGAAAATAGCATTGGACTTCCAGCAGGGGGTGCTGTGGGGGGCAGGGCAGGAGAGCTGGCAGAGGGGGAGCTCCTGGCTACTCCAGCCCCAGCTTCTTCCAGCAGGGGGCGCTGTGGGGAGCTTCTCACCTGCCAAGAGCAGCAGGAGGCCGGTGGTCACTGGCTGCATCCCGGAACCGCGTCTGGGGGGCGGGTCCCTACGTAGAGGGGCAGGGCAGTTAGAGCCGAGAAGGGGCCAGCACCAGGACTCCTGGGTCCCCCCTAGACCTCACTCCCCAATGTTGAACCAACACCTGCCTGGGCCCCCATGTCACATTTCCCGCCCCCTCCCCAGACCACCAGCCAGCCCCGCCCTGGGGCCGGATCTGAGCCGGTGCCCCCTAGAGTAAAAAGCCCCATTCCCCCCCACCCTGGGGCCGGATCTGAGCCGGTGCCCCCTAGAGTAAAAGGCCCCATTCCCCCCCACCCTGGGGCCGGATCAGAGCGGTGCCCCCTAGAGTAAAAGGCCCCATTCCCCCGCACCCTGGGGCCAGATCAGAGCGGTGCCCCCTAGAGGTAAAAGTCCCCATTCCCCCGCACCCTGGGGCCAGATCAGAGCGGTGCCCCCTAGAGGTAAAAGGCCCCATTCCCCCGCACCCTGGGGCCGGATCAGAGTGGTGCCCCCTAGAGGTAAAAGGCCCCATTCCCCCGCACCCTGGGGCCAGATCAGAGCGGTGCCCCCTAGAGGTAAAAGGCCCCATTCCCCCGCACCCTGGGGCTGGATCACAGCCGATGCCCCCTAGAGATTAAGGCTTTTTCTGTCAGTTGAGGGCGCCCGCTCTCCCCAGCTGAGGCCGTGGGTTCATAACCTGCGAGGTTAGTCAGCCGAGCACGCAGAGCCCTGCCTGGGACCCCACCTTGCAGCCGGGACCCCCAGGGAATGGCCTGGAGATGGGGTATCCTAGCAACCAGGAGGCCCAGCCCAGCTTGGCAGTCAGCCGGCTCTGGCCAGTGGGAGGACAATGGGCTGCGGGTCCGAGGACCCCGGTGACCTGACCAGCCGGTTCCAGCCGGAGGGGAACAAAGGATGGAAGAGAGGGGCCCAGCGCCCTGTTTACCTGGGACCAAGGACAAAGGACGGGGAGGAGCTGCTGGGGAAGGGGATACAAGATGCTCGGCTGGAAGGAGGGGGCTGCTGGACTGGGGTGGGGAGAGAGCAGGCAGAGCCCCCCTGGATGCAGGGGAGACCTAGATGTGCTGTGCTGGGGGAGGCCAGGCCTGAGGCCCAGAGAGTTTCCTCTGCTGGGTTCAGACGCTCAGTAAACCCTCCTGTGTTACGCTGCCTGGGAGTCACTGCAGGCTAGAGACCGGGGTTGCTTTGCTCCCTCTGGGCATGGAGGCCCTGGGATCCCAGAGCCAGTGGACTCCCTGAGGGGCCAATGCAACTGGCCAGAAACTGTCCACAGAGCATATGGGGTGGTGGGGAGCATAGCCAGGGCTGGATCAGGACTCCTGGGTTCTATCCCTGGCTCTGGGAGGGGAGTGGGGTCCAGTGATTAGAGCTGAGGGTGGGAGGGGAGCCAGGACACCTGGGTTCCATCCTGGCTGTGCCACTGGCTTGCTGCACCTCTGGGTCAGCATCCTCCCCTTCTGCACTGGGTGGCCCTTGGGCCAATGTCCCCAGTGCTCAGATGGGGGAGCAGTGCCAAGCCCAAGCAGCACCAGGGCACACATGCCCCCATCACAGCAGGGCAGGAGTCCAAGGGGTGGCAGCCCCAGCCCAGGCTCCCTAGCACCTGTGCCATATGGTAGAAAATAGGCTAGGACTGGCAATGGGACAGGGAGCGCCTCCTCCAGCTCTGGAAGGGCCTCAGCCAGCTCAACACGCTCCTCCCCCCAAGCCAGGCACCCAGGGCCCCTTAGCCCTGCTGCCCCAGAGACTAGGCCACCCACCCAGCTCCCTCCAAGTCAAGAGAGATGCTTGGCTGAGGGATGTCCTTAACCCATCCTCTTCTCCCAAGGATGTCATAGCAGCTGGCAGAGCTGGAATGTCCTTAACTCCGCCCCTCATCCTTAACCTTGCCTCCTCTCCTGGGGGTGCTATATCTGCTGGCAGAGCTGCAGCCAGGGTCGAGTCCGTACCATTGGGGTAAGGCACAGAGGGGAGGGCCGGGGGGGGTCACTCCAACAGAGGAGACAGTCCAACACCCCTGAACCAGGCTGGGCTTGAGCCCCGCCCCACCAGCATCACATGGCCAGGGTTCAGCTCTGCCCCCAGATGGAGGGTGCCCCCCCGAGGCAGGGCTGGGACACCTGGAGCAATTGAACTGCCCTGGTCAAGTCACCCCAGTATGACATCCCAGTGACTCAAGCCCCAGATGCCCAGTCTGGGTGTCAGGTTGGCCCCCAGCCCCCACCTAGCACTTCTCATCAGTAGGGCTCTGAGCAGGCCAATATCACAGTCTCCCAGTGCAACTGAGGAAAGTGAGGCACAGAGAAGGGCCAAGACTCAATCCAAGCTATCCACTAGGCCGCCCTGTCTCCAAGCGAGAGAGAACGCACCCAACCCAGCCCCACCCCGGGGCCGTTGTGCCAAAGGTGAATTCCTCTCCCAGGAGCCAACAGATTCTCTGGCTAGGCTGGATTTGTCTGGTTTCATCCACCAGCTGACAGCTCCCGCTCAGCCTGTGTCTACTGAGCAGGGGGGCCGCTGCACTCAGCTACCACCCCCCTCCTAGAGCCAGCTGGGGCTCTGGGAGCAGCAGGGAGCCCAGGCCTGAGCTGCCAGGATTCCCCGGGCGGATTCCAGGGTTAGGGTGTCTCCCCAGCCTGGGGCCTCAACAGAGCTGGCTGATCCCGCTGCACAGGGAGCCAGGCCAGGGTGCGGCCCGTAGAAACCCACCTCCCAGGGTCTCCTCTTTCTGCCCTGCCCCAGAGGTGCCTGGGGCAGCAAAGGGTCCAGCCCACCACAGCTCTGCCCTGGGGAGGGGAGGGAAGCTGGCTGGGTGCCAGGAGTACTGGGTTTCGGTACGGAGTACGGACTTTCCCTGGCTTGGGGAGGAGAGTGGGGTCTAGGGGTTAGACCAGGGGAGCTTGGAGCCAGGACACCTGGGTTCTCTCCCCATTGCTGGCAAGAGCTGGGAGGCTGAGGGTGCAGCATGGCCCAGGCTAATTGTGTTTCAAGGCAACCCCCTAGAGCAGTATCCCATTAGCCCCCAGCTGGGGCAGGATTTATTATTCCAGTAACAATCCCAGTGAACCAGGCCTAGCTTGGATCATTTTCACACTGCAGCACAACCCCCCCAGCCAGCACCAGGCATCACTACCCCAGTGCCAGGTGCCTGCTCACCGGGACCTCAGAGCGCTAGTACCGCAGTGCTGAGCTGGCCACCCAGAACAGCCATTGACACAGGGCAGGGGCAGCCCTGGCCCCCAGGATCTTCTGAGGATGTAATGGGACATACTGCACCCTCTGCAGGCCCTGCACAGACCCCTTCCTTTCCCCTCCCCACAGATCAGGGACCCCCCCTTCCCACCAGGCACTGCACAGACCCGCCCCCCCAACCGAGCATCCCTCCTGTAGCATTTTAACTTGGAGAGGGCAGATTATCCTTCCCACTTTACAGATGGGGAAACTGAGGCACAGAGCAAGGCCAGCCTGGGCTGCCAGCAGCCAAGCCAGGAACAGAAGCCAGGCATTCAGGCACTCAGCACATTCACCCCAATACCCACTCCCAGGGCAACCAGACAATCTGTCCACAGCAACAGGCAACAGCTCCACACTAGGGCCAGGATCCCCCAGCCCAGTGAGGGCAGCACCAGGTGACTTACCTAGGCCAGAGCAGCAACAACAGCAGCTAGGCACAGACAACACAGCTTAGCTTTCTCCTGACTCAGCTGGTTAAGTAGGGCAGGGTCCAGACCACACCCAGGCAGGTGGGGATAGGTTTGGCTGCCTGGGCTCCAAGTGGGGGAGGGTTGAGCCTACATTCTCCACCTCAGCCAGCCAGGAGCTGATCCGGGTACTGCAGCAGGGATTGGGCAGCCCCTCGGGGGCTGGGCACTAGGGAGACGAGTTTGGAGGTCTCTGCACGGTCCCCTCTTGTGTGTCAGTGCTGCAAAGTGTCGGAGTGGGAGCCAGGACTCCTGGGTTCTCTCCCCGGCTTTGTGAGGGGAGTGGGGTCTGGTGGGTTAGAGCAGGCAGGCTGGGAGTCAGGACTCCTGGGTTCTTGCCCTGCCTCTGTGAGGGGAGTGGGGTTGGGGGGGGCCCTGAGTTTCTGTGTGGTTGTGGGTAATAGAATTGCAGGATTATGCAGCATGCTAGAAATCAACATTCAATGAGGGATTCCTGGGCTAGCAATGGCTGCAGGTTGGGAGTGAGGAGTGCAGGCAGGGCAGGGCAGGGCTGGGCTGGCAGGGGCTGTGGGTCAGGAGTGAGGGGCACCAGCAGAGCTGGGCCGGTGGGGCTGTGGGGTAGGAGTGAGAGGAGACAGCAGGGCTGGGCTGATGGGGCTGTCGGGTGGGAGTGAGAGGGGCTGGCAGGGCTGGGTCTGTGGGGCAGTGAAGCCGGAGTGAGGGGGGCCGTCAGGGCTGGGATGTCAGGGCTCTGGGGCAGAAGTGAGGGGGGCCAGCAGGACTGAGCCAGTGGGGGCTGCAGGTCGGGAGTGAGGGGCACAGGCAGGGAGCCCAGGGCCAGGAGCAGGTCCCAGTTATCTGTGTGTTCAGGACATTCCCTCCCAGCTCCGTATTTGCAGTTCCCGGATGCTGACGTTGCCCAACAGCGAGAGCCCTGGCACAGCCTGGCCCCCGGAGATAAAGTGGGAGGGCTGGTGCTGCAGCTGATGCTGGGAAAGGTTAAAGAACCGGTGATGGGCACCTCCAGCCCTGCCATGGGGGTGACAGCAGCAGAACTGGGGACCTCCATTCACTTTAACAGCGAGACCTGGTCTGGGCAGGATGGATCATCAGCTGGGAGCCAAGACTCGGGGGTTCTCTCCCCCGTTCAGAGCCGGGAGCTGGGGTCTAGTCATAGGTGCTGGAACTAGGGGTGCGTGGGATGCTGCAGCACCCCGTCTTGAAGTGGTTTCTGTATTATACAGGTTTATAGCTTGGTTCAATGTCTCTCAGCACCCCCATGATAAAAATTGTTCCAGCGCCCTTGGACCTCATAGTTAGAGGAGGGGCAGCTGGAGTCCTGCCTCTAAACACGAGAACCCAACTCCCCTTCCACAGCTGACAGGAGAACCCGGGCTCAGCCGGGGGCGCTGGGCTGCAGGGAGCGGAGCAGGGGGCTCAGCCGGGGGCGCTGGGCTGCGTGGAGCAGGGGGCTCAGCCGGGGGCGCTGGGCTGCAGGGAGCGGGGGGCTCAGCCGGGGGTGCTGGGCTGCAGGGAGCGAGAGGCCCAGCTCGGGAGTCACAGCCGGCTCTGGCCAGCGGGAGGACAATGGGCTGCGGGTCCGAGAGGACCCCGGTGACCTGACCAGCCGGTTCCAGCCAGAGGGGGCCAGAGGACGGAGGAGAGGAGAGGAGGCCCAGGGGACCCTGTTTAGCTGGAGAGAAGACAATGGCCGGGGGGGGGGGTTTAGGGGAGGTGATATCGGATGCCCAGTGGGGAAGCAGGAGGGCTCGGGACTGGAGAGAGGGAGCAGGCAGAGCCCTCCTGGATGCAGGGGAGACCTAAATGTACTGTGCTGAGGGAGGCCAGGCCTGAGGCCCAGAGAGTTTCCTGTGCTGGGTTCAGATGCTCAATAAACCCTCCTGTGTTACGCTGGCTGGGAGTCGCTCCAGTCTGGAGATCAGGGGGCATTATTCCCTGTGGGAGTGGAGGCCCCGGGGGTCCAGAGCGAGGGGACTCCCTGAGGGGACCCACGGCGAGAGACAGGCGTGTTAAGGCTCAGAGGTGCGGTTCCAGGATGGGGAGGGGCTTAACCCCCAAGAGAGAGTGGACCCCCGAGAAGGGCTGTCGCACTGAAGGGGGTTCCCCCCAGGGACCCTATGAGGCCAAGAGTGGGCACGACCTGGGAGTCTGTGACAGGGGCGCTGTGCTGCAGGGAGCGAAGTGGGGGGCTCAGCCGTGAGCACTGTGCTTTGGGCGCTCAGTGAGGGGCGCTGTGCTATGGGGACACTGAAGGCGGATTGTCCCAGGCAGTGTATCTGTGTCACGTCTAAACTGCAGCTTGTGCAAATCCCCATCAGCTGCAGCTGGATTCCTCACTTCCTGGCCTGAACTTTTGCGGCATTATGTGCAGCTGTTTCCCAGCTGCTCCACCCAGAGGTGGCTGCATCCCAGCACCGGTCACACCATCCCTGCCCGTGCAGCCATTCAGTGGACGCTGCTGGTCAGTCTCTGCCCCTCCTCACTGGCTCTTGGCTGCCTGTTTGAGGCCCCTTTGCTGCAGGGGGAGTGGGGCTGGCGACAGTCCCTTGGGGAAGCACAATGGGGCTTGCGTGGTGCCCAGGCAGGAATTTGGGGCACACTGCCAGCCCTGGCTGCCCTGCCTGGCTCTGCCCTGTGGGAACCGCTCAACATTGAAAGGCAGAGGCCTGGGGTGGGTGGTCCTGCCCTGAGAGCTCCCCATAGCCCCCTGCAGGGAGATCAGAGGAGACCCGCCCCAGGCACCACCACCCCCGCGGCGGGGGGCAGCAGCTGTGCTGGGACTTCGGCCTCCCCCACACTTGGGGCCTGGATACCCCAGAATTGATTTTCACCTCTCAGTTGCTTCCTTTCCCCAACTTACTGTAAAACCAGGAGCAGCACGGACCCTCAGACCCGCTTCTGGCCATGTGCCTGGCCGTCTGCACTCCTCTGAGGTGCCGGGCAGAGCTGGGGGAAGGAGGAAGCCCAGGGCTGGCTAGCAGGGGGCTGTGGGTCAGCACTGGGGGCACCAGGCGGAGCTGGGGGGGGCAGGGCTGGGTTAGCAGGGGGCTGCGGGTCAGCAGTGGGGGCACCAGGCAGAGCTGGGGGGGGAGCAAGGCTAGGCTAGCAGGGGGCTGCGGGTCAGCAGTGGGGCACCAGGTGGAGCTTGGGGGGGCAGGGCTGGGCTAGCAGGGGGCTGGGCTGTGGGGGAAGGAGGGAAGGGGGGCAGGGGCCCTGCAGGGGGCCTGGGCTGTGGGGGAAGGGGGGCAGTGGGGAATCCTGTCTCTCATGGCTGCTGCCCTGTCCCCATCCCGGGCACATGCTGGTTTCCTCTGACCCCGTCCCCATGGGGCTCCCCCGGCCCAGCCGCGCACAGAGGCCCATTGTCCAGCGCTGGCGGACACACAAGGCCCCATTGAAAGCCAGGCCTGGGGGGGGAGGGGAGGGTTCAGCCCAGGCTTTGTTCTGCCTCCACAGGAAATTCTGGGAGCCGATGATAAAACCTGGCAACAATGTGGGGCCCCTCCCTGCCCCAGGACCCGCCTACCCCACACAGAGCCACCAGCCCCAAGGAGAACTGGCCAGGGCGGGGACTGGCTGGCTCGGGGTGGGGGAGGGGGAAATGGGGCACGGGGCCTTTCCCCTCTAGGGGGCGCTGGCTCCGATGCAGTCCCAGGGCAGGGACTGGCTGGCTGGGGGGGCGGGGGGGGAATGGGGCCTTTCCCCTCTAGGGGGCGCTGGCTCCGATGCAGTCCCAGGGCAGGGACTGGCTGGCTGGGGGGGCGGGGGGGGAATGGGGCCTTTCCCCTCTAGGGGGCGCTGGCTCCGATGCAGTCCCAGGGCAGGGACTGGCTGGCTGGGGGGGCGGGGGGGGAATGGGGCCTTTCCCCTCTAGGGGGCGCTGGCTCCGATGCAGTCCCAGGGCAGGGACTGGCTGGCTGGGGGGCGGGGGGGGAATGGGGCTTTTCCCCTCTAGGGGGCGCTGGCTCCGATGCAGTCCCAGGGCAGGGACTGGCTGGCTGGGGGGGCGGGGGGGGGAATGGGGCCTTTCCCCTCTAGGGGGCGCTGGCTCCGATGCAGTCCCAGGGCAGGGACTGGCTGGCTGGGGGGGCGGGGGGGGAATGGGGCGTTTCCCCTCTAGGGGGCGCTGGCTCCGATGCAGTCCCAGGGCAGGGACTGGCTGGCTGGGGGGGCGGGGGGGGAATGGGGCCTTTCCCCTCTAGGGGGCGCTGGCTCCGATGCAGTCCCAGGGCAGGGACTGGCTGGCTGGGGGGGCGGGGGGGGAATGGGGCCTTTCCCCTCTAGGGGGCGCTGGCTCCGATGCAGTCCCAGGGCAGGGACTGGCTGGCTGGGGGGGCGGGGGGGAATGGGGCTTTTCCCCTCTAGGGGGCGCTGGCTCCGATGCAGTCCCAGGGCAGGGACTGGCTGGCTGGGGGGGCGGGGGGGGAATGGGGCCTTTCCCCTCTAGGGGGCGCTGGCTCCGATGCAGTCCCAGGGCAGGGACTGGCTGGCTGGGGGGGCGGGGGGGAATGGGGCTTTTCCCCTCTAGGGGGCGCTGGCTCCGATGCAGTCCCAGGGCAGGGACTGGCTGGCTCGGGGGGGGGGCGGGGAATGGGGCCTTTCCCCTCTGGGGGTGCTGGCTCAGGGACAGAGCCCATAATTTTGCTCTGAGCTCAGTGAGTCTCTGTCCAGCTCCCTGCGGAGTGGGTCCCCTGTTAACAGTGACGGGGCTGGTTCATGGGGAGCGGCTCTCCCTTCCCCCCCCCCCGCCCCTCGAAGGGCCCCTCCAGGGAAGAGCTGGGGCAGATTGTGTGGGAGCAACTCACCCCCTCCTTCGGCTCTGCTCTCTGAGCCCCAGCCACCCCCCTGGCAATAGGATGTGGCAGCCAGTTAGGTCTCTAGAGGGTGGCTGACACATGGAGGGGAGTGGGGTCTAATGGTTAGAGTGGGGGAGGCTGGGAGTCAGGACTCCTGGGTTCTGTCCTTTCAGTTCTGTGTGACCTGGGTCAGGACCCTCCTGTCTCATGCCTCAGTTCCCCCAGTACTTTGGGGTCCCATGACTCCTGGTGTCTCCGGGTCACACTGGGGGGACGCTGTGCAGGCAGCTCTGAGCACAGGACGTGGTTGTGTGGCTCCCCGCCCCCACGCAGAGGGGAGGCGCCCAGCCCAGCCCTGAGCCTGGAATGCCGCCATTCAGGGCCCAGCGCCCACCCGTGGGTCCAGCTGGGAGGCCAGGGCACCCGGAGTTCAATGGCCGGGCACTGTGCTGCCCCCTGCCCTTTACCCCCCTGTGTCCGCTCTGCGGGAAGCTCGTGGCATTCCCGGCATGTGGGTATTGCACAGGAACAGGGGAGCTGGTGGTGTTCAAGCAAGGGGGTTGGGAGCCAGGATTCCTGGGTTCTATCCCCAGCTCAGAAAGGAGAGTGGGGGTCTAGTGGCTTAGAGAGGGGGAGGGGTGCGAGTTCTCTTCCCACCACAGACATTGACTCAATGTCATATTGGGCAAATCTTAGCCCCTTTGTTCCTCAGTTTCCCTTTCTGTTCTATGGGACGAGTGATTCCCCTCCTAGCTGACTTGAATTAACATCTATAAAATGTGTTCAGCTCCTACCGTGCAGAGGGGTAGGATCAGAACTGGGGGATGGGAAGGGCAGGGCACTGTGTCTGGGTATGGGGGAAGCCCCAGGCTGGGATAGCAGGGTTTGTCGGCGGGGGGAGGCGCTGCAGGTCAGGAGCACCAGCACGGCTCTGTGGGTGGGGGGGCTGCACATCGGGAGTGAGGGGCACCAGCATGGCTCTATGGGTTTGTGGGAGGCTGTGGGTCGGGAGTGAGGAGCAGCAGCACGGCTCTGTGGGTTTGGGCTGGGGGGCTGCGGGATGGGAGAGAGGGGCACAGCACGGCTCAGTGGGTTTGTGGGGGGCTGCGGGTCGGGAGTGAGGGGCACAGCACGGCTCTGTGGGTTTGTGTGGGGCTGCGGGTTGGGTGTGAAGGGCACAAGCATGGCTCTGTGGGTTTGTGGGGGGCTGCGGGTCGCGAGTGAGGGGCACCAGCACGGCTCTGTGGGTGGGGGGGGCTGTGGGTTGGGAGTGAGGGGCACAGCACGGCTCTGTGGGTTTGTGTGGGGCTGCGGGTCGGGAGTGAGGGGCACCAGCACGGTTCTGTGGGGGGGGTGTTGTGTGTCGAGAGTGAGGGGCACCAGCACGGCTCGGTGGGTTTGTGGGGGGCTGCGGGTCGGGAGTGAGGGGCACCAGCACAGCTCTGTGGGTGGGGGGGCTGCGGGTCGGGAGTGAGGGGCACAGCACGGCTCCGTGGGTTTGTGTGGGGCTGCGGGTCGGGAGTGAGGGGCACCAATACGGCTCTGTGAGGGGGGGTGTTGTGTGTCGAGAGTGAGGGGCACCAGCACGGCTCTGTGGGTTTGTGGGGGGCTGCGGGTCGGGAGTGAGGGGCACCAGCACGGCTCTGTGGGTTTGTGGGGGGCTGCGGGTCGGGAGTGAGGGGCACCAATACGGCTCTGTGGGTTTGTGGGGGGCTGCGGGTCGGGAGTGAGGGGCACCAGCACAGCTCTGTGGGTTTGTGGGGGGCTGCGGGTCGGGAGTGAGGGGCACCGGCACGGCTCGGTGGGTTTGTGGGGGGCTGCGGGTCGGGAGTGAGGGGCACCGGCACGGCTCGGTGGGTTTGTGGGGGGCTGCGGGTCGGGAGTGAGGGGCACCAGCACGGTTCTGTGGGGGGGGTGTTGTGTGTCGAGAGTGAGGGGCACCAGCACGGCTCGGTGGGTTTGTGGGGGGCTGCGGGTCGGGAGTGAGGGGCACCAGCACGGCTCTGTGGGTTTGTGTGGGGCTGCGGGTCGGGAGTGAGGGGCACCAGCACGGTTCTGTGGGGGGGGTGTTGTGTGTCGAGAGTGAGGGGCACCAGCACGGCTCGGTGGGTTTGTGGGGGGGCTGCGGGTCGGGAGTGAGGGGCACCAGCACGGCTCTGTGGGGGCAGGGGTGGTGGGTTGGGAGTGAGGGGCACTAGCACGGCTCTGTGGGTTTGTGGGGGGCTGCGGGTCGGGAGTGAGGGGCACCAATACGGCTCTGTGAGGGGGGGTGTTGTGTGTCGAGAGTGAGGGGCACCAGCACGGCTCTGTGGGGTTGTGGGGGCTGCGGGTCGGGAGTGAGGGGCACCAGCACGGCTCGGTGGGTTTGTGGGGGGCTGCGGGTCGGGAGTGAGGGGCACCAGCACGGCTCGGTGGGTTTGTGGGGGGCTGCGGGTCGGGAGTGAGGGGCACCAGCACGGCTCTGTGGGGGCAGGGGTGGTGGGTTGGGAGTGAGGGGCACTAGCACGGCTCTGTGGGTTTGTGGGGGGCTGCGGGTCGGGAGTGAGGGGCACCAATACGGCTCTGTGAGGGGGGGTGTTGTGTGTTGAGAGTGAGGGGCACCAGCACGGCTCTGTGGGTTTGTGGGGGCTGCGGGTTGGGAGTGAGGGGCACCAGCACGGCTCGGTGGGTTTGTGGGGGGCTGCGGGTCGGGAGTGAGGGGCACCAGCACGGCTCGGTGGGTTTGTGGGGGGCTGCGGGTCGGGAGTGAGGGGCACCAGCACGGCTCGGTGGGTTTGTGGGGGGCTGCGGGTCGGGAGTGAGGGGCACCAGCACGGCTCGGTGGGTTTGTGGGGGGCTGCGGGTCGGGAGTGAGGGGCACCAATACAGCTCTGTGAGGGGGGGTGTTGTGTGTCGAGAGTGAGGGGCACCAGCACGGCTCTGTGGGTTTGTGGGGGGCTGCGGGTCGGGAGTGAGGGGCACCAGCACGGCTCGGTGGGTTTGTGGGGGGCTGCGGGTCGGGAGTGAGGGGCACCAGCACGGCTCGGTGGGTTTGTGGGGGGCTGCGGGTCGGGAGTGAGGGGCACCAGCACGGCTCTGTGGGGGCAGGGGTGGTGGGTTGGGAGTGAGGGGCACTAGCACGGCTCTGTGGGTTTGTGGGGGGCTGCGGGTCGGGAGTGAGGGGCACCAATACGGCTCTGTGAGGGGGGGTGTTGTGTGTTGAGAGTGAGGGGCACCAGCACGGCTCTGTGGGTTTGTGGGGGGCTGCGGGTTGGGAGTGAGGGGCACCAGCACGGCTCGGTGGGTTTGTGGGGGGCTGCGGGTCGGGAGTGAGGGGCACCAGCACGGCTCGGTGGGTTTGTGGGGGGCTGCGGGTCGGGAGTGAGGGGCACCAGCACGGCTCGGTGGGTTTGTGGGGGGCTGCGGGTCGGGAGTGAGGGGCACCAGCACGGCTCGGTGGGTTTGTGGGGGGCTGCGGGTCGGGAGTGAGGGGCACCAATACAGCTCTGTGAGGGGGGGTGTTGTGTGTCGAGAGTGAGGGGCACCAGCACGGCTCTGTGGGTTTGTGGGGGGCTGCGGGTCGGGAGTGAGGGGCACCAGCACGGCTCGGTGGGTTTGTGGGGGGCTGCGGGTCGGGAGTGAGGGGCACCAGCACGGCTCGGTGGGTTTGTGGGGGGATGCGGGTCGGGAGTGAGGGGCACCAGCACGGCTCGGTGGGTTTGTGGGGGGCTGCGGGTCGGGAGTGAGGGGCACCAGCACGGCTCGGTGGGTTTGGGGGGGGCTGCGGGTCGGGAGTGAGGGGCACCAGCACGGCTCGGTGGGTTTGTGGGGGGCTGCGGGTCGGGAGTGAGGGGCACCAGCACGGCTCGGTGGGTTGTGGGGGGCTGCGGGTCGGGAGTGAGGGGCACCAGCACGGCTCGGTGGGTTTGTGGGGGGCTGCGGGTCGGGAGTGAGGGGCACCAGCACGGCTCGGTGGGTTTGTGGGGGGCTGCGGGTCGGGAGTGAGGGGCACCAGCACGGCTCGGTGGGTTTGTGGGGGGCTGCGGGTCGGGAGTGAGGGGCACCAGCACGGCTCGGTGGGTTTGTGGGGGGCTGCGGGTCGGGAGTGAGGGGCACCAGCACGGCTCGGTGGGTTTGTGGGGGGCTGCAGGTCAGAGTGAGGGGCACCAGCGCAGCTGTGCTTTCCCAGCACGCTCCCCTAGTTCCCAGCTGGCCGGGTTGCTGCGGGGGGGAGGGGGGCAGGTGGCGCTGGAGCTGTGGGGAGGAGCTGGGAGCCTGGCCAGGGCTTGCTCAGGCTGGGGCAGGCAAGGCCACAATCCCCTGGCAAGCGGGGCCCACGGGCTGCCTTGGAGTCTGGGCATCAAGCCCTTTCCGGAGGGCACGGGGACAGCAGAGGCCCCAGTTGCCACCGGAGCCTGGACCCGGGGACTGCACCAGAAAGTCTCCCCCTTCCCGCCTTGGGGAACAAACAACCTGGCCTCACCCCACCCCTACTCGGCTCCCGCAGCTGCTGGTCCTGGCGCAGCCCCCGCCCCTCCCAGCTCAGGCTCAACGCCCCCCGGCACAAGCTCTGTCCCTCCCTGCCTGTCCCCGGCCTGAACTCTGGGCTGGGCTCCGGGCCCAGCTCCGCCACACAGGCCTTGGGCTGAATGACACCCCCGCCCTGGTGTATTTCCCCTCCCCTGGCCAAAGGGAGCTTGAGCAGGGCCAAGCCTGCCGCTGTGTTCCTGGGGCTGGGGGCTCCTGAACACCCGGGTTGTCATTGCAGGCGGCTGAGCACAGGTCCTGCTGTGCAATGTAGGGTCATTTGGGAGCATGGGGATACGGGCACTGGTTTGTTATTGTAGGGCCTGTTATACATGCTGAGGCTGCACCTGTTGGTCATTGTAGGGCTGTGCAGGCAGGTTTGTTATTGTCGGGTTGCTGTCAGGTGCTGTGCTACTACAGGGTTGCCCAGGCGGGTGGGTTTGTTAGTGAGGGATTGCTGAGGCAGGGGAGCTTGTCATTGTAGAGCTGCTGGGGGGTCGGGTTTGTTGCTGGGGGAGGGGGTTGTTAGTGTAGGGCTGCTGGCATGGGGCAGGTTTGTTGTTGCTGGGGGACGAGTTTGTTAGTGTAGGGCTGCTGTCGGGGGCGGGGTTGTTGTTGCTGGGGGAGGGGGTTGTTAGTGTAGGGCTGCTGTCGGGGGCGGGGTGGTTGTTGCTGGGGGAGGGGGTTGTTAGTGTAGGGCTGCTGTCGGGGGCGGGGTTGTTGTTGCTGGGGGAGGGGGTTGTTAGTGTAGGGCTGCGTCGGGGGCGGGGGTGGTGTTGCTGGGGGAGGGGGTTGTTAGTGTAGGGCTGCTGTCGGGGGCGGGGTGGTTGTTGCTGGGGGAGGGGGTTGTTAGTGTAGGGCTGCTGTCGGGGGCGGGGTTGTTGTTGCTGGGGGAGGGGGTTGTTAGTGTAGGGCTGCTGTCGGGGGCGCGGGTGGTTGTTGCTGGGGGAGGGGGTTGTTAGTGTAGGGCTGCTGTCGGGGGCGGGTGGTTGTTGCTGGGGGAGGGGGTTGTTAGTGTAGGGCTGCTGTCGGGGGCGGGGTTGTTGTTGCTGGGGGAGGGGGTTGTTAGTGTAGGGCTGCTGTCGGGGGCGGGGTGGTTGTTGCTGGGGGAGGGGGTTGTTAGTGTAGGGCTGCTGTCGGGGGCGGGGTTGTTGTTGCTGGGGGAGGGGGTTGTTAGTGTAGGGCTGCTGTCGGGGGCGGGGGTGGTTGTTGCTGGGGGAGGGGGTTGTTAGTGTAGGGCTGCTGTCGGGGGCGGGGTTGTTGTTGCTGGGGGAGGGGGTTGTTAGTGTAGGGCTGCTGTCGGGGGTGGGGTGGTTGTTGGTGGGGGAGGGGGTTGTTAGTGTAGGGCTGCTGTCGGGGGCGGGGTGGTTGTTGATGGGGGAGGGGGTTGTTAGTGTAGGGCTGCTGTCGGGGGCGGGGTTGTTGTTGCTGGGGAAGGGGGTTGTTAGTGTAGGGCTGCTGTCGGGGGCGGGGTTGTTGTTGCTGGGGGAGGGGGTTGTTAGTGTAGGGCTGCTGTCGGGGGCGGGGTGGTTGTTGCTGGGGGAGGGGGTTGTTAGTGTAGGGCTGCTGTCGGGGGCGGGGTGGTGTTGCTGGGGGAGGGGGTTGTTAGTGTAGGGCTGCTGTCGGGGGCGGGGTGGTTGTTGCTGGGGGAGGGGGTTGTTAGTGTAGGGCTGCTGTCGGGGGCGGGGTTGTTGTTGCTGGGGGAGGGGGTTGTTAGTGTAGGGCTGCTGTCGGGGGGCGGGGTTGTTGTTGCTGGGGGAGGGGGTTGTTAGTGTAGGGCTGCTGTCGGGGGCGGGGTGGTTGTTGCTGGGGGAGGGGGTTGTTAGTGTAGGGCTGCTGTCGGGGGCGGGGTTGTTGTTGCTGGGGGAGGGGGTTGTTAGTGTAGGGCTGCTGTCGGGGGGGGGGTGGTTGTTGCTGGGGGAGGGGGGTGTTAGTGTAGGGCTGCTGTCGGGGGTGGGGTTGTTGTTGCTGGGGGAGGGGGTTGTTAGTGTAGGGCTGCTGTCGGGGGCGGGGTTGTTGTTGCTGGGGGAGGGGGTTGTTAGTGTAGGGCTGCTGTCGGGGGTGGGGTTGTTGTTGCTGGGGGAGGGGGTTGTTAGTGTAGGGCTGCTGTCGGGGGCGGGGTTGTTGTTGCTGGGGGAGGGGGTTGTTAGTGTAGGGCTGCTGTGGGGGGGGGGTTTGTTGTTGCTGGGGGAGGGGGTTGTTAGTGTAGGGCTGCTGTCGGGGGGGGGGGTGGTTGTTGCTGGGGGAGGGGGTTGTTAGTGTAGGGCTGCTGTCGGGGGCGGGGTTGTTGTTGCTGGGGGAGAGGGTTGTTAGTGTAGGGCTGCTGTCGGGGGCGGGGTGGTTGTTGCTGGGGGAGGGGGTTGTTAGTGTAGGGCTGCTGTCGGGGGCGCGGTGGTTGTTGCTGGGGGAGGGGGTTGTTAGTGTAGGGCTGCTGTCGGGGGCGGGGTGGTTGTTGCTGGGGGAGGGGGTTGTTAGTGTAGGGCTGCTGTCGGGGGCGGGGTTGTTGTTGCTGTGGGAGGGGGTTGTTAGTGTAGGGCTGCTGTCGGGGGCGGGGTTGTTGTTGCTGGGGGAGGGGGTTGTTAGTGTAGGGCTGCTGTCGGGGGCGGGGTGGTTGTTGCTGGGGGAGGGGGTTGTTAGTGTAGGGCTGCTGTCGGGGGCGGGGTTGTTGTTGCTGGGGGAGGGGGTTGTTAGTGTAGGGCTGCTGTCGGGGGCGGGGTGGTTGTTGATGGGGGAGGGGGTTGTTAGTGTAGGGCTGCTGTCGGGGGCGGGGTGGTTGTTGCTGGGGGAGGGGGTTGTTAGTGTAGGGCTGCTGTCGGGGGTGGGGTGGTTGTTGCTGGGGGAGGGGGTTGTTAGTGTAGGGCTGCTGTCGGGGGCGGGGTTGTTGTTGCTGGGGGAGGGGGTTGTTAGTGTAGGGCTGCTGTCGGGGGCGGGGTGGTTGTTGCTGGGGAGGGGGTTGTTAGTGTAGGGCTGCTGTCGGGGGCGGGGTGGTTGTTGCGGGGGAGGGGGTTGTTAGTGTAGGGCTGCTGTCGGGGGCGGGGTTGTTGTTGCTGGGGGAGAGGGTTGTTAGTGTAGGGCTGCTGTCGGGGGCGGGGTGGTTGTTGCTGGGGGAGGGGGTTGTTAGTGTAGGGCTGCTGTCGGGGCGGGGTGGTTGTTGCTGGGGGAGGGGGTTGTTAGTGTAGGGCTGCTGTCGGGGGGGGGGGGTTGTTGCTGGGGGAGGGGGTTGTTAGTGTAGGGCTGCTGTCGGGGGCGGGGTGGTTGTTGCTGGGGGAGGGGGTTTAGTGTAGGGCTGCTGTCGGGGGCGGGGTGGTTGTTGCTGGGGGAGGGGGTTGTTAGTGTAGGGCTGCTGTCGGGGGCGGGGTTGTTGTTGCTGGGGGAGGGGGTTGTTAGTGTAGGGCTGCTGTCGGGGGCGGGGTGGTTGTTGCTGGGGGAGGGGGTTGTTAGTGTAGGGCTGCTGTCGGGGGCGGGGTTGTTGTTGCTGGGGGGGGGGGTGTTAGTGTAGGGCTGCTGTCGGGGGCGGGGTGGTTGTTGCTGCTGTCGGGGGCGGGGTGGTTGTTGCTGGGGGAGGGGGTTGTTAGTGTAGGGCTGCTGTCGGGGGCGGGGTTGTTGTTGCTGGGGGAGGGGGTTGTTAGTGTAGGGCTGCTGTCGGGGGCGGGGTTGTTGTTGCTGGGGGAGGGGGTTGTTAGTGTAGGGCTGCTGTCGGGGGCGCGGTTGTTGTTGCTGGGGGAGGGGGTTGTTAGTGTAGGGCTGCTGTCGGGGGCGGGGTGGTTGTTGCTGGGGGAGGGGGTTGTTAGTGTAGGGCTGCTGTCGGGGGCGGGGTTGTTGTTGCTGGGGGAGGGGGTTGTTAGTGTAGGGCTGCTGTCGGGGGGCGGGGTGGTTGTTGCTGGGGGAGGGGGTTGTTAGTGTAGGGCTGCTGGCAGGTGGGTTTGTTGGGGAGCACCTGGCGGCTAAGCTCTGGCTCTGGGGCGCCCAGTGCAGGGACGTCCAGTCGTGGAGCCGCCGGCCACCCCTGCTCACGAGGGTACTGGCACGTGACTGACAGCCCGAGCCCTGCTCCCAGGGCGGGCGAGGGGCCCACAGCCAGCCACAGGCAGCCGCAGAGCCTCCCCACGCCAAAGATGGGTCAGTTTCATCATCCTCATTTTACAGAGGGGCAGAGTGGCACCGAGGGGAAAGGACATGACCAAGGTCACAGCCAGAGTTGGGATCAGAACCCACGAATCCTGGGTCCTAGCCCCGCCCCCCGCTCTGACCATCAGAGCCCCTCCCCTCCCAGAGCTGGAGATAGAACCCAGGAGTCCTGGCTCCCAGCCCTCCATGCCAGCCCCCCGCCCTGTTGTGGCGATGCCAGGCTATTAGTCACAGCCCAGAGATTCTCGCACTCACTTTATTCACCCGGTGCCGTAGCGGGGGCAGCAGGTTGGGGGCTCTGGGATTCCCTTGGTTCTCCCAGGCTCCTCCTTCACCGGCTAGGAGTTTGTGCCCCGCCCACTAGGGGTGTGGCCTCACTGGGTCCCCGTGAGGGTGCTGGGGGGGCAGGGGACCAGCTCAGCCCCTCTTCCCAGAGCACTGACTGGCCACCCCCCCCCCCGCCCTCCCAGTGCTCCCTGAGGCCTTGCACCTCGAACCCCCTGCCCAGGCCTGGCCCTGGGCCTGGCTCAGGGGGCTCCAGCAAGGAGCAGGCAGGAGGTGCCGAGCAGCAGCTGCAGCAGTGGGGAGCAGGTGGGTGAGCGAGGGCTCCCGCTGGCCAGCTGCAGACCTGCAAAGAGAGAGGCAGAGATGTCATCTCACCTCACCGGCGGGGGGGGGGGGGGGCGCTTTGAGGAGCAGAGTCCCCCCGGGGCTGGGGTCCCAGCAAGGGCCTGGGCCACCAGGGATGGGGGAGTGGATCAGAAAGAGGTGAAAAAAGCCAGGCTCATAAGGCGCTTGGCCTGAGGGTGGGGAGGTAACGGTGCCCCTCACTCCCGACCCACAGCCCCTGCTACCCCAGCCCTGGGCTCCCCACAACAGAGCGGCCGGTGCCCCTCACTCCCGACCCGCAGCCCCTGCTACCCCAGCCCTGGGCCCCCCACCCCCAGCGCGGCCAGTGCCCCTCACTCGCGACCCACAGCCCCTGCTACCCCAGCCCCAGCTCCCCCCACAGCTCTGCCAACTCCCCTCAATCCCGAGACTGATCACTCCCATCATTCCCTGTCTGGGCTCCCCCCAGCTCGGCTGGTGCCATTCAGCCAGGTCTGTGGTGCCAGCACTTGGGTCTCTCTGCACCAGAGACCAGCCAATTGGCTGGTCCGACACATGGACAAATGGGGGCTCCTGGCCCTGGGGCAGACGCCCCAGGTTCCTGCTCTGATCTCGGGACTGAAAAGCTGCGTGTCCCCTGTCTTCTACTGGCGTGTCCTGGGACTGCAGGTAAACTCACTGAGCAGCTGGCCCTTGCACACTCAGCTGGGTGCTCCCAGCCCCAGGGAGACCCTGAGCGTCAAACCCAGATGGCATCCGGCAGCACCAGAGCCTGCACCAGCTGCAAATCACCTTGGTCGGCAGCTTCGTCGTACTTCAGGAAAGGGCCAGCGGACACGACCGCCGACGGAGGCTTCCTGCCCTGCACAGCAGAGCCCGGCCTGGCGCAGTGCTGCAGGGGGAGAACAGAGCCTTGTCACCACGCGGAGCACTCGGGGGCACTCTGGTGTCATCCAGCATGGGGGTAGCAAGAGGCTCCTTGGCACAGGGCACAATCTGCCCAGTGGCTCAGACAGCACTGCAAAGCACATTGCAGCCTGTTTATGTGGGAATGCAGCCACCTCTGGGGAGGGGCAGCTGGGTCCCAGCCACATGGCAACGCTGCTGGGGACAGCTTGCCTGGCACTGGGATGCAGCCACCTCTGGGGTGGGACAGCTGGGGCACAGTAGCATGACAGTGCTGCACGAGATGGCTCACAAGGCACAGGGATGCACTGCAGGCCCCATCCTACCACACAAGGAGGACCTGGCAGGAGCTGCTCCCCTTCACACCGAGGGGGTTTCCACTGTCATACTCAGCCCCACATCTGGACAGGGCCCTAGTCTGGGTTTGTCCCTTGGTGCTGCATGTGGACCAGGCTGAGAGCACGGCCTCTTGCCCCACCCAGGGCTGCCCTGTGCTGCACCAAGCCACTTAACGCCACTGGGGAGGTTTCCCAAGGAGTCTCAGAGCAGATCCCCTCTGGTGTGGAGGGGGAGGGTCCCATTGCTCCTGGCTCATCTGCCCGCGTGCTCACTCACCATGGTGCATGTGGCTGCCTGGGGGCTGCAGAGCCGGACGCGGCAGTGCAGATACACCAGCTCTAAGTCTGGGATGAACTGGAAGACATTGAAGGAGAAGCGGCTGATGGTGGAGATGCCGTCCTCCTCGATTGTCACTGTGCCATCTCGCAGGCTGGGGCACCTGGGTGAGGGACAGGGCACAGGGGTCAACCAGACATGGCACTAAACAGCAAGCAGCAGGTTAGACACTGTTAGCCAGCTCTCCTTGGCTATTGCAGGTTCCTCTCTGCCCTGCCCAGCATAGTGTTAGAACCCAGAAGTCAGGACTTTCAGCCCCCACACCCCAACCCACCATGCCCCACTCCCCTTCCAGAGCTGGGGATAGAACCCAGGAGTCCGGACTCCCAGCTCCCCCTTCAAACTCACTAGGTCTCACTCCCCTCTCAGAGCCAGGGATAAAACCCAGGGGTCCTGTCGGCCAGCCCCCCTGTTCTGTATCCCTCACCCCTCATCCCCTCTCTGCTAGGTGATGTGAAGCAGAAGGGCCAGCTGCTCACTGGTTGGTGATGAGATCCCATCGGATGCTGGAGGAGGAGTCTCGGTCCGGAGTGGCCCAGCATGATGACAAGGTCAGCACGAAGTGGCTGGGGTCCAACCCCGAAACCCTGATGTCCACATAGACCCTGTGGTTGACAGTGAGTGGGATGGGGCTCTGGGTGAAGGGTTTGCTGTATCGAGGGTCTTGGTACAGGACCATGGTGGTCAGGTAGCTCCCTTGGCCAGAGGGGAGGGTTGTGTTAACGACACTGTGGAAGAAGGTGAGAACAGAAGAGAGAGACAACACTCGATGGAGGCTGGAGCAGAAAAGTAACATGTCTGCAGCAGGGTGGGGCATTAGTGGCACCAGTGGGCAAATGCGGCTTTAAGGGGTTGTGGGAACTGATGAAGTGCCAGGAGCTGCAAGGAACGCGGGGCAGGAACCAGCATGGTGCAAAGGGTCAGGAGAACAAGGGGTTATGGGAACCAGCATGGTTCAAGGGTACATGGGAATCAGCAGGGTACTAGGGGAGGTGGGAACCAGAGGTCACAGGACCAGTGCGAGCAAGGGGATGTGGGAACAAAGGGGCATGTGAACCAGAGTGGTTCAAGGGGAAGTGGGACCAAGGGTTATAGGAATGGCACAGTGCAAGGCAGGTGCACCCAGGGGTCACAGGAATGGTGCGGTGCAAGATAGGTGGATTCAGGGGTCATGGGAACTAGCACAGCGCTAGGGGATAGGACTCGGGGTTGCAGGAACTGGCAAAGGTGGTGGGACCAGGGGTCATGGGAACCGGCGCAGCACAAGTGGGGGCGGGACCCAGGGGGTTGCAGGAACTGTCACAAGGGGCAGGACCCAGGAGTCCTGGGAACCGGTACAGCGCAAGTGGGGGCAGGACCCAGGGGGTTGCAGGAACTGGCACACAGGGGTGGGACCCAGGGGTCGTGGGAACCGGTGCAGCCAAAGCGGGGTGGGACCCAAGGGTGGTGGGAAGTGGTGCTGTGCAAGGAATCCTGGGAAGCCGCATGGTGGAAGCAGTGCTGTGGGCTGTGAGGTGGGGCACTGAGGGCCAGGTGCTCTGGGAGTTTGGGATCCCAAAGGCAGAAGGCTGCAGAGGGCTCCCGAAATCTGCAGCTGCAGGTGGCACTGAGGAGGGGCGCCCAGTCTCCTGCTGGCTCCTGCGGCCCTACTCACTCCTGTATGGGCTGGATGGCCATTGGGATGGACAGGTTGATGCTCAGTGGCTGGGCACAGGAGAAGTGCAAGAAGAGGAGCCTGTCCCGGCTGATCACCCCTCCATAGGTGTTGCCCACCCGGCCCTGCACCTCGTTGGAGTAAGTGGCGTGGGTGGCGTTGACCTGTGGGAGGCACAGAAGCAGCAGCGGTGGTGAGAGTCGAATCCCTCCATGCGCTGGGTCCACGTCACTCTTCCCACCACGGCAGGGCACCCATGGCCCTGGCACACTCCTCTTTTGCACATAACGCACATCACTTGTCACTGCCCTTCTCTCTCCTACCCGCCCGGTGAGTGACCACTGGACTGTGGGAGGGGAAGGGGAGTACATGCCGGAGTGGGGGAGCCAGCGTGTTGACACGTGTTTGAAGATGTGCTTGAGCGGTGTGACCCTATGGAGGTGTGATACTCATGTGACACCATGTAGGCGTGCCCTGGTGCAGGTGTGGGATGGTGTGTAGGGATGACTCATTCCAGTGGGTGTGGCTTTGTGTGTGTGAGAGCTACTCTGTGGGGGCGGAGGGCGGTCTGGATATGTGGAAGTGTGTTCGGGTTTGTGTCTATGCACCGGTGGCACTGTGCATGTGTGCAGGGGGCAGTGTGTTGGCAGGGGATGTGCACAGGGAACATGTGTTGGTACATGTGTGGGGGTGTACATGTGGTCATGTGTTTGTGCACATGGCTGTGTGCTGGTGCATATTCATGTGGCCATGTTTTGGCAGGAGCATGTGGGTGTATACATGGTCATATGTTGGTGCACATGGCTGTGTGCTGGTCGGGGTGCACAGGTGTGCATGTGGCCATGTGTTGCTACATGTGGCCATGCGCTGGGAGGGGCGTGCTGAGCTTGCACGTGGCCGTGTGCTGGGAGGGGCGGCTGAGCGTGCACGTGGCCGTGTGCTGGGAGGGGCATGCTGTGACCAGCTGCAGCCTGCTCACCGTCACCGTGGTCCCGCAGCTCTGTTGTGTGCTGTCGAAGTAGAAGACAAGCCTCTCCCTGATGAGGGTGCCGGTGCAGCTGGGGTCGGCCAGGTGCAAGGCCTCTGAGGGGAAGCCGTCGGTGAAGAGCAGGCAGCGGGACAGGGACACTGAGCTGTTACCGCCACTGCAGGCCAGCTGGGAGTCTGGAAGGGAAGTGAGAACAGGTACATGGCAGAGCCCGTCCCTCGGGGCCTCTCTAGGCGTGGGTGGGGCTGTGCCCTGGTTCCTGGCATGCCAGGCGGAGACCACCTGCGCTGCGGAGCTGCAAGCCCACGGGAGAAGAGGAGACGCTCCGTGTGCCTGGGAATCCCGCTCCGAGAACTCGCCCACTGTCGCAGAGAGGCCAGGCACGCGCTGGGCACTGCAGGGAGACCGCTAATGGCCAGGATTGGGAGCCAGCTGCAGAGGGGGAGCGGGCAGACGACGGGGGCTTGGAGGGGGAGACAGCTGGCTCCCAATCTGAATCTGGAGGTCCCGTCTCCTCCCCTCCCCCGAGCAGCCTCGCCTTTTACCCTGTTTTCCGCCTGAGATGACAAAGGCTTAGGACATTTAGGAGACACATGGGGAGCCGGGGCCAGAATCAGAGCCCAGAGTCAACTGTGTTGCCCAGTCTTTCCCCAGAACAACCCTGTGCCAAGCTCCTTGCCCCCTGCTCTTCGGCTCAAATCACTGCCCTCACGCTGTGTGATGAGAGAAGTAACCTTGGGAAATCTGCTGTCCCAGTGCTGCCCCAGTTCACTGAGACAAGGCATTCGCAGCAGACAAAGCCCGGCCGGGGCCGGTTCCCTTGGAAAGCATGGATAGATTTCCGTGCCTTGAGTGTCAACGGAAACCAGGACAGAGGAAGGGATCAGGAATTGTTCTTTACCATAGTCAGCCACTTGGATGGGCTCAGAAGCTCTGTAGCAGTAACAGCCCCATCTCCCCGCCTGCTCTCCGCACCACTCGTTCTCCCCGCAGGCCAGACCGACGCACGGGTCGCTTGCAGCTACAGAGGGAATCAGAGTTTAGAAGCAGCAAAGCCGACCTGTTGAGTGTATCTGCAGCTGTTCTCTGATCTACCCAACCCCCTGTATTTCTAAGGGCAGCCTCTACATTTCTGGAGCCTTTCCAGTTCAATGCATCAAAAAGCACTTTGCAAATTACACAGAGTTCCCACACCGCACACTGGAATACAGCCTCCTCTGAGCTGGGCCCCGGCAGCAGATTAATAGCACAGGGCCCACTCATTGGGGCTGAAACATGGCCACTTCTGGGGAGGGGCACCACAGCAGGCTAGCAGTCACAGAGCAACTCTGCTCTGCCAGTGCTGGAATGCAGCCGGTTCAGGAGTGGGACCCAGCGGTTGTTTTAGCAGCCACACAAATACTGTACAGGGGTTGTTCACGCGGCGCTGAAATGCAGCCACCCCTGGGGGGAGGTGCAGCAACTATGTGACAGCCTACAGAAACACTGCACTGTATTTGTGGCAGGGAGTGAAGGAGAACCCTTGTTTGAGAACGGAGGAGGAAGAATGTAAATACCCAATTGAGGATGTGACTAGGACAAAACCCAAAAAGGGTTTTAATGACTACGGGGGTTCAGGTCATTGGCTTTATGGCTCCTCCAAGATTTCAGGCTCAATCTCAATGGTGCCAACACCTCACACTCCCAGATTCCCCAACCCAGTGCTCTCCCCCCGGGCCTGCAGGGGGGACTGGTGCTCACGGCACTGTGCAGATGGTCTCCACGCGCCAACACGTATCCCCTGAAGGCTGCACAGCTCTTCGTAGGAGGCGATGGCCATGCAGAGCATCCCATTGGCCGTCCCATAGTGGCATATGTCGTACAGGCAGGAGGAGTAAAATGGGGCAGGGTCCACATGCCAGTGGCACTCAGCAAACGGTCCCGATTGGCTAGTCAGGGTCCCGCAGAGCTCTTCCAACTCCAGGGGGTCGCTGCAGGGCTCCGGGGAGCCGGTGTCATCCAAACACCTGGAACAAAGGGAAGTTAGCAGTACTCATGGCAGGGCAAAGGGAGTGGCTCTCTCTAGTATCACCTAGGGAGTGGGGGGCAGGGATAGCTCAGTGGTTTGAGCACTGGCCTGCTAAACCTGGGGTGGTGAGCTCGGTCCTGGAGGGGGCCATTTAGGGATCTGGGGCAAAAATTGGGGATTAGTCCTGCTTTGAGCAGGGGGTTGGACTAGACGATCTCCTGAGGTCCCTTCCAACCCTGCTCTTCTATGATTGTCTGACCCTCCCTCTCCCAACCCCCACTCCTACCAGGGGACCTTCTGAGCTCAGTATTAAGCTTTGCCTCCCAGTAACATGCACTGGACCAACCTACAACGCATCTCCTAGGGCCACTCCAGCTTGTGATTTCTCATGCACATGAATCAATGAGGCCCAGCTGTAGGTGAGGGGATGGGACTCAGGTGAGAGGCAGGGGTGAGGAAAGAGGAGCCTGTCACAACATGCGTGCAGACACGGATACACACAGACGCGCACATACGCAGACATGCACACAGACATATGCCCGCACGCACACACACAGACCTGCACGCACACACACAGATTCGCAGGCACACACAGACACACGCGCATACAGGTCCTGTCCTCAACCTACAGTGAAGTGAACAGGAAATAATTAGTTTTTAAAGAGTAATTGACTAACAGTTTGTCACCTTCTCTCTCTGCCCCCACCTGCTCCATTCATCTGTTCACCCAGCTCTCCCACCTCACTCCACTCCATTGATCTGCCCGTCCCACCAGGAACAGGCCTGAGACCCAAACTCATCTCCCACAGGAGTCAGCAAGCAGCTGTCCCACCACTGCCAATTTCCAGAGCCTCATTTGTGAGCTCTGCCTCCCAGCCCAGTTCAGCAGTTTCACTCCTACAACGATCTATCCCAACACGAAAGCTTCGGTTAATTTCTCTGGTAAACAGCAACCAAACGTCCTCAGGGATCCCGCTGCTCCGTCAGGATACCAAACCTGGCTGGGCTGGGCTCAGACTTCCAGGCATTCCCGAACTCTGCGTCACTCCGGGCTCTCTCCCCGCTGGGCAGGACTTTATCGTCCCTACGGATGTCATTGAAATTCCCACACATCCCGCACAGCCGCGCCCGATACTCCGGGCCCACACGGACGAACAAAGTGTGGCGGCCGTTGAACTGGATCTCCACATTGGCTGGGGTCTGTATGGTCACCAGGTTTCTGATCCTGGACACGCTGCCCAGAGGGCCCAGGGCATGTGGCAGGCTCACCATCTCCCCGTTAACCTGAAAGAGCACAGGACTCAGTGCAGTGAGCACCACCTGGGACACCACCTGCCAGGCACAAAGCCCCTGGGAGGAGGCCAAAACCTCGCCCTCTGCAATCATGGAGCCCCTGGCCTGTAACAGCCCTGGGAGCACCAAGCCACCAGGGCTGCATTTAAGGGCGGGAGGGGGCTGGAAGGAAAGATGTTCAGCAGGTTCTAGGTTGAGGCCCCGAAAACTGATTTCCCTCCTCAATATTTATGTATATTGTAGGGGCGCCTTTGAGCCCAGTGACAGGCCAGGACCCCTGCCCCTGCCCCAAGAGCCGTCTCTTCCCAGCAGAGCTAAGACACATTCTAGCTCCTGACGGGAGTCCTGGTCCCACACAGACCCAGCTGCTAACACAGCCCCCCTGAAATCCGGATGCCGACTAGTGCCACTTCAGTGCCGTCAGTCCTCCTGTGCCTTCCCTACACCCCGCAGCCCTGCCCAGGAAGGACAGACGCTCTCCTGCAGCGCACTGGGAACGAATGCATGGAGCGGCTCAGTTTATTGCAGCGCTAAGGGCCATGGGACATGCCCAGAAGTCTTAGCACCACAGACAGGGGCGCTGGAATGTGGGGGGGGGGGGTCAGGGAGCCATGGCCCCCCCCTCACTTTTTACTGGCCATAAGGCCGAGCGATAGGGGTGAGGGGTGGAGAGGAGCGAGCGAGGGGGGTCTTGCAGAGAAGAGGAGGGCGGTGCAGGAGCAGGCCCTTGGGGGAAGAGATGGTGCAGGGGTGGTGGCTCAGGGGGTGGAGCCACGGTTTGGGCACCTGTGGCCCCCCACTTTTAGGGTGCTTCCGCCGTTCCTGCCGAGGCTCCGCAGCTGGAGCGCAATTTTGCAGCATGGCTGTTCTCACGTGAGTGTCGCTGCCTGGGATAGCCCTCAGTAATCTACTATAATCCAATGCACGACTGAGCCCTGCCAGCAGATAAGCAAATTGTGCTACCCCCTAGAGAGTCAGTTTAAGGCCAGAAGGGACCATGAGATCCCCATCTGACCTCCTGGATCTCACTGGGCAGCCACCCACTGACCCACTAACACAAAGCAAACGAGGCCGGCAGGAGACTCGACTGCTCCATGCCACAGGCTGGGAATAGGAGGGACCAAAGTGTACCGGTGCCAAAGGCCCTGCAATGGCAGGGCAGTGACCCAATGAGATACAGGTGCTTCGTCTAGCAGGAGAGTGGGGACCCCGATGACTAATTCAGTTTGCAAACACCAAGTGCTGAGGGGACAGGTCAGAGCCCCCGGGGTTTCGGAACAGCCACCCAGGTGCTGTTAACTTCCCCACTTTAAATAAGATCATTGAGTTATTTACCCATGTAGCTCTCTGCCGGGGGAGAAACACTCACTAACAGAGCAGGTGGAGAGGGGCTCCTTGGGCCTGGGATCCCCTGGGGAGCAGCGTTCACTAGCAGGGGCTTTGCTGGGGTCGGAGGGGGGGCTGGGATCCCCTGGGGAGCAGTGTTCACTAGCAGGGGCTTTCCTGGAGTTGGGGGGGAGCTGGGATCCCCTGGGGAGCAGCGTTCATTAGCAGGGGCTGTGCTGGGGTTGGGGGGGCTGGTTAATCATAGAATATTATAACAATCTGGGTTGGAAGGGACCTCGGGAGGTCATCTAGTCCAACCCCCTGCTTAAAGCAGGACCAGTCCCCAATTTTTGCCCCAGATCCCTAAATGGCCCCCTCAAGGATTGAACTCACAACCCTGGGTTTAACAGGCCAATGCTCAAACCACTGAGCTATCCGGGATCCCCTGGGGAGCAGTGTTCACTAACAGGGGCTGTGCTGGGGTTGGCGAGGGGCGGGGATCCCCTGGGGAGTAGTGTTCACTAGCAGGGTCTGTGCTGGGGGTCGGGGGGAGGGGACTGGGATCCCCTGGGGAGCAGTGTTCACTAGCAGGGGCTTTCCTGGGGGGGCTGGGATCCCCTGGGGAGCAGTGTTCACTAGCAGGGGCTATGCTGGGGTTGGCGGGGGGCGGGGATCCCCTGGGGAGCAGTGTTCACTAGCAGGGTCTGTGCTGGGGGTCGGGGGGAGGGGACTGGATCCCCTGGGGAGCAGTGTTCACTAGCAGGGACTATGGTGGGGTTGGCGGGGGGCGGGGATCCCCTGGGGAGCAGTGTTCACTAGCAGGGGCTGTGCTGGGGTCAGACAGGGAGGGATGTCTGGGGCTGGAGCTCCTGCTCTTGAGAGATTTGTTGGAAGCCCCTTTCAGATGTCTCCACCCTCACCTCAGCAGCCTTGCTGTCCCCCAGGACAACGTGAGTGTCCTGATCCCCTCTCTTGAGCCAGACGTCCACCCGGGAGACGAAGGAGACCCGGCGATTCCTGCGGTGCCTGTTTGTGGCCACCACCCGGAAGGAGAAGTCGAGGGAGGAGTTGCAGGTGTGCGAGATCTCGTAGGCGCACGTGCCCTGGAAATGGGCCACCGCCCCATCGAAGGTGAAGTAGTGAGGGTCCCCTGTCACCGTGCAGGTGGTCAGCCGGCTCTGGCAGCCCAACTTCCCGTCCTTCACAGCACACTGCTGGCCGGGGTTACAGCTGGCGGGGACGCAGTGAAAATTTAAATGGCTGTCACAGCTGCACCTTTCCTGGCAACCAGAGAGCCAGACCCGTTCCCCAACCTGCAGGGGTAACAGACAGAAACCAGTCAGCAGAGTGCAACTGTAGAAAGAAGTATGGTTGGAAAGAAGGGAAATCCCCAAATTGTAAGTCAGAGATTTGGTCCCAGTCCGATAAGGTGCTGCAGGTGAAAGGTGACTCACCCCTTAAGGGCTGGGGCTAGTGAGCCCTGGCGACAGGACGAGGCCCACTGGGGGTGAATTGGGTCATTCCCTAGAAAAGGCAGCCGTGGCTGCAGCCAAGGGGGAAGCTCAGGGAGCTGTGAGAGTCTGTAGAGAAGGAGGAAAGGCACCTGCCAGGAAGACCAGGGGAGTTGGTCCTGGCAGGGAAACCTGGGAGAGACCCTGACCAAGCAGGGTCCATGCTGGGGTCAGAGAGTGGGGGGCTGGGATCCCCTGGGGAGCAACGTTCACTAGCAGGGTCCGTGCTGTGGTCGGGGGGGTTGGGAAGAGCTGCAAAGGCCTTGAGGGAGGAGGAGAAACCCTGCATTGTGTGGACTTAGCAATGGATTCTGTTTGGGATTTTGAGTTTTATTTGTGGTTCTTTTACATTAATAAACCTCATCCCCAAGGAAGGGCATTTTCGACCAAGCAAAAACCTGAAGGGAAGTTTTATTGGAACAGTCTAAGAGGGGAAACTGAGTCTGGCTGCCTGTCGCATGATCCTAGACCATGAGGGGGTGCATGGGAGTTGGCTGGCCCAGGTACATGGGTAGATTAGCACATCCACATGTTTCAGAGTAGCAGCCGTGTTAGTCTGTATTCGCAAAAAGAAAAGGAGTACTTGTGGCACCTTAGAGACTAACAAATTTATTAGAGCATAAGCTTTCGTGAGCTACAGCTTACTTCATCGGATGCATTACATCCACATGGACTCCCATGGACTCCCATTGCTCTACAAGGCTGCACTTAGGCCATGCAGATGTTGGCTCTATCCCCTGGTTAAAAGATCTGGTGATGTGACTGAAGCAGCCACAGAGGTGAGTGAAGTAATGTTGGCCTAGCACAGAGTTTATCCAAGTTTCTTTGGGGCTTTCCTTGTCAATTTGACACCTCCCACAGGGCTCAGTAGCAGAGCTGGTCGGAAAACGGGATTTCCGTTCCATGTGAAAGTCCAACATTTGAAACTTAGTTTTCATTCCGAACTGAACTAAAAGCTGAAATTTCCTGCAAAATAAAAATTCCAGCAAAATGGATTTGGAGCCGTCAAAATGTTTTGTTTGGGTTATGTCAAATTATTTTGTTTCACTAAGGTAAAAAATTTTGTTTAGATCATGTCCGAACATTTATCACAATAAATATTATAAAGGTGAAGGTATTTAGAGAAATAGTTCACTGTATGTCAAAATGAAATGAACCAATTGATGAAGTAACCAATACAGTTTTGTTGAAATCGACATGTTCCCACAAAACATTTTGATTTTGACAAAAAAAGGTGAAAACTGGATTTTCTGATGGAAAAAAACATTTTTCCAAAAGGTGTCCTCAGTACACTGGAGCCAGGAAAGCGCCTGCCAGGAAACTCACCGGGTAATGCAGCCCGTTGTGCATGCAGCCGCACTGCTTCTCTGGAACGCAGCTGGCCCCGCTGCGCAGGTACCCGTCATTACAGAAACAGCCTTCGGCACACAGATGGCTGCAGTGAGCCTGGACCAAGCTGCGTGCACAGGAGTCCCGGCAGGGGGGCTCACAGAGCTTGTAGTGACTGTATGCTGGGCATCCTGGGTCTGGCAAAGAGGAAGGAGCAGGAAGAGAAAAGATCCAGTGTTAATCCCGGGGAGAGGCACTTAAGAGTTTCCAGAACAAGATATGAAAAGGCCCCAGCTGGGGAGCCCAGAATTCACACCAGGGGCTAGAGGGCCTTGCTAATCCTGCTCAGTTCAGGATGTTTCCGGGAGATGAAACCAGAGAGCAAAGCCACTAGGGCAGGGCAGGAAAACTTTGCCAGACACCTACCAGCCAGGGGGCTAAATCAGCTAGTAGGCACAAAAGAAGCATCCCAGCCTCCCCCCAGGCGCCAGGGAAACACTCTAGTAGGAAACCCGTTCCCCACCTGCTGGGAAAGGGAGCTGGGATCCCTACCAGGGTGCTGTCTGTGGGCTCCATCTTTTGTAACAACTGCTGACATTGGCATCTGATAAATGTGAAGCCTCCCTTACAGAATGCTGGAAAGGAGGAGTGCATGCTCTCGCTCCCTCTGTTTCCTTCTCCTCTTCCTCAACTGAGGTCTCCTTGGAGAGGGGGACTCCTGCCTCTCCTCCTCCCCTGACAAATAGCTTTGGTGCCATTTTTCTCAGGCAACAGGTGGGTAAAACTGACCTAAGTTTGGTCATTCTGTTGATGGATGCTCAAGCTAAGCTGGGATTTGGCCATTGATGTGAAGCTGGTGACAGCTGGGCATTCACTACTGGGATCAGATGGTTGAGGAACAAGCACTTGAGCTCTGTGTTCTTAGGAGCCAATGGCTCCTGGCAAGTGGCGTCATCAGAATGTGGCGACATCTCAAGTCACAAATGAGATAATTTCAATTTAAAAAGCAAATGCAAACACGGTCTCTGCTTACCACAGAAAGACTCGCTCCTCCAAGGTGAGATGGTGACATTCACTCTCTGGCAGGCGGCTGCGTATGTCTGAATGGACTGGCACAGGACACTGCTCTCCCCTCCTGACACACACAGGTCAAAGATGCAATCAGACAAATAGGGGCCTGGGTCAATCTGGGAGTGGCAAGAGGCGAATGGCCCGTTGGGATCCTGGATCACCCAGCACCGGGACTTGAACTGCACCAGACTTTCCTCCTCTTCACACCCAGGGCAGGAATCAGAGCAGCCGTTGTCACAGCCAGGAACATCCTCCGACTTCCAGTCTGCAGCGAAGTGGAAGGCATCCTTCCCTAGGGAGCCGTTACGCGTCACAAAATCATCCTCAGCGGCACCGTTGAAGTTCCCGCACAGCCCGCAGGTCTGACCTTGGTACTCAGGGGGGAGGCTGACAAAGAGGCTGTGGGCCAGGTCGTAGCTCACATTCAGCCCAAAGGGAGTCTGCAGTACTGTATACAGCCCATGCTGATAAATGGCAACTCCTAGTGTTTTCACATTCACCGGGAGAGTCACCGTCACTCCAGCGATCTGATTGGGGGAAAACAGCACCAAAGAGATTAATCCAGGGGATGGATCCCTCACACACTGTAAAACAACAGGACAGTGGCATGCAGAGTTTGTGATGGGTGAGGAGTTTAGGGAAAATCCCACTGTAATCTGCTCAGCACAGAGCTATTAAACCCAGCTTCTCCCTGTAGCTGCGTATTGTTGTATTGGCCATTTAAACTGGATAACACCCAGCACAATTTGCTGTAAGAAACAACCCTAGAGCATTTGAAGCACCACTTTCCTTGGTTTGGGGCATTAATAAAAGGAGCAAAATCATACCACGGGGACTGAATGTGGGTGAGGGGCCATTTTCAGACTACTAAAAAGCTAATTTCATCCACACTCTCAAAGACAATTCTCCTCAATGGTGACTAGTGCCCAGGTCTCTCCCCAGCTGCTTTGACCTAGACATGCTCAAATCTACTCTGAAATAACTGTTGGTAACAGGCAAATTCTCAGGGGGTTTCATTCTTCTTGTTTGGATAAATAGCTAAGCTTTTTCAGATCAAATGTTACCCTAGCAGTTCGCCCTCAGGCAGAGATAGGCATGGAATATGTCTACACAAACACTTGTGCCCGAAAAACTTATTTCACTCAGGGGTGTGAAAAAAACTCCCCCTTGACTGACATAAGTTACACTGACACAAGCACTGGTGAGGACAGTGCTATGTCGGTGGGAGAACTTCTCATGCCAACATAGCTCCTGCTGCTGGTTGGGGGTAGTTTCATGATTTCAATGGGCGAGCCCTCTCCTCTCAGCACAGAGTGGCTGCATTGGTACAGCTGTGTCACTGTAAGCTCGCTAGTGTAGACATGGCATGAATTGTGACCGTTTCAGGAAGTTGTGAGTGATGGTGCTGCTTAAATCTCCACAGATGGTGATACTGTGGTTTCCCAGAGAGCATTAGTCCCATGGAATTACCTTGACTGTCCCGTGCTGCCCTCTCTGCAGATGGATCTCAGTACCATTCACAAGGACAAACACCTCCGAGGTCACAGCCACAGGAACATGGGGCAGGTTTCCGTTCTTCACTTCCACTCTGAAGAAGGGTAAGGACTTTGATGCCCCACACAGTTCAGCAAAGACATATTTGCAGGTGCCCTGGAAATTGTATCGCTTCCCATCAAACGTAGTGTAATGGGGCAGACCAGAAGCCCAGCAGATGCCGTTGGTTCGCTCGTGGCACCCATAAACCCCCTTTCGAGTGCCACAGAATTCCCCAGGGGCACAGGCAGAGTGGGAGCACTGGACAGTGCGGGAGGAGCCGTCACATCTGCACAATCTCTGGCAATTTTCTCCTTCCCAGAAGCTTTCCCCTGCCAGGTGGTATCTGCCATTGTGGGTGCAGCCGCACTGCTCTGGAGGCACACAGTCAGTGCCACTCAGCACAAAGCCAGGGTCACACTGGCACCCTTCTTCACACGCAGTCCGGCAGTGGGAGGGCACAGCTGGGTGGGCACAAGAGGCTGGGCAGGAAGGTCCACAGAGCTCATAGTGGCTGTTCGGGGGGCAGGTTAACTCTGAATGAAAGAAAGAAGTGTTTAGAAATACGGGAGAAACACGGCAGGGAATCTTCCTAAGCAGGAATAAAAATGGAGGAAAGATAAGAGCAGAGAGTGGCCAGACCACTAAGACCCAGCCCAGTGCTAGAGTATGTACATAAAGGAGAAAAATTTTGGGGGTACAGCTAACAAAGATTCTCCTAGTATTTGGAATCATCTACTTACCGCATGCAGCCTGCTGTCTCCATGGCTCAATGGCAATGCCATGACTTTGGCACTGCTGGGCATAACTGCGAAGCACTTGACACAGGGTCTCACGGCTGCCCTGAGTCACACACACATCCCTCACGCAGTTCTCCAAGAGGACCTGAGCATCAACCAGCTGATTACACTCTTTAAAAGGCCCAGCAGTGTCTGCGATGACCCCGCAGTAGCTCTGAGATCTGTACTGGGCTAGTTCTACTTCGTTACATTGGGCTGGGAGCCCAACGGCCGTGCAGTGAAAAGGGGAATCAGCAGCCTTCCAGCTATTGCCAAAGGTGACAGCGTCATGGACCACAGAACCGTTTGGGGTCCGGAAATCATCACTCTGGTTCCCATTGAAATTCCCACCGAGTCCACACAGTGACCCAAAGTAGATCTCAGAAACAGAAACTGACACAGAGTGAGACCAGTCGTAGGACACAGAGAGGCCAAAGTCGGTCTGGAGCACAGCAGACGAGCCGCTGAAATAGGCATAGAGTTTACCCGATGCAAGGACCAGGGGCAGATTGACCAGGGATCCATTCACCTAGGGGAAAAGCGAGACATGGGCCATTCGCTGTCATGCCAAACCCCACTGTGCGTTTCTGGCTCTCAGCTATTTCACAGCTGGGCTGTGGTCTGAGCCCCTGGATCTAAGTGTGATTGGGACATCAGGTATGGCTGCACTGTTTGTCTTTCAAACAGGGACTGTGCTGAGCTTGGCATTCATATCTTCAGAATTTCTCTAACTGTAGGCTGGGGAATTACCTGAAAAAGCACAAAGCTGCCTGCAGCAGACAGGGAAGCTCTGGTTTTCTCTAGGCAGCAGCCCCAGGTCCCTGAGGGGTCGGTTTAGAGACCCTGTTGATGGCAGTGCAAGGGTTACTATTTTGCTGTACATCTCTAGGCATCCTTAGTCACTGAACACACTTGTGTCACATCACATCTGTGTCTGGGTCCTTGCGCACCGGGTGGGGTCAGTGAGAACTGTTGCCTCACTGGGCCTTTACCTTTCAAGCTGTCACTGAACAGCCTGCCTGCCGCTAATGTGGCAATGAGGCACTACGTTCATGGCAGCGTGGGAGATGTGGCAGGGTGCAGCATGGATGCAGGGTTCACCTGCGCAGCCTTGTATAGCTTTGATCGAAGTTGCTACCCTACTAATGGCTTTGGTACACTAACCCCGTTTCGCTTGGACAGCATCTCAAAATCACAGTGGGAGGTAAGACTCACCTCAACATCCTGCATTCCCCCCAAAACACATCTAAGGGGACAGTGACCCCTACAAGTCTTTTCCAGGGCTTTTGCTTTCTCACCTGATCATTTCTGTACTAAGCAGTTACTTTCTTCAGAGCTATGAAAAGCTCTTACCTGCACCTGGTCGTACTGGCCCCCCACTATAGCAATACGCTCCCCGTAGACATCTAGCTCCACCAGGCGCGTCCAGGACACGGCAGTGGAGCTTTTCGGCTCATTCACCACTTGGATGGTGAAGTTGGGGAGGCTCCCTGGGGGGCCACAGTACTTGCTCAGGGTGTACTTGCAGACTCCTTGATAATCAAACGTGACTCCATCGAACGTGGTGTAGTGGGGGTGGCCGAACACCCATAAGGTGCCAAACTTCACAGGGTAACAGCCTCGGATGCCACCAACAACGCTGCATATCTCCAGAGCCCCACAGGCATGATCCTGGCACTGCATGGGCTGGGCAGGCTGCCGGCAGCTGCATTTCCTGCGGCAGGTGTCTGTCAGGATCATCACCTCTCCCAGCTGGTGATACTGACCCTTCAACATGCAGCCACACTGGCTCACAGGCACACAGACTCCAGCATCCAGAACATAGCCTTCCCTGCAGAAGCATCCCGCCACGCAAGGCTTTGTGCAGAGCAGGGATGCACTAAGGTTGGCACAAGTGGCAGGGCAAGCAGGGCCACAGAAATCATAATAACTACTGGCTTGGCAGGTGGTATCTAGGATAGAGGAAAGAGAGTCACCAGAGGACAATGCAGAAGACCCAGAAGACTCTTGTCCCATTTGCTAAGGTTAATGCCTAGTGCACAGGGTTTGGTAACTTCCAACCCTATATTGGCAATAACCTTCTAGATGTAAAAAGCCGCTGTAACACAGGAACATGAGATGGGCGCTCAAGTGGCTGCAGGGCTTGCATCTCCACCTTCCGACTACGAAGGTGGAGTCATTGGTGTAGGAGACACAGAATGCTGATGCTTTAAGGGAGAGGCAGCCAACACCTTGCCCCCTGTCCTCTCTGGATGAACCTGGCCCCCATGCGGGGCTCAGCCCAAGCATTTAAATCAGTAGTCCCCAAACTGCCGGGCACACCCTCCTAAGGGGGTGTTGAGCAGCAGCCGGGGGGGCACAGGCCAGCCCCCACAAAGGAGCAGGGAGGGCGTGCCACCCAGCATGCTCTGCCCCAGTTGCAGCCATGGTTCTGCTCTTGGCTGTGGCTTGGTCACCAGCTCCTGGCATCTGCCCCTCCGGCCGCAGCCCCGGGCCTGGCCACGAGTCCGCTCCCGAGCTGTGTGAGCCCAGACACATTCCATTACTTGCAGCGGGAGCTGCAAGAGGAAAAGTTTGGGCACCTCTGACTTAAATCCTATTTTGAAGGCATTGGTGGGACACAAGTCGGGTCTAGGCCTTGGGCTGCTCCATCACATCTGGGTGAATGTCTCCCAGAGAGTCCAGGGAAGAAGCAAGCCAGCTCTGCTGCCAATGCCCTGTGTCAATAGAGGACCCTTCTGCGTAGGTGAGTGCTGGGCTGGAGCCTCTCCCTTCTATACCACTGAGATGCAGAGACCAATGCTGGGGCAGTGCACCCCATGTCTCTTGTTCACTTGCAGCAAGTCCCCCACTGCCCTGATGTGTAATGACGGCCTCTGCCCTACCCAGGCATAACGGCTCCCTCTACAGCCCCAGAGGAATGGCTGCTAACCTACGCCACGGGCTCAGAGAGCCATTCTTTAGCTCACACTGTATAAAAACTCTTATTTGGGACAGGGAAGGTATTTTCCCCCTGCTCTTATCTGCGGAATTGTGGGATTGGTACATTTGCATGCACATGTGCTGCGTGGAGCTTCTCTTTGTGCCGCTCCATGTTGTGCAGTTTCGAGTCCTGCAGCCCCATAATGTTGGGGTGTGAAGACAGAACCCATCCTGACATTCAAATGAGCAGCCCCATAGCCTCAGGCAGGCACTAGGTAATTATACTGCACCCTGCATTGCATAGATATAGTAGGCAGCTCGTTCTAGATCTTGTCTGTTCCAGGATGTTAGGCAGAGTATAACTAATGCTGAATAAAAACAAAGGCCATTATTGCTTACCACAGCCAGTCGCTTCTCCCCAGTTACCTATCTTCACACCGTGAATAGTACACATCTCTTGGTAGGAGTCGATGGCTGCACACAGCATGTGATTGCCCGGTCCGTACTGGCAGAGGTCGTAGACACAGGATTCATAGTAAGGGGCTGGGCTCTCGTGCCAGTGACACTCGGCAAACGGTCCGGTGCGGTTTGTGAGGATCCCACATGCTTGCTCAACCTCGTACAACTTTGGACAGGGCTCAGTGAAGCCAGTGTCATTCTTACACCTGGAAGTGTCACATCAATAACAGTTACATGGCAGTTCATCAAGAGGCATTTTGCTAAAGGGTCAGGACATGCACAAGCACAGAGGCCAATTCCTGACAATGGCCCTTGTCTTACTGCATCAGTTCCTCTCTCTGTGGCTCCCACTTGTGACGTGGAGGAGCAGATTCAGTGTGGGAAGGAAGGAAGGAAAAGAAGAACTGGGTCATTATGGGAGTTTCCCTAATACAAGCTGTTCCTGATCCACAGGCCTGCTCTTTTCAACCAGCTGATAGGGCTCATTTCTGAACTGGGCTGTTAAAGGGAAACTGGGGCTTCTGCCACAAAGTGCAATTCCTCTGCAGGGGGAGCTGGTGAGAGCCTGTGATATCTTGCAGGGGTCCTCTTGCAAGTCCTCTTGCAGTGAGGGGGAACCTTGCAAAACAAGAGACCTTTCCTTTGCTTCTCCATCATAAGCAGCCAAGATATGGGAATAGGAACAAATGCTGTTCTCTGAAGTTTTGCAAGGGTAGCATTCTTCTGTAATGTAATGCTGTGCCTGACACAAGAGGGGAGCGGACAGTCACGGCGAAAGGTAGGTGAGATACGCAGTTATAATCCGGAGCACCAAATAACATCCTGTAGAATGGCCATACTGGATCAGACCAATGGTCCATCTAGTCAAGGATCCTTTCTGACAGGGGCTGGTGCCAGACACTTCAGAGGGAGTGAATGGAACTGGGTAATTATTGAGTGATCCCCCGTCGTCCAGAACCAGCATCTGGCAGTTGGAGGTTTAGGGACACCCAGAGCATGGGGTTGCATCCCTGACCATCTTGGTTATTAGCCATGGATGGATTTATCATAGAATCATAGAAGATTAGGGTTGGAAGAGACCTCAGGAGATCATCTAGTCCAACCCCCTGCTCAAAGCAGGACCAATCTCAACTAAATCATCCCAGACAGGGCTTTGTCAAACCAGGCCTTAAAAATCAATAAGGATGGGGATTCCATCATCTCCCTAGGTAACCCATTCCAGGGCTTCACCACCCTTCTAGTGAAATAGTTTTTCCTAATATCCAACCTCGACCTCCCTCATTGCAACTGAGATCATTACTCCTTGTTCTGTCATCTGCCACCACTGAGAATAGCCGAGCTCCATCCTCTTTGGAACCCCCCTTCAGGTAGTTGAAGGCTGCTATCAAATCCCCCCTCATTCTTCTCTTCTGCAGACTAAATAAGCACAGTTTCCTCAGCATCTCCTCATAAGTCATGTGCCCCAGCCCCCTAATCATTTTCATTGCTCCCTGATAGACTCTCTCTAATTTGTCCACATCCTTTCTGTAGTGTGGGGCCCAAAACTGGATGCAGTACTCCAGATGTGGCCTCACCAGTGCTGAATAGAGGGGAATAATCACTTCCCTCAATCTGTTGGCAACGCTCCTACTAATGCAGACCAATATGTCCTTAGCCTTCTTGGCAATAAAGGCACATTGTTGACTCATATCCACTTCTCGTCCACTGTAATCCCCAGGTCCTTTTCTACAGAACTGCTGCTTAGCCAGTCGGTCCCTAGTCTGTAGCGGTGCATGGGATTCTTCCGTCCTAAGTGCAGGACTCTGCACTTGTCCTTGTTGAACCTCATCAGATTTCTTTTGGCCCAATCCTCCAGTTTGTCTAGGTCACGCTGGACCCTATCCCTACCCTCCAGTGTATCTACCTTTCCCTCATCTTAATGTCATCCGTGAACTTGCTGAGGGTGCAATCCATCCCATCATCCAGATCATTAATGAAGATGTTGAACAAAACTGGCCCCAGGACCGACCCCTAGGGCACTCTGCCTGATACCGGCTGCCAACTAGACATCGAGCCATTAATATCACTATCTGTTGAGCCCGACGATCTAGCCAGCTTTCTATCCACTTTATAGTCCATTCATCCAATCCATACTTCTTTAACTTGCTGACTTATCCTCCAAGAATTTATCTAATTCTTTTTTCAATCCAGTTATACTTCTGGCCTTCACAACAACCCCTGCATGTTGTGTGAAAGAGTACCTCCTTTTTTTTTTTAAACATGACACATATTAATTTTATCAGGTGAGCCCTAGTTCTTGTGTTATGTGAAGGGATAAATAACACATCCCTATTTGTTTTCTCCTTACCATTCATGATTTTCAAATGCCCTTTTAGCCATCTGTTTTCTAAGTGGAACAATCCCTGTTTTTCAATCTCCCCTCATATGAAAACAGCCCTAATCATTTTCTTTGCTCTTTTCTGGACCTTTTCCAGGGTAACATTTAACCTTCTCAGCTTCAATAGCGATGCTTTACACCTTTGTCAGGTAAAGATATTTTCTCTCTGAGTAAAGAACAATGAGTAGAGTATAAACAAACAAAGATCAATAATCTATTGAAAAAGGCATGTGTTCTATGGTTGCCAGATGGGAATGGAAGGGGAGATGCTGCCATGACAATATACTGAACAGAGAAAGAGGTAATAATCTAGAGCAACAAAGTGTAGGGAGAAGAACGCATGTGGCCACGGAAACAGACATTCACTGACAAAGAAGGGAAGATCAATAGATAACAACACACCTTGGTGGGCTGATGTCAGAGGTCCAGGCATTCCCAAACTCTGCGTCGTTCGAAGCTCTCTCCCCATTGGGCAGGATTATATCATCCCTGCGATCCCCATTGAAGTTCCCACACATCCCGCACAGCTGCTCCCGATACTCCGGGCCCACACGGACAAACAAGGCATGGCGGCCATTAAACTGGATCTCCACGTTGGCACCTGCTTTCAGAGTCACCACGTTTTTCACCCTGGTGATGTTGGCCACAGGTCCCAGCTGGGCCGGTAAAGGGGTCTTTGTCCCGTCAACCTGAAACAGGAAGGGAGGTGGGCTGGGACTGCGGTGTATCCTCCTGACTAGGTAATAGAACTATTCCCAGGGGATTACAGAGGGGATTTTCCATTGCAGCACGATAAAGAATATTTCCAGCCATAAAAGCACATGAAAGCAGCTGTACAGTGGCAGCCATGGTATCTGAGGAGCTAGCTCAGGGGCTGGCAACCTTTCAGAAGTGGTGTGTCGAGTCTTCATTTATGCTCTGTAATTTAAGTTTTCATGAACCAGTCATACATTGTAACGTTTTTAGAAGGGCTCTCTCTCTTTAAGTCTACATTATATAACTAAACTATTGTTGTATGTAAAGTAAATAAGGTTTTTTAAATGTTTAAGAAGCTTCATTTAAAATTAAATTAAAATGCAGATCTCATCAGTTTAGTGTGATCCTTGCCCTTGCTTTTCCTTGCTGAGTTTTCCAGTGTCCCCAGGCAGGCAGTGAGCTGAGTGGGGCTGGCGGCCGGGACCCCGGCTGGCAAGGGGCCGGCAGCCAGAACCCCAGAACAGAAGCAAGCTGAGGGGGGCCAACGGCTGGTATACCAGGCCGGCAGCGAGCTGACCAGGGCCAGTGACCAGAATGCCAGACCAGCAGTGGGCTGAGCGGTGCTGGAGGACGGGACCCCAGACCGGCAGCGGGCTGAGCGGGGGTACGGCAAACAGAACCCCAGGCCAGCAGCAGAGTGCCACTGAAAATCAGCTCGCATGCCACCTTTGGCACTAGTGCCATAGGTTGCTGACCCCTGAGCTAGATCTATAAAAATATAGATCTCAAAACAACACAATAAGAGGCAAGCAGCAGACAAAGTTTGTGTACTGTAACTTTTTACAAGGACCGAATCTCACAGTCTGGCCAGAATAAGGCAGCTAGGCCAGGATGGTGACTGACCAAGCAGTGGCTGGTGACTCTCAGGGGCACAACTGATCTACTGCTGGGAGCAAAGGGGGAAGCAATCCGCTGTCAGTTATACCCGTCATCTCTCTGTACAGTTTAGCTCTTCTGGCCAGTGTGCTGGGTGCGATGTCAAGGCTACACCCATTCGACACCCCTGCCTGCCTGTACGCGCTGGGATGGGGTAGCATCTCCAGAGCCTGCTTTCCCCAGCCATGTTGTGACACCCCCCGCCCCGCAATGCAGACAATCTGCACCAGGAAGCACAGGGCCACCTCATGCCTTTGTAAATCACCAAGGTTAAATGACCTCTCCCCAGGGAGGAGGTGTTGAGTCCAGGCACAAAGCTGACAAAGAGCAGAAGCTGAAGGCCAGTAAGTCCAGAGGGGGCAGGTGCTTATCAAAGGTGAGTCCCAGCACATAGCTAGAGGGAGAGGTGCTCTCAGGACAATTCCAACTGAAGCCCTGCTTCTCCTTGGACAAATGACCTTAACAAAATTTTCTCCCTTCATTTGCCTTGTGTTAGGGTAGGAATTGAATGGGTTGGCTGCAAGGAGGCTAGTGTGGAACTTGGGTGACCAGGGTTCAAGTCCTGGGTCTGCCACAGACAGTGTGTGACCTTGGGCAAGTCCCTTAAAGCCAGATTTTCAAAAGGTATGTCAGCCCCTAAAGAAGCAAATAGACAATAATGGGGTTTTCATAAGTGCCTTGGTGCTTTGAAAAACCCTCTGGACAGCTATGAGCATTTTTAGCCACCTCAATACCTTAGTCTCTCTAGTGCTGACGCTCAAAGGTACGTAGATGCCTAACTCCCACAGAAATCACAGAGGATCTTGAAATCTGCACCTCAGTTTCCCCATCTGTGAAATGGGGATAATAACACTTCCCTGCCTCACAGGAGGGTTGTGAGGTTAAATGATTTCAAGACCATGAGGCGCTTGGATCCTATGGGGATGGGAGCCAGATAAACACCTATGAGAGATGGATAGTTGTGGCTGTTTCTTCTTTGTCCTTTCTGATAATAGGTCAAAGAGCACAACTCACCAGAACATCTTTCCCTCGCTCCAGAACAACATGGGAATGAAAATGGCCAGTTCTGAGCCAAAGTTCCACTCGGTAAATGAAGGAGACCCGGGGATTCCGGAAATTCCTGTTTGCGGCCACCACCCGGAAGGAGAAGTCAAGGGAGGAGTTGCAGGTGTGCGAGATCTCGTAGGCGCACGTGCCCTGGAAATGGGCCACCGCCCCATCGAAGGTGAAGTAGTGAGGGTCCCCTGTCACCGTGCAGGTGGTCAACCGGCTCTGGCAGCCCAGCTTCCCGTCCTTCACAGCACACTGCTGGCCAGGGTTACAGCTGGCTGAGACGCAAGGGAAATTAAAATGGTCATCACAGCTACACCTTTGGGTGCAGTCAGAGAGCCAGAAAAAATCTCCAACCTGGGATAGAGAGAGAGAGAGAGAGAGAGAGAGAGAGAGAGAGAGTCATCATCAGCAAAATGTCACAAAAACAAACCACTTGAGTAGGAGACACACAGAAGGAAATGGGAGATTTATCAGGACTCATTAACTCGGGGACATGCCCTGAGTCCAGAATGCATCCTTAGGCAGGCGGGCACTTATGCAAACAGAATTGTCTGAAAAAAAGAAAAGGAGTACTTGTGGCACCTTAGAGACTAACAAATTTATTTGAGCTTATGCTAAGCTAAGCTTATGGTCAAATAAATTTGTTAGTCTCTAAGGTGCCACAAGTACTCCTTTTCTTTTTTGCGAATACAGACTAACACGGCTGCTACTCTGAAACCTGTTAGAATTGTCTGATTATTTCTTTGTGTTCTCTGGTCTGTCTCTACTTGTTGACTCTTGCGTTATCTATAAGTTGTAAGCTGTTTTGGACAGGGACCATCTCTTTGTTCTGTGTCTATTTCAAGGGTGCCCTATTGTTTGAGTAGGCTCCTTGGTGCTATCAGACTACAAAGAATAACAACAATAATAAAAAGAAAGAGATAGGGAGGGAAAGAAAGCAGAAGCTTGACTCCTCAGGTGTAAACACATGCTGCAGGGCTCGAGGGTTAGATACGAAGGAGACTCTTTGCTGGGAAAAAAGAGTTTTGATTCTGTACTTGCCCATGCAGCCATGTTTCCTCAGCATTGTCCAGAGCATGAAGTTGCAACTCACCCTGTAGTAGTGTCCGTCGTGCTCACAGCCACAGTGTTCTGGCAGGACACACTGTTCCCCACTCCACAGGTACCCGTCATTACAGAAACACCCTTCAGAACACAGAGAGCTGCACAGATGCTGAGGCCAGGAGCTGGCACACAGGTCCTGGCAGGGATGCTCACACAGCTTGTAGTGGCTATTCACTGGGCACCCAGGGTCTGTGAAAGAGGAGGGAGTTCTAGTATCAACAAAATGGAAACACACATGAGGACTGAAATTGTCCTTGACCCCCTGAGCAGCAAGCCCATGGCACCTGTCTTGGATATTTAACTCAGCCTCAGTTTAAAATGCTTCGCTCTTATTTAGAAGATCAGAGGATTAGACAGTGCATTCTGCAGAGATCAGCAAGCCCAAGACACCATAGCGCCCAACAGAGGGAAAAGTCTGAGTCCCTCTAGCACCCGATCCCTACAGTCCCTGCTAATCGGCTACATTAGACACACTTGCATGATCCTGTAATGGGGTTGACAAACCCCCTACAGAGCATAGGCATAACGGAGAGGAGAATCTTCCCTGCTTACAGGGAAGCTGACTGATCACATTCTCTGCAGCTGCAAATACTGCCCAATCATGGACATCGGCACCCAGGGGCGTCAGGTTTGTAGAAATTTTCGTGGTGCCCAGAATGCTCAGAGTCCACCCCCTCCGAACTCTGCCCCCTGCCTGCCTACGACTCTGCGAGGGAATTTAGGTCGGGGGAGGAGGTCTGGGGTGCAGGCCTGGGTTGGGGCAGGGGATTGGGGTGTAGGATGGTTGAGAGGCTGGGCTCTGGGAGGGAGTTTGGGTGCTCGGTGCAGGCTCTGGGCTGGGGCAGGGCCTGGGGATGCAGGAGGGGGTGAGGGGTGCAGGCTCTAGAACAAAGTTTGGGTGCAGGCTCTGGTAAGGAGTTCGGGTGCAGGAGGGTGTGTGGGAAGAGGTGAGGGTTCTGGGATAAAATGAAGCTACAACGTGCCAGCGCCACAAGATTACAAGAGTCAATTAAAAGTGGAAAGTCAGAAGCAGCACTTGCCTGCTTCAATATATTATATTTTGTTGTATCTGTTGTGATTCTAGACTCATAGACTTTAAGGTCAGAAGGGACCATTATGATCATCTAGTCTGACCTCCTGTACAACGCAGGCCACAGAATCTCACCCACCTATTCTTGTAATAAACCCCTAACCTATGTCTGAGCCACTGAAGTCCTCAAATCATGGTTTAAAGACTTCAAGGTGCAGAGAATCCTACAGCAAGTGACCCCTGCCCCATGCTGCAGAGGAACATGAAAAAACCCCAGAGCCTCTGCCAATCTGCCCTGGGGGAAAATTCCTTCCTGACCCCAAATATGGCGATCAGCTAAACCCTGAGCATGTGGGCAAGACTCACCAGCCAGACACCCAGGAAAGAATTCTCTGTAGTAACTCAGATCCCATCCCATCTAACATCCCATCACAGGCCATTGGACATATTTACTGCCAATGGTCAGAGATCAATTGATTGCCTAAATTAGGCTATCCCATCATACCATCTCCTCCATAAATTTATCAAGCTTAATCTTGAAGCCAGATATGTCTTTTGCCCCCACTGCTCCCCTTGGAAGGCTGTTCCAGAACTTCACTGATCTGATGATTAGAAACCTCCATCTAATTTCAAGTCTAAACTTCCTGATGGCCAGTTTATATCCATTTGTTCTTCTGTCCACATTGGTACTAAGCTTAAATAATTCCTCTCTCTCTCCCTTAAATTTATCCCTCTGATATATTTAGAGAGAGCAATCATATCTCCACTCAGCCTTCTTTTGATTAGGCTAAACAAGCCAAGCTTTTAGAGTCTCCTTTCATAAGAAAGTTTTTCCATTCCTCGAATCATCCTAGTAGCCCTTCTCTGTACCTGCTCCAGTTTGAATTCATCCTTTTTAAACATGGGAGACCAGAACTGCACACAATATTCCAGATGAGGTCTCACCAGTGCCTTGTATAACGGTACTAACACCTCCTTATCTCTACTGGAAATACCTCGCCTGATGCATCCCAAGACCACATTAACTTTTTTCACAGCCATATCACATTGGCGGCTCATAGTCATCCTGTGGTCAACCAATACTCCTAAGTCTTTCTCTTCCTCTGTTACTTCCAATTGATGCGTCCCCATCTTATAACTAAAAATTCTTGTTATTAATCCCTAAATGTATGACCTTGCACTTTTCACTATTAAATTTCATCCTATTACTATTACTCCAGTTTACAAGATCATCCAGATCTTCCTGTATGATATCCCAGTCCCTCTCTGTATTGGCAATACCTCCCAGCTTTGTGTCATCCGCAAACTTTATTAGCACATTCCCGGTTTTTGTGCCAAGGTCAGTAATAAAAAGATTAAATAAGACTGGTCCCAAAAAGGATCCTTGAGGGATTCCACTAGTAACCTCTCTCCAGGCTGACAGTTTACCTTTCAGTATGACCTGCTGTAGTCTCCCCTTTAACCAGTTCCTTTTCCACCTTTCAGTTTTCATACTGATACCCATCTTTTCCAATTTCACTAATAATTCCCCATGTGGAACCGTATCAAATGCCTTATTGAAATCAAGGTAAATTAGATCCATGCGTTTCCTTTGTCTAATAAATCTGTTACCTTCTCAAAGAAGGAGATCAGGTTGGTTTGTCACAATCTACTTTCTGTAAAACCATGTTGTATTTTATCCCAATTGCCATTGACCTCTGTTTTAGACTGTGTTCCTTCTGTTTTACTGGCTGGCTGAGAGTCACGTCTGACTGTGTAGTTGGGGTGCAGGGCCCTCTAGCTTCCCCAGGAGCCCTGCCCATGCAGACAGCATCACACTGGCCCTCTAGGGCTCTGCAACAATCACACACCCTTATCCCATCACCTAGATCCTTAAGAAATGCATAGGGGAAACTGAGGCACCCACAAAGTATTCAGAGAAAACATTAAGAACATTCCCACTTCGTAACACCTGTATACAACCAATTATATACTTTAAAGGGTTTAAAATAATCAAATATTGTGCTAAACACGATCATACCCCAAACTGACTGCCAAATTTAAGTTGCGTGTTTTTCCCTGCAGGTGAGGGCTCTGGGATGGGGCTGGGGATGAGTGGTTCACAGTGCAGAAGGGGGCTCAGGGCTGGAGTTCATGGCTGTGGTTCTAGGGGCACAGGCTCTGGGGTGGGGTAGGGCCAGGGATGAGGAGCTTGGGGTGCAGACAGGCTGCCCCAGGGCTAGGGTCACAGAGGATTTTCCCCCCTCTCCTCTCCCTGCCGGCAGCAGCGAGCTCTGGGTGACCCCTCCGCTCCCCGATGCCCCTCACCGTTGTCTCACTTGGGGTAGGGGATGGGGCTGCCCCTTGCCCAGCGTGGGGGGCTCACTCCAGGCAGGACCAGCGGAGAGACCCAGCTCCAAATACTGGTGAAGCAGAGCCCCCAGCTCTGAATATTCCTGGTGCCAGGGCTCCATGAGCCCATATAACTCACCGCCTATGCAAGGCACCCACAGCTGGGACCAAGCGAGAAAACAAGCCCAGCTCTAAAGCAGGGGAACAGAGAGAGAAGGGGAGGCAGAGAGGCCTGGAATAACAGAGGGGCAACAGCCCCAAGCCAGGCTGCCTCTGAAAAACCAGAAGGGAGACAAAAGGAGTCTGCAATCCCTGGGCTGATAACTTAAATTGAATGTAAGGATTTATAGCCTGGTCTAGTTGCAGATAAATTGAAGGGGACTACTTAGGAGAAAGCTGGGACCCCTAGAGAGACTGCACCAACAGGAGACGGCAGATCCCTACTCTATCCACTAGAAGAAGCATAACAAACACCAAATCTCTTATGCTCTAATAAATTTGTTAGTCTCTAAGGTGCCACAAGTCCTCCTGTTCTTTTTGCGGATACAGACTAACACAGCTGCTACTCTGAAACCAAATCTCTTGCCAGTTGAAACAGTGGGAAAGATCCCAACGATGGTGATCATGTTGTAAAATGACAAATAAGCTTTTAAAGCAGTGAGTGACAGGAAGGCCACTAGCCCCAGCAACATGATGGAAGTCTGAGCTCCATCTGTCTCCATTTGTTCCACAGACTGGGCTTTTCAGGCGGTCTCTCTGAGGAGCATCCATAGAACTGGAAGGAAAAAAGGGGTTTCTTCCCATGGAAAAATCCAGGTTTTTTTAGGCAGAAATTAGAAAATAGTTCAGTGCCTCATGGGAATTATACATCAGGTACCTCCTACTCCCATTCTCCTCTATTGGTCGGGCTCATTGGTCAGACTACATCACCCACAATGCACTGACTTCCATTTCTGGGGGCAGGGGAGGAATAGGTGCATTATGGATTGCCTGGAAATGGTACATCAGGAGATATGGGGTCCAACAGCATTTCTCAATTGACATATTCTGTTTAATTAAAATGAAAAATTGTTCTGTGGAAACCAAACACTTTTCATGAAAAATTTCATTTTGGTGAAAACCCCATTTTCCATCTCTAACTTGTTTTGATGGAACTTTTTCCAGCAGCCCCGGTTATTAGCTTTTCTGAACAATTAGGATTCAGGTTCTCTTGACCTGATGCCAGAGGATCAGCACTCCCACTGTGAATAATGAGGAGAACTGAGCACTGATGGATCTGCAGCCCTTCTACGGTGCTCAGGATGTCCTTGTGCGGGGTAGATCTGGAAAACCTTCCAGAGAAGACAGAGAGGATGGTTTCTCTGAGGGGTCTGGGATCCCTTTGGCAGATGATTATGAGGACCTGGGTTTCAGCCAGAGTTGAGCAGCTTTTGCTAGTGTTGACAGACTATCATTTTACCTCAGAGTATCATGTAAGGAAAGCCAGACCACCACCAGCACACAGTCCAATAGCACAGTTACACAGTGCTGCCTTACCACAGAAAGACTCATTCCTCCAACGTGAGATGGTGACATTCGCTCTCTGGCAGGCGGCTGCGTATGTCTGAATGGACTCGCACAGGGCACTGCTCTCCCCTCCTGACACACATAGGTCAAAGATGCAATCAGACAGATAGTGGCCTGGGTCAATCTGGGAGTGGCAAGTGGAGAACGGCCCATCAGGGTCCTGGATCACCCAGCACCGGGACTTGGACTGCACCAGACTTTCCTCATCTTCACACAAAGGGCAGGAATCAGGGCAGCCGTCGTCACAGCCAGGGACATCCTCAGACTTCCCAGCCAAAGCCAAGTGGAAGGCGTCCTTCCCATGGGAGACGTTCTGCATCACAAAATCATCCTCAGCCGCTCCGTTGAGGTTCACACACAGCCCGCAGGTCTGGCCTCGGTACTCAGGGGGGAGGCTGACAAAGAGACTGTGGGCCAGGTCGTAGCTCACACTCAGACCAGAGTCAGCTTGCACAACTGTATGAAACCCATCCTGATAAACAACGATTCCTCTTCTCTTGAGATGCACCGGGAGAGTCAGAGTCACCCCATCAATCTGAGTGAGGGAAAATAGCACCAAAGAGATCAATGCAGGAATTTATACAGTCATGGATAGGGACCATTCTGGTCTTTTACTCCCTGAGTCCCTTGCATGACCCAGGCCAGAAAACTTCACTCAGTAATTCCTGCAGTGGAGGGAATTATTCTTCTCTAGTACATAAATGATACCAGAGAGCCCAATTTCTAATGTGATGAATGTAGGAATTTTTGGTAATATTTTTATGATCCATATCTGTATCTCAGTTTAGCCCCTGACTGTATTCTTTGTATGGGAGTTAAATTGCTTTCCACGGAAGAGAGGGTGGGGATGGGCTATTTGGGTCAGGTGGGCTGCCTGAGTTGGATCCAGATGTGCTATCAAGAACTGAATGGGCTCAGCACATATGAATAGTGGGTCCTGCATTGACAATGGAAGAGCCAAGGACTGGGACATTAACACCTAACAGCTGAGGGCCCAGAGCAAGTTAATTCCCGGACTCTCAGTAGGGGAGGAGTCTAAAAGTCCCAAGCAGGAAAACAAAAGAACTGAGCACACCCAAAGGAGGCTCCCAGTGGGACAAGGAAACAGAGATGGAGACAGACTTGAGGTGTCTCTGGGAAGCAGGACTGATGGACACTGACTGAAAGTTTGCTTCTCCGTGCTGACCTAATGTCTCTCTGATGCTGTAGTCCTGTTGACTAGTAAATGGTGCCTGGCTTTGAAAAGGCTGCCCTGCACCAATGCAGATATTTTTCTGGTTGCGTTGCTCTCTGAGAAGGAGTCTGATCTCAGGAATCCAGGCACTTGTTTCTTGTGAAAAAGCTAAACCCATAGCCCTGGGGATTTCCAAAGGGGGCTTTCCAAAGAGGCTATAGAGGCTGGGGCAATCACACAGACCCTGAGAATCCATGACACCTTGTAAAAAGACATCAACCTCAATTTGAATAGTCCAGGTGAGGATGAGTGAACCACTTCCATTACTCACTGTGAAAACGTTTCCTCTTGTCTGCAGTTCGAATTATTCCAACTCCAACTTTCAGCTGCTGTTATTCCTTTCTCTGCTAGCTGAAGAGCCCCTAAAATCAGGTTTCTTCTATCTACTTACAGGCCTGATCAAGACTCTGCTTAACCTTTCCTTTGAGAAGCTGAATAGGTTGAGATTACCTTGCATCCAGCACAACATGCACACAAACAATAATTAGTGTGCACGTGAGATCTGAGCTAACCCTAAACCTGTCCTGGGCATTATGGTTTAGTCACAAAGTGCTGAACAGACTGCTGTAGGGGAAATAATGGCACTGTTCCCTCTAATTTTTTACATGCATGTGCGGAATTAATTTTGTTATGTGCACCAATATGGAGATGATGTGTGGTGGGGGTGGAGTCGAGGGGTTCAGAGTTTGGGAGGGGGTTCAGGGCCAGGGCAGAGGGTTGGGGTGTAGGGTTGCGAGCTCTGCAATAGGGCCAGGGATAAGGGGTTTGGAGTGTGGGAGGGGGCTCAGGGCTGGGGCAGAAGTTTGGGGTGCAGGGTGGTGAGGGCTCCAGCTGGGGGTGTGGGCTCTGGGGTGGGGCCGGGGATGAAGGGTTTGGGGTGCAGGCTGTCCTGGGGCTGCAGTGGGTAGAGAGGACTCCCCCCAGCCCTCCCTCGGCGCAGCGGCTTGGGGCCAGGCCAGGGGAGGGGCTCCTCTCTCCAGCCAGGGCAGCTCCAGCTGGGCCGGGCTGGGGGAAAGGTGACTTTTCCTGGCTGTAGCAGCTCCAGCTAGGCTGGGCCGGGGAAGGGGCACCTCTTCCCACTTGTGCGGCCCTTGATAGCCTTTGCAGCTCAGAGGAAAGTTAGGCACTGACTGGTGTATTCAGGAAAGTGGGAACAAACTAACAACTACTGGGAAATGACTTTTCCCCCAATTTCATTTCTTTGATTAAGTGCTTTCCCAGGGAGAACTAGCCCCATGGAATTACCTTGACTGTCCCGTGCTGCCCTCTCTGCAGATGGATCTCAGTCTTGTTCACAAGGACAAACACCTCCGAGGTCACAGCCACAGGAACATGGGGCAGGTTTCCATTCTTCACTTCCACTCTGAAGAAGGGTAAGGACTTTGATGCCCCACACAGTTCAGCAAAGACATATTTGCAGGTGCCCTGGGAATTGTATCGCTTCCCATCAAACGTAGTATAATGGGGCAGACCAGAAGCCCAGCAGATGCCGTTGGTTCGCTCATGGCACCCATAAACCCCCTTTCGAGTGCCACAGAATTCCCCAGGGGCACAGGCTGAGGAGCGGGAGCACTGGACAGTGTGGGAGGAGCCGTCACATCTGCACAATCTCTGGCAATTTTCTCTTTCCCAGAAGCTTTCCCCTGCCAGGTGGTATCTGCCATTGTGGGTGCAGCCGCACTGCTCTGGAGGCACACAGTCAGTGCCACTCAGCACAAAGCCAGGGTCACACTGGCACCCTTCTTCACATGCAGTCCGGCAGTGGGAGGGCACAGCTGGGTGGGCACACGAGGCCGGGCAGGAAGGTCCACAGAGCTCATAGTGGCTGTTGGCAGGGCAGGTTAACTCTGAAAGGGACATGAAGAACTGTGGTTAGAAATACAGAAGGAACGCTACAGGGAATCAATCCTCCCTGGAGATTTCTCCCTGGAGGCAGAAAATCCAGGACAAACAATGAAAACAGGGATCAGAGGAAAGACTTAATATACAGAGAGCAGGACAGATCCTTCATTTCCTAAGAAATAATTTTCATGCTAAAAATCTAGGGTTTCTCCTTACAAGCAACACTCCTCTCTTAGGATCAAGTTCCAGGCAGAGCTAATAGCCTAGCCAATAAATATCAGTATGTCACTACAGCATCAGTAGTGGCTTCTACTCTGGGCTAGTAATATGTCCATCCAAGTCCCTCCCCTCCCTTGGATTCATACCCAGTGATGACTCTGCAGACAGTCCTAGGGAGGGATGCTGCACTCAGTACCATTTCCCAGCGCACCCATTAAGGTGACAGACTGGCCTTAGTACCCGTCTCATAGTTATTCAGATAGCACTAAAAGGTCCTGTAGCATTTTCTAAGAGTGAGCGATAAACAAGCATCCCAGCTGCCATTAGGTTGCTCAATGAAATCTGGATCTGGTTTGTTATCTATTTTCAGTGCTCTCTATTTACATGTTGAATCCCTCTCTGGCTGGTATTTAACTCATTGCATTGTGTGACACTTTGTGAGACCAGTAATGGAAGGTAGAAGAGAAAGGTAGACCCTGAGATCCTGCTTCAGAGAGCTGGTAACTGTAGTTAATATAGTTTCAAAGTATATTTTAACGTGTACACACTGTACAGTTTCAGAGTAGCAGCCGTGTTAGTCTGAATCCGTAAATAGAACAGGAGTACTTGTAGCACCTTAGAGACTAACAAATTTATTAGAGCATAAGCTTTCATGAGCTACAGCTCACTGCATCCGATGAAGTGAGCTGTAGCTCACGAAAGCTTATGCTCTAATAAATTTGCTAGTCTCTAAGGTGCCACAAGTACTTCTGTTCTTTTTACACTGTACAGTGAATGTACTTCTTCTCCCTCTGTCCTTTTAACTAGCTGGTGACAATTATCCTTATGCTTATTTGAAACGTTTAGCTTCTTCTCAAAGCTAAAGACAATGAGAATTTATTGGCATATCACAACAGGTGGGACATCTCGTTTGGGGAGTATTAACTAAGCTAAAGTTAAAATACACAGTTCCCAGGAAAGGAAAGCTCAGATGCCTGATAAGGAATCTTCCAACTATTGTTAATGTCTCAAAGGTCTCCCATTGTTTACATAGGGGAGGTCTACACTTAAAATGCTGTTGTCTGTAGAGCTTTAATGAAGACAGTCCTATGCTGAGCTGGCATAATGAATCCACCTCTCCGAGAGATGGTAGCTATGTCAACGCTGTCTATACCAGGGGTTAGGTTGGCATAACTGCGCCACTCCGGGGTGCGGATTTGCCCTGAGCGGTGTAAGTATACTGACATGAATCTATAGTGGAGACCAGACCATACTGTTAACCTCCACCTCTCTTAACTCTGGTCTACAGTACAAATGTCTGCTGGTATAACTATGGGAAATCCATACCTGAGAGACACAGTTGTAGTGACTGAACTCCTGCTGTAGACAGCGCTATGTCGTTGGAAGAGTTTCTCCCATCAACACTGCTACCACCTCTCGGGGAGGCGGAGTACCCAAGCCAGCGGGAGAAGCTCTCCAGGTGGTGTAGGCAGCGTCTTCATTAAGCACTACAGTGTTGCTGCAGCACTGTAAGTGTAGACAAGCCCTTAGCCTAACTAAGGCCATGTCTACACTGCGCACCTTTTAGTGACACAGCTATACCATTACAGCCGTGCCACTAAAAGCCACGCAGTGTAGCCGCTCTTTGCCGGCGGGAGAAAGCTCTCCCGCTGACAAAGGAATCCCACCCACAATGAGAGGCTGTAGCGTTGTCAGCAGGAGAGCTCTCCCGACCATAAAGAGCTGTTCACGCTGGTGCTTTTTGTCAGTACAAATTTTGTCGTTCGAGGGTGTGTGTTTTTTTTCCACACCCCTGAATGACAAAAGTTTTACCAACGAAAGTCCAGTTTAGACAAAGCCCCAAGAGAACCCCTGCCAGGCCAGAGATAAGAATAACTTTCCTCTTTCCTGTGTGGAGGACTCTGTTGGCTCAAATATGTTAACTAAGAACCAGAGATAAGTGTAGAAAATGTAAGTTAGAAATAGCTTGCTTCATGTGAGACTCAGAAAACTGAAGGTCAAATGGAGCAAACTGTTACCCAAAGAAATCCAAACCATCTGGCCTCCATCCCAAATAGTACCTTTGTCTGCCTTGGGAATCAGATTTGCAACTCTCCTTATGAATAATCGGTCTTGTTCTTCCAGTGTAATGTCTCCTATCCTATGATAAGCCTGGAAGATGGGATGTGAAAAGTATTAGATATAGTGCAAGATTGTATGGGGGGAAGGATAGCTCAGTGGTTTGAGCATTGGCCTGCTAAACACCGGGTTGTGAGTTCAATCCTTGAGGGGGCCATTTAGGGATGGGGCAAAAATTGGGGATTGGTCCTGCTTTGGAGGGGGTTGGACTAGATGACCTCCTGAGGTCCTTTCCAACCCTGAGATTCTATGACTGTACGGAGCTAGATTTAGAAGACAAGAGATTTTGTTTGCTTTCTATATAAATTATTGTTGCACTGTAGAAGAGAAAGGAATTGTATAGCACTAGAAGGAAAAAAAAGAATTTTGAATGATATCAGCACCAAGCCAGGGTATAACACTGGAATATTAAGAGGAATGTGTGAGGGCTTGTCTACACTAGAAGCAGCTGCACCACGTCTGGTTGCCACGTCTCTATGCCAATGGGAGAGAGCTCTCCCATCAACATAATAAAATCACATCCATGAGAGGCAATAGCTGTGTCAGTGGGAGAAACTCTCCTGCCAGAATAGTGCTGTCCACACAGCACTTATGTCAGTGCAACTTATGTCGCGCAGGAGAATGGTTTATTCGCACCCCTGAGGGACATAAGTTATGCTGATATAAACTGTAGTATATACATTGCCTTAAAAACAGGGGATGCCAATTTATTGTTGGGGCCGATGCTAAGGTCAGGTCAACACTACAGAATTACTTTGGTGCAGCTGTGCTGATGCAGTGTTTTAAGTGTAGACATACGGTAAAATATAATCCATGAAATGACTGAAATGCTCCAACTAAGGAAGCAGTGAAGAAATGTGTTATATACCAACCCATCTACTGGACACTGATGGAAATAACAGAGAAACCAGAAGCTGACCACTTAGCGCAATTTGGCAAATGGCCAATAGAAACAGAGTAGCCACACTCCAGCTAACCTCAAAGCAGAGTATATAAACCTCAGGCCTCTGCACACCATCTGTGACCTCAGAGCTTGCTGAACCCGTGTGGACAACCTCTCCCCTTGTCCAGATCAGGTCACAAGGCTGAGAAGAGCAGACTGAACCCTCCAAATAAGCTGCTGAATCCAGAAGTGCAACTGATGCCTGGACCAGCAGTGTGGAAAGGAGTCTCCCTTATTGCAGGATTAAGAGGATAAAAAGAAGTGGTGAGATTTCATTCCAAAGATTAGATTGCTCCTTCTATTCTCTAATATAGAAAAGAGAGAACAAGAAGGGGTTCTTTCAAATGTCAGACAAACAGGAAAGATCAAGGATAGTGTGGGTCTACTGCTTAATGGAGAAGGTGAGCTGGTAACAGGAGATGATAGGAAGGCAGAGCTGCTCAGTGCTTATGTTGCTTCAGTCTTCACACAAAATATAACATTTGACTGAACAATAGGGTGACCAGACAGCAAATGTGAAAAACTGGGACATGGGGTTGGGGGGTAATAGGTACCTGTATAAGACAAAGCCCCAAATATCAGGACTGTCCATATAAAATCGGGACATCTGGTCACCGTACTGGACAACTAGCAAAGTTACCATAGGCAACAAGGGGAAGGGATGCAGATCAGGATAAGTAAAGAACATGACAGATCTTCTGACCAATTTGAAAGAATTGAAATTAGTGGGGATGGATGCTATTCGCACGAGGGTGTTGAAGGAATTAGCTGAAGAAATCTCAGAGCCACTGGCAATAATATTTGCAAGCTCCTGTATGACAGGAGAGGTCCCAGAACACTGGAGAAGGGCTAATGCAGTGCCCATCTTTAAAAAAGGGAAAAAGGAGAAGACAGGTGTGACAAAGTGGGGTTTTATTCATCTTGTTATGTTGCACGTGAGTCTTACTGTCCTATACTAATACTGTGTGTACCTCCGTTCCCTGGGTACAGCACCAATATTTCGGTGGTGGGAATTGGGTGTGTGATTTTTGCTGAGGCCCTTGGGGCAGGTGAGGTTGCCCAGTGGTCTGCACCTATAGCGATGCCCTTCATAACCTGAGACCCAGGAGTGGGGTGCGACCAGGTGACACCTTTTGCCTGGGAAGCAGGACAAAGAGGAGGAGGAGGAGCAAAGGGGGTGTCTGAGGTCAGGTTGCTGGAAGCTGGCAGTGTGCTTGGAGGACTGGAAGAGGGGGAGCCCAGGTCATCTGGACCAGAACTTCCCAAGATGAACTTGGCTGAAAGTCACTGTGATAGCAAGCTCTGTTCTACGCTGTGTTCCTGCCAACTAATAAACCTTCTGTTCTACATGCTGGCTGAGAGTCACTGCTGACTGCAGGAGTTGGGGTGCAGGGCCGTCTGGCATCCCCAAGAGCCCTGCCTGGGCGGACTTGCTGCAGAACGCACATGGGGAGGAAGGGGATGCTGAATGCTCCAAGGTCAGACCCAGGAAGGTCAAAGCTGTGTGAGCTTCTTGCCCTTGTGACAATAGGCTCAGAGAGAAAAGGCATGCTACACCAGAGTCCTGACTGGCTTCGTATAGAGTAGTTCCAGAGCACTGACCCGGTGACTCTGTGACACCAGGGAACTATAGACAGGTCACCTTGACCTCGATACCCAGGAAGACACTAGAGCAATGTATGAAACATTCTATTTGTGAATACCTGGAGGATAAAGGGGTGATCACTAGCAGCCAGCATGGATTTATCAAGAACAAATCATGCCAAACCAGCTTGATTTCCTTTTTTGACAGGGTAACTGGTTTGATGGCTGGGGGGAATGTGGTGGACATAATATACCTGGACTTCAGTAAGGCTTTTGTCCCACATGACATTCTGATAGGTAAGCTGAAGAAATGCGGGTTTGGCGGAGCTACCATTAAGTGGATACATAACTGGTTAAACAACCACAAACAAAAAGTAACTATTAGTGAGATTGGATGGAGGTCTCAAGTGGGATCCCACAGAGATCTGTTCTGGATCCGGTATTGCTTAACATCTTTATTAATTACTTAGATTCAGTACTAGAGAGCAGACTGATCAAATTTGCAGGCCACACAAATCTAGAGGAGGTTGCCAACACTATAGAGGGATAGAGCTAAAATACAGATAAATTGGAGAACTGGGCTCTAGACAACAAAATGAAATTCAACAAAGACAAATATAAGGTGCTAAAATGCACAAATACACAATGGGGGTTAACTGGATTGGCAGCAGCACTGCTGAGAAGGATCTGGGAGTTGTGGTGGATCACAACCTCAACATGAGTCAGCAATGTGATGTTGTTGCAAAAGAAGCAAATGCAATTTTAGGTTGCATTACCAGAGGCACAGCCTGCAAGTCATGGGAGGTGACAGTACATCTCTACTCGGCGCTGGCTAGGGTTCAGCTGGAGGATGGTGTCCAGTTTTGGTCACCAATGGATAGAAAGGATCGGATGTGAGAGTGGGCCGGTACGATGTACCAATAGGAAGTGGCCGCTGGTACCGGCCTGTACACAGCCGACGTTAAAATGCTTTAACATCGCTGCCCCTTTTGTCCCCTCCCACAAGGGCTGCTGATGGAGGGGGTGTAAAAGGGGCAGCTGCCCTGGGATCTGGTGATTTAAAAGGGCCTGGGGATCCCGGCTGTTGCTACTGCGGAAGTGGCCGGAGCCCCGGGCCCTTTAAATCGCTGCTGGAGTCTCGGGTGGTGCTGGGAAGCATGGAAGGCTGGCTGGGGAAGGCTGACCCCCCCCAGCCCTGCCCTTTCCGCCCGAGGCCCCACCCCTTGCAGGGGCCCAGAGTTTGGCTCCCATACTAGTAAGTCTTTTATCTTACTTTCACCCCTGGAAAGGATGTAGAGAAACTGGAAAGGATCCAGAGGTGAGTGACAAAGATGATCAAAGGGATGGAAAGCAAGCCACAGGAGCAAAGGCTGAAGGAACTGGGTATATTTAGTTTAGAAATGAGGAGATTAAGAGGAGACAAGATAGCAGTCTTTAAATATTGAAAGGCTGCCATAAAAAAGATGGAGAAAAGTTGTTCTCTTTTGACACAGAGGGCAGGGCAACAGGCAATGGATTCAAACTACATCAGAGCAGATTTAGATTAAATCTCAGGAAAAACTTCCTATCTGTAAGAACAGTAGGAAAATGGAACCAAGCCTTGGGAAGTTGAGGAAGCTCATTCACTGGAGGTTTTCAAAAGGAGGCTGGAGCCACCTGTCTTGGATGGTTTAGACACAACAAATCCTGCATCTTGACATGGGGTTAGAAGAGGACCCTTGTGGTCCCGTCTAACCCAGTGGTTGTATGATTCTATGAATAAATGAGGGTTAGTTTATTGAGCCTATGTTCTTCAGTGAAACATCAAGAAGCCCTCTTTTGGATTTTAACTGACTAATGCTATTTGTCTGCCTTGGGAATCAGAGTTACAACTCTCCTCATGAATAATCTGTCTTATTCTTCCAATGTCATGTCTCCTATCTTACAATAAGCTTGAAAGATGTGATGTGAAAAGTATTAGGTATAGTCCAAGAACATATGGAGCATGTCTGTTAGATTTAGAAGACATTAAGGGGTTTTGCTTGTTTTCTTTGTAAATTATTACACTGTAGAAGTGATAGGAATTGTACAGCACTAGAAGGAAAAAAAGAATGTTGAATGATATTAGCACCTAACCAGAGTATAATGCTTGAATATTAAGAGAAATGTCTTAAAAAGGAGTGATCCCATAGTTGAGGCAAATACTAACATACAGTCCATGAAATGACTCAAATGCTCCAACTAAAGGAAGCACTGAAGAAATATGAAAAGGAGTACTTGTGGCACCTTAGAGACTAACAAATTTATTTGAGCATAAGCTTTTGTGAGCTACAGCTCACTTCATCGAATACATTCAGTGGCAAATACAATGGGGAGATTTATATACACACACAGAGAACATGAAACAATGGGTTTTATCATACACACTGTAAGGAGAATGATCACTTAAGAGGAGCTATTACCAGCAGGAAGTGGGGGGGGGAGGAGGAAAACCTTTTATGGTGATAATCAAGGTGGGCCATTTCCAGAAGTTAACAAGAACGTCTGAGGAACTGCTATTCCTACCTACATGCCTTTAGCTTTCATCCAGATCACACCACACGATCCATTGTCTACAGCCAAGCTCTACGATATAACCGCATTTGCTCCAACCCCTCAGACAGAGACAAACACCTACAAGATCTCTATCAAGCAATCTTACAACTTCAATACCCACCTGCTGAAGTGAAGAAACAGATTGACAGAGCCAGAAGAGTACCCAGAAGTCACCTACTACAGGACAAGCCCAACAAAGAAAATAACAGAACGCCACTAGCCATCACCTTCAGCCCCCAACTAAAACCTCTCCAACGCATCATCAAGGATCTACAACCTATCCTGAAGGACGACCCATCACTCTCACAGATCTTGCGAGACAGGCCAGTCCTTGCTTACAGACGGCCCCCCAACCTGAAGCAAATACTCACCAGCAACCACACACCACACAACAGAACCACTAACCCAGGAACCTATCCTTGCAACAAAGCCCGTTGCCAACTCTGTCCACATATCTATTCAGGGGACACCATCATAGGGCCTAATCACATCATCCACACTATCAGAGGCTCGTTCACCTGTGCATCTACCAATGTGATATATGCCATCATGTGCCAGCAATGCCCCTCTGCCATGTACATTGGTCAAACTGGACAGTCTCTACGTAAAAGAATAAATGGACACAAATCAGACGTCAAGAATTATAACATTCAAAAACCAGTCGGAGAACACTTCAATCTCTCCGGTCACTCGATTACAGACCTGAGAGTGGCTATCCTTCAATAAAAAAACTTCAGAAACAGACTCCAACGAGAGGCTGCTGAATTGGAATTAATTTGCAAACTGGATACAATTAACTTAGGCTTGAATAGAGACTGGAGTGGATGGGTCATTACACAAAGTAAAACTATTTCCCCATGTTATTTCTCCCCCCACTGTTCCTCAGATGTTCTTGTTAACTGCTGGAAATGGCCCACCTTGATTATCACCATAAAAGGTTTTCCTCCTTCTCCCCCCCTTCCTGCTGGTAATAGCTCATCTTAAGTGATCACTCTCCTTACAGTGTGTATGATAAAACCCATTGTTTCATGTTCTCTGTGTGTGTATATACATTTCCCCACTGTATTTTCCACCAAATGCATCCGATGACGTGAGCTGTAGCTTACGAAAGCTTATGCTCAAATAAATGTAAATAAAACTGCCCACCGTCTGTGACCCCAGACATAAGTGCTGATGTCTACTTTTCTCCAGGAGTGCTCCATCCCCGCTCTGCCCCGAGGCCCCTACCCCAAACCACCCCTTCACCCAAAGCCCCACCCTTGCTCGGCATCTTCCTGCCCTGGCTCCGACCCCTCCCCCTTGCCCTTGCTTCGCCTCTTCCCGTTCCCATTCTGCTCCCTCCCCTAAAGGCCCTGCCCTTTCTTCACCTCTTCCCACCCCTGCTCCACCCTCTCCTCTAGGCCCCCGCCTGCCTGCCGCTCGCTGCTCTCCACCCTCCCACCTGGCCGCAAATCATCTGTTTGGCGTGTCGCAGAGCAGAGGTTTGGTGGCACCCCTGATTAGCAAATCGGGGTGTCGCCAAACAGCTGATCGGCGGCAGTGCTGCCAAACCGCTGTGGCTGATGGGTGCTGGGCACCCTTTTTTTTTCCATGAGTGCTCCAGCCCCGGAACATCCATGGAGTCGGTGCCTATGACCCCAGAGCTTGCTGAACCCCTGCAGACAACATCTTCTCCTGTCCAGGTTGGGTCAGAAGGCCAAGAAGAGCTGACTGAACCCCCAAATAAGCAGCTGAATCCAGAAGTGCAACTGTGCAGCCATGTGGAAAGGACTCTCTCTTATTCCAGGGTTAAAAGGACAAGAAGAGGCAGTGAGATTTCATTTCAAGGATTGGACTTCTCCTTCTATTCTTTAATATAAATGAGTGAAGGTTAGCTTGTTGAGTCTACGCTCTTCAATGAAACATCAAGGAACCCCCTTTTGGATTTTAACTGACTAATACAATATGCCGGCCCTCCTTAATAAATCCAAGCAAACTGGCTTAAGAGAGATTTAAAACAATAACTTTAAGAAATTACTTTTGATACTTTAAACTTGTCCTTTTCACACCAAACCATTTGTGATGGGACAAGGACAGATGGCTATAGAAAAGTAGTGGGAGATAGATATATTAGCTCCAGGCTAAACAAATTCCTGGTACCAGGATAAATGAAATGGCAGCTGCTCCAGGTCAATTAAGACACCTGGGGCCAATTAAGAACTTTCCAGAAAGCAGGGAGAAGGCTAGGCTGATTGGGACCCCTGAAGACAATCAGGGGCTGGCTGAGACTAGTTAAAAGCCTCCCAGTCAGTCAGGTGGGTGGGCATGTCAGGAGCTGTGGGAGGAAGCTGTGCTGTTGGAGAGACTGAGTAGTACACACCATATCAGGCACAAGGAAGGAGGCCCTGAAATAAGGGTGAAGTGGAGCTTGAGGAAGTGAGGGCTGCCATGGGGGAAGTAGCCCAGGGAATTGTACATGTCATGTTTCTAAAAGGTCAGCTACCATAGCTGATACTATTAGGGTCCCTGGGCTGGAGCCCGGAGTAGAAGGTGGGCCCAGGTTCCCCCCACTTTGCCTCCTGATTAATCACTGAGACTGGGAGACAACAGAGACTGTGCAAGGAAGGATAACTTCTCCTCACCTCCCTTGCTGGCTTATGATGAAAATGGCTCAGTAGACTGTGACCCTTGTCTCTAGAGACAGAAGGGTTATGTGGAGGGTCACAGTGAGCCTCTGAGGCTAGCGAAATCCGCCATGAAACGCAGGACCCAGAGAGGCAAGGACAGAGCTTTGTCACGCATTCAAATAGCAGGGACCACACTCCTGAAAGTGCCTTGAAGACATGTGTATCCTTGCTCCTTGGAGAGGCACTAGAATTGTAATAAATGTATTAAAAAGTACTAAACAATTGATGATCATAAGTACATTTAATAAGAAACCTTGGTGATTTGGATTGCTCCTTGGTACAACTGCTGAGCCTGAACCATAGTCTATGACAATCACTTGTAAGGCTGAAGTGGTGTATTCAGAATATTGGTTGTGTCTACCCTTGATTGGTGAACTGCTGACAGCATACTGAGGTGGTTCTGGGTGAATCAATTACTTGTTGATTGGTTAAGAATAACCTGAGCATTGTGAGCGTGATCAAGGTACAAGCTGGTTAGAAAGGAACCGAGTGTAAACCCTAGTAGACTAGTTTCAGAGTAGCAGCCATGTTAGTCTATATTCTCAAAAAGAAAAGGAGGACTTGTGGCACCTTAGAGACTAACAAATTTATTAGAGCATAAGCTTTCATGAGCTACAGCTCACTTCATCGGATGCATTTGGTGGAAAAAAACGAGACTGTTTTTTCCACCAAATGCATCCGATGAAGTGAGCTGTAGCTCACGAAAGCTTATGCTCTAATAAATTTGTTAGTCTCTAAGGTGCCACAAGTACTCCTTTTCTTTTTCCTAGTAGACCAATGCTCCCTGGACTCAATAAAAAGGGGTTACCCTAATTAATTTCCAATTCCAATTCTGATTACAACACTTATCCAATTGGCAAGTCTAGTTTGTTTCATTTCAGCTTTAAATTCTCACTGGCACCAAAGCAGCTGTGTAACCCTAACTTCCTTCCACCCTGACAGAGAGATTGCTTGCAGAAACAGGAAGCAGCGTTGGCATAGACGGCACATGACTCTTGCATTTGGAGAGGCTGGCCACGAGCGTTGGAAGCTTCCTAGAAGTGGGAGGTGGAACCGGCACCCAGACCATGGCCCCATGGCCCGCCCGCCCCCGCTGCGCCCCAAGGCGTCCCCCGCTCGCTTCGCTTCACCCTCTCCCTGAGGCCCCGTGTCACAGGGTGCTAAGCAGAAACCTGCTTAGCCAACCCTCTGTCACTCCAGCTCCAATTAAGGGAGGTGAATTGGAGCTGGTAGATCACCTGGCCCTGACTGGGGAAGCTGGAACAGCTGCTGCCTTGTCAGGCTGGGGCTGGTTAAAAGCCCCAGGGGAAGGAAGCCAGGGGAGGAGCTGGAAAGGCTGTGAGCTGCACTAGAGGAAAGGCAGTGAGGGGAAGCAGAGAGAAGTAGCTTTCCCCGGTTTCCTGCTGGTGGACTGTAAGAAGGGGACTATGTGTGTGGTGGAAAGGTGGTGGGAACACAATTTGTAAATAAAAGCACCAGGTGAGCACTGCACCAAGGTCTCTGTGTGACTTTCTCAGCCCAGCGAGGGCAGGAGCCAGGAGGGTCCTGCAGGAACCCCGTTAAACCCCCCCCCCCACCTGCTCCTCTTCGCCCCTACCCCGAGACCCCCACCCATTCCGCTTCGCCTCTTCCCCCGAGGCCCCGCTCCTCTCTTCCCCCTCCCTTGAGGCTCCTCCACCTGCTGCTTGCTCCTCTGTGCCCCTGAGACCCTCCTCATCCGCCTGCCGCTCATTCCTTTCTGCCCCCTCCTGCAGTAAGGGTGAGCGATGGTGGGGGGAGGAGAGAAATGAGCGGCAGATGGAGGGGCTCGGGGGAAAGAGGTGCAGTGCGGGTGGGAAGAAGTGAAGTGGGGGTGGGGAAAAGGGGGAAAGAGGCCAAGCAGGGGCAGGGTTTTGCGATGGAGCATGGCTGGGGCCATAGTCCGGGCACCAGCAGACCCAACTTCTTGGTAGCTTCTGGCAGCAGCGCTCCAAATGTGGTGGGGTAGTGGCATTTCTTGCCCCATTTGGGGATGTTTAGCCTCCCCAATCCTCTTATACCCACTGTGTTCCTGTGATTCAATGGGGCCTGAGCCAAATCTGATTGAAATCAGTGGAAAAACTCCCTTGATTTCAATGGACTGTGGATCAGACCAAGGAAACAAAGAAGATTTGGGGAGTCTGAGGTAACACTCTCGATATATTAGGACTCGTCTGCTTACCGCATCCAGCCCACTGTCTCCATGGCTCAATGGCAATGCCACGACTTTGGCACTGCTGGGCATAACTGCGAAGCACTTCACACAGGGTCTCGCGGCTGCCCTGAGTCACACACACATCCCTCAAGCAGTTCTCCAAATGGATCTGAGCATCAACCAGCTGGTTACACTCTTTAAAAGGTCCAGCAGTGTCTGCGATGATCCCACAGTAGTTCTGAGATCTGTACTGGGCTACTTCTGCTTCGTTACATTGGGCTGGGAGCCCAACGGCCGTGCAATGAAAAGGGGAATCAGCAGCCTTCCAGCTATTGCCAAAGGTGACAGCGTCATGGACCACAGAACCATTTGGGGTCCGGAAATCATCACTCTGGTTCCCATTGAAATCCCCACCGAGTCCACACAGTGACCCGAAGTAGATCTCAGAAACAGAAACCAACACAGAGTGGGACCAGTCGTAGGACACAGAGAGGCCAAAGTCGGTCTGGAGCACAGCAGACGAGCCGCTGAAATAGGCATAGAGTTTACCTGATGCAAGGACCATGGGCAGATTGACCAGGGATCCATTCACCTAGGGGGAAAGCAAGACAAGTGTGTGCATTAATCCCCTCTCCCCAAGCCTGGTGCATTCATTGTCATGCCAACAGGCAGCCCGGATTTCTAGCTTTTTCTAGCTTCATCACTTTTATTGTCTATATCCTAGGATCGTTCTGTATGTTTCGGGTATTTGTTTTTCTGCCCTGCTCTATATTCCATCCCCTTTGCAAACCAGAACTATAGCCAGCTTGGCAGTTTGTTCATCCAGGTCATTAATGAATGAGGGTTTTGAAGACAACCTGACAAAATTTAGAGCAAGACTGAAGCACTGGCTTACCTTAGTAGCAGTTCTTGTCACCCACATACATGGAAGAGGAGCATATTTAAGGCTTCTCCCAGTTATGATTTTCCTGGACCTACATTTCCTCCCTTAAATCCGTTCAGCACAGAAGAGATCAATTTCTTCAAATCTGTGAAATGCTCTTACCTGCACTTGACCATACTGTCCTGCCACTATAGCAATATGCTCTCCATAGACATCTAGCTCCACCAGGCGTATCCAGGACACCGCGATGGATCCTTTGTGCTCATTCTCCACATTGACAGCAAAGTCTGGGAGGTTTCCAGGGGGGCCACAATACTTGCTTAGAGTGTATTTGCAGGCTCCTTGATAATCAAATATGACTCCATCAAATGTGGTGTAGTGGGAGTGGCCGAATACCCAGCAAGTGCCGAACGTCACAGGGTAACAGCCTCGGATGCCATTCACAATGCTGCATATTTCCAGAGTCCCGCAGCCATGATCCTGGCACTCCATCGGCTGGGCAGGCTGCCGGCAGCTGCATTTCCTGCGGCAGGTGTCTGTCAGGATCACCTCCTCTCCCAACTGGTGATACTGACCATTCAACATGCAGCCACACCGGCTCACAGGCACACAGCGTCCAGCGTCCAGAACATAGCCTTCCCTGCAGAAGCATCCCGCCACGCAGGGCTTTGTGCAGAGCAGGGGTGCACTAAGGTTGGCACATGTGGCAGGGCAGGCAGGGCCACAGAAGTCAAAAGAATTCTTGGCTGGGCAAGTGAAACCTAGAAGAATCAAGAGACCTGTGCATGAATTCCTTGCCAGCACTTCAGAAACAGCCCCAGACTGATGCACAAGCCCTAACTGTCTTTTCTCCATTTTTCATCTGAAAGTTAAGTTCATCTTCACTTGCTTCTCAGGGCTAAAACCAGAGCAAGAGAAACCATCAGCACTTGTGAATTCACTACAAACAGAATCTGCCCTCTGGGGAGTATTACTCTTCCTATATATTTGTATGAGTATCAGGCAAGAAAACAGAGAGAAGCGGCATGGATGGAGTACCTAGAGTGGAAAAGGGACAGTTCTGATCTCAGCTTCTGCACCCACTTCCTATTCCCATGAAAAGTAAACCTTTGGATTTGTTTCAGAGTAGCAGCCATGTTAGTCTGTATTCGCAAAAAGAACAGGAGGACTTGCGGCACCTTAGAGACTAACAAATTTATTTGAGCATAAGCTTTCGTGAGCTACAGAAGTGAGCTGTAGCTCACGAAAGCTTATGCTCAAATAAATTTGTTAGTCTCTAAGGTGCCACAAGTACTTCTTTGGATTTGGAATCAGACAAGAAAGTGTATCCACCTTCTGACGTAGTCTGGTATTGCTCCTTCCCTCCTCTTTACGCTGGAATTGGGGAAGCTGTGACAATTGTGTTGCATGTGCACATTGTGGAAATGCTGCTTGTGTTTTGCACTGCTGGTATGTCAGGGCCCTGACTTTCGAGAACACTGTATCACATTCACACAGTCAATAGTTCATTGTAGAGCTGGGATACCATAGACAGGGAATAGCCATTTTAAATAAAAGCAAAGACCCCTTATCACTTACTGCATCCCATCCGTGGTCTCCAGTTGGCCATTTTCACACCGACAATGGTGCATATCTCATCGTAAGATTCGATCGCGGCACATAGCATGCGATTGCCCAGGCCATACTGACAAAGGTCGTAGATACAGGACTCATAGTAAGGAGATGGGCTCTCATGCCAGTGACACTCAGAGAAAGGTCCCGAGCGGTTCGTAAGGATCCCACACAGTTGCTGGAACACGTGTAATTTTGGACAAGGCACAATGTTGCTGGTGTCATTCGTACACCTGGAAGAGTCACGTGAATAATGGTTACAAGGTTTTTTCTCTCATCTTGCTAAAGAGTCAGGATGCACACGGGAGCACAGGACAGTCCCTGATATAGCATGTTGATGCATTCCGCATTCACATTTTTAGTGAGTACTTCATTACTTTGATTTTAGCTTTTCATCAGAAACTGACGTTGTGAATAGCAGAGTCCAGTGTGAAACTCACCTGCAGGGCAAGCTTCTCAGATTTTGCCAGATGCTGCAGGGGACCCTGGGAAGTCTTCACCCCAATCCTCTGCCTCTTGAAGTAAAGGGAACCTAACGTAAAAAAGGGCCTGATCCTGCACCATTGAATTCCTGGGAGTTCTGCCCATTGACATTAATGAGCACAGCCTGGGCACCAAAGGAACCTTCTCCCACTTTCATTGGAGGACAGGTCCATCATTGGCTATTAGCCAAGATGGCTTAAGCCTCTGACTGCCAGATGCTGGGAGTGGACAATCGGGGATGGATCACTCCACAGCTGCCTGCTCTGTTCATTCCTTCTGAAGCGCCTGGCAGTGGCCACTGTTGGAAAACAGGAGGCTGAGCTAGATGAACCATTGGCCTGACCCAGTCTGGCCGTTCTTACAAGCAGCCAGTTCATGAACTCCACCGCTGTGGCTATCAACCTTTCCGGGCTCCAGACTCAAGTGTAAATGTTGATGGCCTATCACAACCCACTAAATAGGCTGGTGGAGGGGAAGCTGGGTTCTTTCCCTGGAGGGGTATAGGGTGGGGGTGGGAGGCCCTGTGGGGGTTGCAGAGCCCCTCCTCCCCACAGCACTGACTCCTGTGGTTCCAATCCAATGGGGCTGGCTGAGCTGGACTTTCTGTTCCGGGCTTTGTGACTTCTGGGGTTGCGCCACCACTCAGGTTTGGCCCAGCTGCCCCTCTGGCATGTCACATCTCAAAGAGTGGTGCAGCGCCCCCACACACCTGGTTGGGGCACAACTCCCACAAATGTGACCCAGCCAGCCCCTCATCAGTGCAGTCTGGCAAACCTTACCAGAGCAGTGACGCCAAGGCTGTAGTGCACAGAGCATGGAACTGAGCTCAGTCAGCTCCAACAGGCCAGACCCACCACACAAATTTTGAAATGGTGACTGGGTCATGATCCAGGGTTGAGAAACCCTGGTCTAAGACTCAAGTGTAACATGGCCCACGCTGTCCTTGGGGGCTTCTGGGTATCAGTGCTCTACAAACAACAGCAGGGAAATATGGAAACTGCGTTCCCAGAAGCCCAAGGGAACAGGCCACTTGTAGGCTGGAGACTCCAGCCAGTAGGAGCAGCAGCAGAAGCATCCAAAGCAGGGACATCTGGTCATGTGGACACTCAGAACTGTCTAGAGCTCTGGGTCTTCATTTTGTGCTTGTGCTGATGGGTTGTTTGGCCCAACCCTCCTGTGTCCTCATAAGAACATAAGAACGGCCATACTGGGTCAGACCAAAGATCCATCCAGACCAGTATCCTGTCTACCGATGGTGGCCAATGCCAGGTGCCCCAGAGGGAGTGAACCTAACAGGTTATGATCAAGTGATCTCTCTCCTGCCATCCATCACCACCCTCTGACAGACAGGGGCTAAGAACACCATTCCTTGCCCATCCTGGCTAATAGCCATTAATGGACTTGACCTCCATTAATTTATCTAGTTATCTTTTAAACCCTGTTATAGTCCTAGCCTTCACAACCTCCTCAGACAAGGAGTTCCACAAGTTGACTGTGCGCTGTGTGAAGAAGAACTTTCTTTTATTTGTTTTAAACCTGCTGCCCATTAATTTCATTTGGTGGCCCCTAGTTCTTATATTATGGGAACAAGTAAATAACTTTTCCTTATTCACTTTCTCCACACCCCTCATGATTTTATAGACCTCTATCATATCCCCCCTTAGTCTCCTCTTTTCCAAGCTGAAAAGTCCTAGCTCTTTAATCTCTCCTCATATGGGACCCGTTCCAAACCCCTAATCATTTTAGTTGCCCTTCTCCGAACCTTTTCTAATGCTAGTATATATTTTTTGAGATGAGGGGACCCCATCTGTACTCAGTATTCAATATGTGGGCGTACCATGGATTTATATAAGGGCAATAAGATATTCTCCGTCTTATTCTCGATCCCTTTTTAAATGATTCCTAACATCCCATTTGCTTTTTGACTGGCATTGCACACTATGTGGACGTCTGCAGAGAACTATCCACGATGATTCCAATATGTTTCTCCTTATCAGTTGTAGCTAAATTAACCCCCATCATATTGTATGTATAATCAGGGTTATTTTTCCCAATGTGCATTACTTTACATTAAATATCATTTGCAATTTGTTGCCCAATCACTTAGTTTTAGCACCTCAAGGTGTCTTCACTCTCAGTTTCACCCCACACCTGCACCTACTTCTTCTCCTCCCCTGCCCTGTCCCTCTCATTCTCTTCTCTTCATTTTTAGCTAATCCCCTCCTAACCAAACCCACCTCCATACCCCCAAGAAAATCATGGAATTAACATGCTGTTTGCTAACATCACATTTTCCCCTCCACTTGTGTGTTCAACCCCTTTCCTCTGCCCTGTGTCAGTCTTGTCTAGTGAGATCCGTGGTCCCAAAACTGTGGGTCGCACCCCCAAGGGGGGCATGGAGGAATGTTCAGGGGGGTGCAGCAGGACCCCGTCCACCCCTATGGGGGCAGGGAGGGAGCACTACCCAGCTCCACTCTGCCCCCAGGTCTGGTCCAGCCCCACCCCCAGCTCCCGGCCCTGAATACCAAATCCCAGTTTGCTGAGCTATTCTTAGATTTTCCAGCCCCGCCAGGAACCCTTCACGTCTCTGTCAGGATGCTGGTATTTTTTCCCTTTCTGTAGAAAAAGGTGGCTAGGGGATAAACAAACATACCCTGGAGGGCTGGTGTCAGAAATCCAGGCGTTCCCGAACTGTGTGTTGTTCCTGGCTCTCTCCCCACTGGGCAGGACCTTATCATCCATGGGATTGCCATTGAAATTCCCACACATCCCACATAGCTGCTTCTGATACTCCGGGCCCACACGGACAAACAAGCTACTGGCACCGTTAAACTGGATCTCCACGCTGCCCTTTGCTCTCACTGTTAGCATGTTCTTCAGTCTCAGGACCTTGGCAACAGTACCCAGATGTGCTGGTAAGCGAGTCTGTAGCCCATTAACCTGAGACATAAAGGCAAAATTAGTTTCCTACCCAGTCACTTTGCCTTCTCTAAGCAGGTACCTACTGCTGCATCAGCTAAGCATCAGGGTTTTATCAGTCTTCATCCAGCACATGGAGATAGTATATAAAGTTCTGTTTGACAGATCTCTGGGCTGGCACCAAACTCCATCCACATTCAGAGTCTTGTAACAATGACACCGCTAGGAAATACAAAGTAACTGGATCCTGGGTGGCACTGTATTTGTGCCACAAAATGGCCCATCAGCCAATGCAGACAGTCTCAAGAGAATCACCCCAGTGCAGGGGGGATTTTACAGTGATGAAGGATCATTACCCCAGCCCTTATCCCACCTTCCCTGGGCCTTGCTCTGACCTCAGGTGGACTGATTTTACACCAGAGTAAGTGCACTGACTGTAACAGGGTTACTAAGGACAGGATCAGGCCCTCTGTTCCTTATTACAACCAAAGATGATTGTGACACTACACCTCATATTCTTCAGAGAAATATTGTTATAATATGATTATAGCATATCTAAGATGTATTGTATGCAAGATGGGTCTTGTGAGATATCATTGGAAAGGTTATGATTTACTGAATATGATTATCTTACTTGTATGCATGTATCATTTTTGTATCTAGAGTTAGGATTATGGACCATAAATCCGTACTACAAAAGTGATTGCACATGGGGAACACCCACCAGACAAAATGCAGTCAGCCTGGCTGGTTAGCTGGAATCAAATCAATTGACCATTAGGGGGAACAATATGTCTTTGAAGATGTTAATCTCCCTCTTTCCTGGGATGTTACAAACGGCCTTTGACTCATGGCTGCTTTGACACTGCAGGGTCATGTGATCATGTCAGCAGGTACTGGACTCCTCCATAGAATACCAGTATTTTCCCACTGGGGTGTGAGGTGTGGGGGTGGGAATCACACTGAAAGACAAAGGATTTCCACCATATGTAAGTCCTATTTAAGGCAGGGGAGGTGGGGAGATCATCAGCTTTCCTTCTTCACTGGATTTCTGCCCAGGATGACTGCTGTGAACATCTAAGAAACAAAGACAAAGGCCGGGGGCGGGGGGGGGGGGGACGGAGAGGACTGAGCCCTGACTGGGAAGGTGTCTGGCCTTTGAAAGAAATACCTGGAGTTTTAAGCTGCAAGCAAGAGCAGCTTGCTTGCAAGAACCTCTCCAATCTGTCTAAACCAATAACATCTAGGATGAGAAACTACAACTTGTAACCAGTTTTTTTAGTATCTTAAGCTTATATTGTGTTTTTTTTTATTTGCTTGGTAATCTGCTTTGATCTGTTTGCTATCCCTTAGAATCACTTAAAATCTATATTTTGTAGTTAATAAACTTGGTTTTGTTTACTCTCAAACCAGTTTGTGGAATTCATAACTAGGGGCGGGAGGGCAGGGGGGAAGCTGTGCATATCTTCCTCCACATTGAGGGAAGGAGCACATTTCATGAGTTTATACTGCACAGTTCTCTGAGTGCTGGGAAACTCTCTGGCTGAAGCCTTCCCATGCAGTGCTGATTTCAGTGTCTGTGCCTTTCTGCAGCTGGGTGTGTTCCTACCTGTGTGTATGCTGGAGGAGGCTTGAGGGCCTGGCTTAGCAGGACACTATCAGGAAGCCCAGGCTGGCCAAAGAGGCGAGCTCAGTGGTACCCCAGTATATCAGGTAGCATCCCGGAGTGGGGGGGATGTAACCCGTCAAAGGATGATCAAGGTTTTGAAGTCACCAATCATTTAGAATTCCTCCGTTTTGGGGTACTGAATGTGATACCTCACAAGGCCTGACCTTAAGACAATGCTGAGTACCTCCCCTTGGATAATGAGGCTCCTTCTGATGCCTCAGGTGGAATATCCAAACACTGATCCATCCCCAATCACTACACCCTTGAAAATATTGATGGGACCAGAAGTAAAATCCCACACAACAAGAAACAGATATTGCCTGACTCCTGAAACAACTGGAAACAGAAATCTAGGAGAAAAGTCTCTCTCTGTATTTTAGACTCAGAAGAATCCTTCTGCCTCTAAAACACCAATGGTGAAACCACTAGACACAATATTTATTATTATTATTATTTTATTATACAGGTCAACTCACATGAACAGCTTTGCCTCTCTCTAGGACAATATTAGCATTAAAATTGCCAGTGCTGAGCCAAATTTCCACTCGGTAAACGAAAGACACCCGGGGATTCCGGAAATGCCTGTTTGCTGTCACCACGCGGAAAGACAAGTCCAAGGAGGAGTTGCAGGTGTGGGAGACCTCATAGTCACATATGCCTTGGAAATGTGCCACAGCCCCATCAAATGTAAAGTAGTGAGGATCCCCTGTTACAACACAGGTAGTCAAGAGACTCTGGCATCCCAGCTTGCCGTTCTTCACAGTACACTGCTGGCCTGGGTAGCATTTAGCTCGGAAGCAATGGAAAAGGTCTCTGGAGTCACAGCTACATCTTTGGGTACAACCAGAGAACCAGACGTGGTCTCCAACCTGGGATGGAGATACAGAAGAAATAAATTATCCTCATCATCAGCATCATCACCAACACAACCTCTTAACCAAATCCCAGAGGAAATCTCAGAACCAAGACAGGCCAAAATGTACTAGAGCTCTTTGTGTTTGGTCAGCTCCTCTTGCTTTCTAGCAAAGCAGAGAGATAACTAACAGAGAGAAAAGAAAGTGTTCAAAGAGACATGGACCAAGATTAGAACTGGCTGAAATTTTCCATTTGAAAAATTTTTATTTTTATTTTTTTACATAACAGGGCTTTTTCATAACAACAAACATTTCTGGGGAAATGTCCAGTTTTGATAAAAAAAACTTCAGATTTTCATGAGAAAAAAACCAGTGAACATAATCTGGTTTCCAGCAACTGAAAAACAAATGATTTTGGCCAGCAATTGAGCCTATTTGGTTTTACACCAAAACTTTTCAATATTTAGCCAAAATTTGACTTTAAGCTGAAAACATCAAAACTGTTGAAGAAAAATTTTGAAGATGAAAACATTTATGTTTCACTGAAACTTTTAATTGGAAAACAGAACATTTCCTGATGAGCGCATGTGTGGGCACATGGAAAAGCAGGTCCTTTACTCTCTGAAAAAAAGAAATTAGATTTTCTTCCATATGTTCAAATGCACCCAAATTCCCCGTGTTGTCTATTCAGAGTGTGAACTATCAACTCACCTTGTAGTAGTATCCGTTGTGCGCACAGCCGCAGTGCTCTGGCAGGACACACTCATCCCCACTCCACAGGTATCCATCATTACAAAAACACCCTTCAGAGCACGTGTGGCCACAGTACTTCTGAAGCCAGGATCCAGCACACAGGTCCTGGTAGTGAGTCTCACAGAGCTCATAGTGACTGTGGGGTGGGCACGAAATGGCTATAAAAGAGGGAATTGGAAGTTCCTGGGGTCACTATCGGCACATCGCTGGAATTATCCAAATAAAACTCAGGATTGAAAACGCAAACAGAGATTTCACAAAAAGAAAAGGAGTACTTGTGGCACCTTAGAGACTAACAAATTTATTAGAGCATAAGCTTTCGTGAGCTACAGCTCACTTGAAGTGAGCTGTAGCTCACGAAAGCTTATGCTCTAATAAATTTGTTAGTCTCTAAGGTGCCACAAGTACTCCTTTTCTTTTTGCGAATACAGACTAACACGGCTGCTACTCTGAAACCAGAGATTTCACAGTAGCAATCCCATTGCTTTTCACTTGGCTACAGATGCCTTACTTTTTAAGACAGTGATTTTCAAGACGGCTTCAAAGAGTTCAATTTCAGTGGCATTTGAACCTCAACTCCCTTAGTTCTTTTGAAATTCCCACTTTAAAGGTGGGTTTCAGAGGTTAGAAGGCTTTTCTGTGCAGTCTAAAGGGGAGAGCAGCCCACACCCCATCGACAAAGAAACCCAGAACTGCAAGATGGGAAGAACTGAAATTGCCCAGGAGGGTGAGTCCGTGCTCTGTAGTCACAGGAGATTGATCCTGTGCTTCCATGTACATGACTCTAATAGAAGCTCCTGGTGTAAGTCCAGAGGAAGAAGAAATATGAGAGATGAGTCCTCCCTACCACTGTGTATGAGGGTGGATGATTGGCAAACAATCCTGAATGCAATGAAACATACATACAGTATTTATTGTATAAGGGTTGGATTGAGAACTTCCTCTTCAGATACAGTCTGTAGCATTATGCACAAGAGGCTGAATGGCGGTTGCATGGGCAACCTTAGTACTGGCATTTCCAAACCATGCACCGCTTGGCTTTGCAACCTGAATGTTGTTTGAATGTAGTTTTGTGTGTGTGTGTTGTATATTAGGATGTTGTTGTAGTAAGATGAGGTCCTGAAACATAAGTCCTTGTATCCAGGGCCCGGTATGAGGCCTAAGGCCAGAGCTAAAGTAATGGTAAAGACTTTGCTGATATAAAACAAAGTTAAGCTGTGAGCAAAAGGCAGAGTCAGAGTTTGATTTGTCTGTCTGAGCTTGCAAAAATACACTTGTTTAGTTGCATGGAAATTGTGGTCACTTACCACAGAAAGACTCGCTCCTCCAAGGTGAGATGGTGACATTTGCTCTCTGACAGGCGGCTGCGTATGTCTGAATGGACTGGCACAGGACACTGCTCTCCCCTCCTGACACACACAGGTCAAAGATGCAATCAGACAAATAGGGGCCTGGATCAATCTGGGAGTGGCAAGAGGCGAACGGCCCGTTGGGATCCTGGATCACCCAGCACCGGGATTTGGATTGCACCAGACTTTCCTCCTCTTCACACCCAGGGCAGGAATCAGAGCAGCCGTCGTCACAGCCAGGAACATCCTCCGACTTCCAGTCTGCAGCGAAGTGGAAGGCGTCCTTCCCTAAGGAGCCGTTACGTGTCACAAAGTCATCCTCAGCCATGGCATTGAAGTTCCCGCACAGCCCACAGGTCTGGCCTTGGTACTCAGGAGACAGGGTGACAAAGAGGCTGTGGGCCAGGTCGTAGCTCACACTCAGCCCAAACTCTGTTTTCACTACCGTGTACTGTCCAGCCTGATAAATGATGATTTCGCCTGCATTGACACTCACTGGGAGGGTTGCAGTGACCCCATCAATCTGATTGAGAGAAATAGCAGCAAAGAGATTATTCCTGGGAATGAATCCTGCAGACAGTTCAAGGCCACATTCAGATGAGGGAAGGCTTACAGGTGGTTGAGGAAATGAGGGAAAACAAAAAATAACAATGGTCTGTTTGAATGGCTTGATACTAACCTTCTATTTTTATTGTTCCAGAACAAGGCAGTGGAGGGTAGATGACAATAAATACTTCTGCACTGACTGGGATAGGGGAAAGTAATTGAATAGTTGAGCTAGCAACGTCTATCACTAACTTATCTGGTTTCCCAGAGAGCACTAGCCCCATGGAATTACCTTGACTGTCCCGTGCTGCCCTCTCTGCAGACGGATCTCAGTCTTGTTCACAAGGACAAACACCTCCGAGGTCACAGCCCCAGGAACATGGGGCAGGTTTCCATTCTTCACTTCCACTCTGAAGAAGGGTAAGGACTTTGATGCCCCACACAGTTCAGCAAAGACATATTTGCAGGTGCCCTGGAAATCGTATCGCTTCCCATCAAACGTAGTGTAATGGGGCAGACCAGAAGCCCAGCAGATGCCGTTGGTTCGCTCGTGGCACCCATAAACCCCCTTTCGAGTGCCACAGAATTCCCCAGGGGCACAGGCTGAGGAGCGGGAGCACTGGACAGTGCGGGAGGAGCCGTCACATCTGCACAATCTCTGGCAATTTTCTCCTTCCCAGAAGCTTTCCCCTGCCAGGTGGTATCTGCCATTGTGGGTGCAGCCGCACTGCTCTGGAGGCACACAGTCAGTGCCACTCAGCACAAAGCCAGGGTCACACTGGCACCCTTCTTCACACGCAGTCCGGCAGCGGGAGGGCACAGCTGGGTGGGCACAAGAGGCTGGGCAGGAAGGTCCACAAAGCTCATAGTGACTGTTGCGGGGGCAAGTTAATTCTGAAAGGGAGATTAAGAACTGTGGTTAGAAATACAGAAGGAATGCTGCAGGGAATCCTCCCAGGCAGGAAACATCATAAAAGAAATAAAAATGAGGTAGGAAAGAGCCAAAAATTCCTTTGTAATGTGTATTTCTTGATAGATATTCAGGTTTTGTATTCTGTTACAAAATCGTGTTTTCCATAATTAATATACTTACTAAGTGATACAAGTGTGTTATTACACCTCTGTGGCTAGCACTGTTGGCTGGACCATAGGTTTCACAGAAAGTCCAGCGCCGTCACATTGGCAGAAAATCCCTGAGAACCCTGCAGTGCAGTATTTATAGGGAATGCTATTCTATTAAAGTTGTTGAAAATAAAGCCCCTTCTGCCTAAATCTGGTCGCTGTTCAGGAGACACTTAAAAATCCCTTGGCATTTTCAAAAAGAGTAGCAGTGTGCTGGCTAAAATTTTCTCATTCAATAAAAATTATTTCTAATGTCTGAGGCTGTGTACATACCATTCCTGGGAGAACAATATTTGCTGCATTTCTCTATATAGTTAATGCACAGTGAATATCTATCCCATTGCTTTCTGGGGTGCTTGGGACACCATAATTGGAATTGAGGAAACCAAACTCTGCTCTACATCTGGAATGTCAATATACTCTATTACAGCTAACCAGAAAAGAAGATTTTAACTGCCCATTATAGTCTAAGTGCTATCATTAGTCACAGAAGGTAAAAAAAGAGACAGAGAAGTTCTTATCCTCTGGTGCTGTTCATATTGTATGATCATTTACACCCATATGATCTGAGAGTTAAAGGGCTTTAAAATGTTATCCCATCACAAAAAGAGTGTTGACTCCCCAACATACACAAAGGCTGCACAAGGTGCAAATCAATGGAGAATCTACTCAATGTTCCCACGCCCGGTGGTTGAGTGATTTAAAAGAATGTGAGAAATTTGTGGGTTACCATTAACGAAGGCTCTCCTGAAATCAGTGGCTTACCACACCCAGCCAGCTGTCTCCATGGTTGTATGGCAATGCTGTGACTTTGGCAATGCACAGCATAACTCCGAAGCGCATTGCAGAGCGTTTTGTGGCTGCCTTTGGTGGCACAGAGATCATGCACACAGCTCTCCAGGAACATCTGAGCATTAGTAAGGTTGCTACAACGTTTGAAAGGTCCTTCCATGTCTGTTATGATCCCACAGTAGCTCTGAACTCTGTACTTGTTTTTAGCTCCTTTGTTGCATACAGTTTGTGGACCAACAGCTGTGCAATGGAAAGGGGAATCGACATCCTTCCAGCTATTCACAAAAGAGTCAAGGTCCGGAGCCACAGATCCATTGGGCATCCTGAAATCATCGCTTTGGTTCCCATTGAAGTCTCCTCCGAGCCCGCAGACCAGCCCAGAGTAAATCTCAGGTATAGTGATCGTCACATAGTGAGACCAGTCATAGGATACAGAGAGGCCAAATTCTGTCTGGATTATGACAGATGAGCCACTGTAATAGGCATAGAGTTTACCTGATGCTAGGACAAGGGGCAGATTGACCAGGGATCCGTTCACCTAAGGGGAAGAATTCAGCATGACCAGGAAAGGTTCTGAAGAATCAGCATCATGTTTGCAAATAAAAATCTCCTTTCTTAGACCCTTCTAGCATCAGCTTTATCCTCTTTTGCTTCAAAATGTGTTGGTGTATGCCGGTGTGATGTATGTACAACTCTCAACCTATTCCTATGGTGTTCTACCAACCCCTCTCTTCTTTGCTTCTGCAGTCCCCTTCCATCCCCTCTCACCTTTTAAAAACAAGGTCTCTGCCCACCCTGAATACCAGTCCCTGCACATTGGTACCACATGCCAGGGTGCACCATTCATTGCAGAGTTTGATTTTAGGCTGCTGGAGAGACACGAGAAGCCCCTTTGCAATGCATGTTCTTTGTACAGGGAAGAACATTCCGAGCTTCTCTGTTCTGTGGCTTGATTTTCAGGGATGCTAAGCACCTCCAGCTCCCATGGAAGCTGACAGCAGCTACAAGTGCTCCGTCCCTCTGAAAATCCAACCATTGGTTCCTAAGGTCAGCTGATTGCATCAGTGCTGGTAGAGGGGCAGGGGAAAGTACGGGGAGATACACTGACTTGGGGAAGAGTGCCCCAGCTGATGAGGTGAAAGGCAGACGACCTGCCTTCACATCCCTATCCTTCCTAGCATTGGAAGTGTCATACTCACCTACAGAGAAAGAGAGAGAGAGAGAAGCAACATCCCCATGGGGGACAGGGAAATGGGTGGGAAAAGATGGGCGATGATGCAGGACACTACAGGGGTAACACTTAACATTTTCAGGGTCCCTCCCTAATTGCTGAGTCCCCCTCTCATAATCAAGAGCAGTTGAAAAAAAATTAAATTCAAGCTCTCACCTGCACTTGGCCATACTGTCCCACTGCTACAGCAATATGCTCCCTGTAGACATCCAGCTCCACCAGGCGTGTCCAGGACACCGTGATGGAGCCCCTGTGCTCATTTTCCACTTTGACAGTGAAGTCAGGGAGATTCCCAGGGGGGCCACAGTACTTGCTCAGAGTGTATTTGCAGGTTCCTTTAGAGTCAAAAGCAAGTCCATCAAAAATGTGATAGTGGGGGTGTCCAAACACCCATAGGGTACCAAATTTTACAGGATAGCAGCCTCGGATGCCATTCACAACTTTACATATCTCCAGAGCCTCACAGGCATGATCCTGGCAATGCATGGGCTGGGCAGGCTGCCAGCAGCTGCATTTCCTACGGCAGGTGTCTGTCAGGATCACCTCCTCTCCCAGCTGGTGATACTGACCATTCAACATGCAGCCACACCGACTCACAGGCACACAGTGTCCAGCGTCCAGAGCGTACCCTTCCCTACAGAAGCATCCTGCCACGCAGGGCTTTGTGCATTGGATGGATGAATTCAGGCTGATGCAAGAGGCAGCGCAGGGAGGGCCACAGAAGTCAAAATAGGTGTTGGCTGGGCAGGTGACACCTAGGGAAGAAAAGGGATGAAGAGTCACCTGTACATACCGGTGCTGAGAGTGTTTTACAAACAAGTTACAAATTTTCCACAAACACTAAGATTCTTTTCACTATTGAGTATCCAAGAGGAGCTTCTTTGATGATTTCTTCAATGGCGTAACTTCTCAATCCACCTTGAGGGCTCTATGAACTTAGAGGAAAACAAAAGACCCCTTGTTGCTTACCACAGCGCAGCCGTTGCCTCCACTGTGCTACTTTCACACCGTGAAAAGCACACATCTCATCATAGGATTCGACCGCAGCACACAGCATGTGATTGCCCAGTCCGTACTGGCAGAGGTCATAGACACAGGATTCATAGTAAGGGGCTGGGCTCTCGTGCCAGTGACACTCAGAAAAAGGCCCGGAGCGATTCGTTAGGATCCCACACAGCTGCTGGAACTCATTCAATTTTGTACATGCCTCTGTGTTGCCAGTGTCATTCTTACACCTGAAAGTGTCATGCGAATACCAGTTCCAGGGTTATTTCTTTTACCAGAAGCATCTTTTTAAAGAGTCAGAACATGTGTCTATGTACAGACCAATTTCTGACATGGCTCAAGGCTTATTACAGAAATTCTTCCTTCCCCACTCTCATAAAAGCATAGACTGTCAGGGTTGGAAGAGACCTCAGGAGGTATCTAGTCCAACCCCCTGCTCAAAGCAGGACCAACCTCAACTAAATCATCCCAGCCAGGGTTTTGTCAAACCAGGGCTTAAAAACCTCAAAGGAAGGAGATTCCACCACCTCCCTAGGTAACCCATTCCAGTGCTTCACCACCCTCCTAGTGAAATAGTGTTTCCTGATATCCAACCTAGACCTCCCCCACTGCAACTTGAGACCATTGCTTCTTGTTCTGTCATCTACCGCCACTGAGAACAGCCGAGCTCCATCTTCTTTGGAGCCCCCCTTCAGGCAGCTGAAGGCTGCTATCAAATCCCCCCTTTGCTGGGAGAGCTCTTGGCCAGTGCTGGAGCTGCGACTACACAGCCATGTTAAAGCACTGCCATGGCAGCACTGTAACATTGGTAGTGAAGACACACCCTTACAGTCACTGCTTCCCGGGACAGAGTCCCTCCCCAGTAAGTATGGCTGACACTCATTGTTCCTGGATGCATAATTTTACATTTGGCCATATTAAAATGCATATTGTTGGCTTGCATCCAACTTACCATGTGATCCAGATCATTCTGTACAGTGCTTAATTTATAATGAACGAGGTGCCGGGGCTCAAGCAATTAGGTGCTGGCACTCAAGCAACTTGTTATATTCATAACTGATCCAGGAAGCCTGGAGGTGCCGGGGCTATGAACTTCCCAGCTTAGAGGTGCCGGGGCTCAGCCCTGGTAAGCCCTGGCACAAATTAAGCCCTGATTCCACAGCAGCAAGTCTTAGAGCCCAGGTCAATTAACTCAAGCCCGTGGGGCTTGCATTATGGGGCTAAAAATAGCAGTGTAGACATTTTTCCTGCTTGGGCTGGAGTCTGGGCTCTAAAACCCTCCCCTCTGGATTCTGAGGCTCACTGCCATGGGGTTTCTTTTGCAGTGTAGACATACTCCGAAAGCAACAGACTGTAGGGAGAAGGACAGATGTGGCCATGGAAACAGGCATTCACCGACAAAGAAGGGAATATCAATAGATAACAAACACACCTTGAGGGGCTGATGTCAGAGGTCCAGGCATTCCCAAACTCTGCGTCATTCGAAGCTCTCTCCCCACTGGGCAGGATTATATCATCCCTGCGATCCCCATTGAAGTTCCCACACATCCCGCACAGCTGCTCCCGATACTCCGGGCCCACACGGACAAACAAGGCATGGCGGCCATTAAACTGGATCTCCAGGTTGGCCTTTGCTTTTAGAGTCACCATGTTCTTCACCCTTGTGATGTTGGCCATGGGTCCCAGCTGAGCTGGTAAAGGAGTCTTCACACTATCAACCTGTAACAAACAGTAGTCTGCAACTAAGGAGTCCTATCCTGACTGGCTAATATCTCTGTTGACAAGGGATCACAAAGGGAAACGCCTTCCACAGCAGCATGGCACTGAGATACCTGCCATGGAAGCGCATCCTGTGATTCACAGAGACATTATACAGGGAGCTGCTCTGCAGCTCAATTACATGATACCTCGAACCTCACCACACTCAGCTGAGCAGGAGCTGAGAGCAGCTATAATGCCCAGCTGAGCAGGACTCTTAGGAGAGGAGTCTCAGCAAGTTTACATGGAGCCGGGATCACAAAAACACAACTCCAGCATAAAGCTCAGAAGTAGTAGGAGCTCACGGGAAAGCCACTATTGAGGTTCTCTATAACATACAAAAATAGCAATCCCCCTCTGATTAGCTATGGAATTCACCTAGTCACCTTGCCACTATTAGATTCTCCTTCCAGTTGTGTCTGTTTCTTCTCTGCCCCTTTCTGATAATGGGTCAAAGAGCTCAACTCACCAGAACATCTTTCCCTCGCTCCAGAACAACATGGGAATGAAAATGGCCAGTTCTGAGCCAAAGTTCCACTCGGTAAATGAAGGAGACCCGGGGATTCCGGAAATTCCTGTTTGTGGCCACCACCCGGAAGGAGAAGTCGAGGGAGGAGTTGCAGGTGTGCGAGATCTCGTAGGCGCACGTGCCCTGGAAATGGGCCACCGCCCCATCGAAGGTGAAGTAGTGAGGGTCCCCTGTCACTGTGCAGGTGGTCAGCTGGCTCTGGCAGCCCAACTTCCCATCCTTCACAGCACACTGCTGGCCGGGGTTACAGCTGGCGGGGACGCAGTGAAAATTTAAAAGGCCGTCACAGCTGCACCTTTGGGTGCAATCAGCGAGCCAGAGAAAGTCCCCAACCTGGGATAAAGAGAGAGATTGAAAGAGAAGGGGGAGAAGAAATCAAAATATCATCAAAATATTGTCACAAACACATTAAGAAAATCTGAGAAATGAGACCCAAAAAAAGAAACAAGCCCCAATTCTCATCAAGAGATGTTTTATATGTGATTCTGACCAACAAGAAGGAATTGGTAATGAATCTGAAGGTGGAAGGCAATTTGGGCAAAAGTAATGATGAAATCATGCTAGATTTCATGATTCTAAGGAAAGGAAGGTGAATGCAGCAGAATAAGGACAATGAACTTCAAAAGAGAGAGAGAAAGAGAGAGGGAGGGAGCTGGCAGTTTGTCAAGGGGACAATATTAAATGCATAATTGCAAATTATCCTGATTCGAAGGAAAGACAGGAAGAATACTAAAAGGCCAATATGGCTTCATTGGCAGCTCTTTAGTGACCTGAAAATCAGACAAGAATCCTGTAAAAAGTGGAAAAATGGACTAATTGCTAAGGAGGAGTACAAACGAATAGCGCAAGCTTAGGGACAAAATCAGAAAAGCTAAGCCCTGGACTACACTACAGAATTAGGTCGATGCAAGGCAGTTTACATCAACCTAACTCCACATGTCTACGCTAAAATTTCACTCCCACCGATGTAACTCGTCTGCTACTCCAACTTAATAATTCTGCTTCCATGAGAGGTATAGAGTCAATGTCAATGTAAAAGAAAAGGAGTACTTGTGGCACCTTAGAGACTAACAAATTTATTAGAGCATAAGCTTTCGTGAGCTACAGCTCACTTCATCGGATGCATTTGGTGGAAAAAACAGAGGAGAGATTTATATACACACACACACAGAGAACATGAAACAATGGGTTTATCATACACATTGTTTCATGTTCTCTGTGTGTGTGTGTATATAAATCTCTCCTCTGTTTTTTCCACCAAATGCATCCGATGAAGTGAGCTGTAGCTCACGAAAGCTTATGCTCTAATAAATTTGTTAGTCTCTAAGGTGCCACAAGTACTCCTTTTCTTTTTGCGAATACAGACTAACACGGCTGCTACTCTGAAAAATGTCAATGTAGTTGGCTGACGTAGTGTCAGTGTAGACACTGCATTGCTTACATTGACTGTTGCAGGCTTTCATAGAATCACAGAATCATAGAAGATTAGGGTTGGAAGAGATCTCATGAGGTCATCTAATACAACCTCCTGCTCAAAGCAGGACCAACCTCAATTAAATCATCCCAGCCATCAGAAGCCATCCCACAGTGCCCCACACTGGCAGTTCAGCCAGTGCAAGTGCTCCTCGTGAAGGCATACACCACTGACAGAAGCGCATAGAGTAGACATGCACAAGTGATGCAATTACTGCAGCGGCTGTATGCTGATATATGTTAGGTTGACTTAATTTTGTCGTGTAGACATGCCCTATGGCACAAAATGAGTTACATCTAGTAAGGGACATAAAAGGCAATAAAAAGAGGTTCCTGAAATACATTAGAAGCAAGAGAAAGATGAAGGAAAGCTTAGGTCCTCTACTTAGTGGGGAAGGAGAGCTAAAAACTCATGATATCAAGAAGGCTGAGGTGTTTAGTGCTTATTTTGCTTCAGTCTTCACCAAAAGTTAATGGTGATTCACCACAACTAACATTAACAAGAGGGAAGGAACACAAGCCAAAATAGGGAAAGAACAGTTTAAAGCATATTTAACTAAGTTAGATGTATTCAAGTTGGCAAGGCCTGATTAAATTCATCCTCAGGTACTTAAGGAACCTGTGGAAGCAATCTTGGAACCTTTAGCAATTATCTTCAAAAACTTAGAGAGGACAAGTGAGATCCTAGAGAACTGGAGAAGGGCAAACATAGTAACTATCTTTTAAAAAGGGGACAAAAAGAACATAGGGAAGTATAGACCATCAGCCTAATTTCAATAGCTGGAAAGATTCTGGAAAAAATTATTAAACAACCAATTTTTAAATACCTAGAGTATAATGGGGTTATAAGGAATAGCTAGCATGGATTTGTAAGGAACAAATCATGCCAACCTAATTTCCTTCTTTGCCAGGGTTACTGGCCTAGTAACCCTGGATGGCGGGGAAGCAGTAGATGGAATATATCTTGATTTCAGTCAGGCTTTTGACACAGTCCCACGTGACATTCTCATAAGCAAACTAGGGAAATGTGGACTAGATGAAATTACGTTAGGTGGGTGCACATCTCTTTGGTACACTCAAAGAGCAGTTATCAGTGGTTTACTGTCAGACTGGGAGGGGTACCTAGTGGGATCCCATGGGGGAAGCAGAGTATGCTTATAAAATGTGCCGATGACACCAAGCTGGGAGGGGTTGCAAACACTTTGGGCAACAGGATTAGAATTCAAAATGACCATAACAAATTGTAGAATTTGTCTGAATTCAACAGGATGAAATTCTATAAAGACAAGTGCAAAGTTCTTTACTTAGGAAGGAAAAATCAGATTCACAACTACAAAATGGGGAATAACCGGTGAGGTGGTAATATTGCTGAAAAGGATTGTAGGGTTATAGTGGATTACAAATTGAATATGAGTCAACAATGTGATGCAGTTACGAAAAAGCGAATATAATTGTGGGGTTTATTAACAAGAGGGTTGTATGAAAGGCACAGGAGGTAACTGTCCCACTTTACTCAGCACCAGAGAGGCCTCAGGTGGAGAACTGTGTGCAGTTTTGGGCACCACACTTTAGGAAAGATGTGGACAAATTGGAGACAGTTGAAAAGAAAGCAACAAAAATTATAAAAGGTTTAGAAAACCTGATGTGTGAGGAAAAGTGAAAAAACTGGCTATGTATAGTCTTGAGAAGAGAAATCTGAATGGGGACCTGATAACAGTCTTCAAATATGTTAAAGGCTGTTATAGAGAGGATAATGATAATTGTTCTCCATATCCACTGAAGGTCAGACAAGATATAATGGGCTTAAAATGATAGCAAGGGAGATTAAGGTAAGATATTACGAAAAACTTTTTCTCTATAAAGGTAGTTAAGCACAGGAACAGGTTCCAAGGGAGGTGGTGGAATCCCCATCATTGGAGGTTTTTAAAAATAAGTTGGACAAACACCTGTCAGAGCTGGTCTAGGCTTACTTGGTCCTGCCTCAGCCCAGGGGCTGGACTTGATGATCTTTCGAGTTCCCTTGCAGCTGTGTATTTCTATGATCCGTCACAACCTCTAACAGGTGCCAGCCCTAATCTGGTCTCCTCCTTGCTCACAGCTCCCTCCCTCACCCTGAATTCCCCAGCGAACAGTCCTGAATACAGTAGTTAAATTAACTTATTCTCCAGCCATTAACTCCATCCCCATTCTCCTCTAGGAACACCTGCAGCCCTGCCTCCTCCCTGCACACACGCTCCTTGACCTACAATCCACCCAAGATTGCTTTTAAGGGTGGGAGGCTGCCCCACCATATCTGGCCTCCTGGGGCCCTGGCTGCAACAAATGGTACAATTCACACCTCTCAAAGCGACAGTTTTGGGGATGCCCAGTGTAAAGGGAGGAGGAGAATTTGAAAAAAAAAAACCACCCCATTGTCAGCATGGTTTTATTGCGGGGATTCATCATGTAGCATGATTCGTCCTGCAAGTTAAGAACATCAGACCATAAGAAGTGCCACAAAGTCTCTGACCAATGGTCCGTCTAGCCCAGTATCCTGTCTCTGACAGTGCCCAATACCAGAGATTCAGGTGGAGAATAGAGAACATGGTAGCTGAGTTCTGGAATAGGCTTCCAATGGAGGTTCTGGAATCCTCATCACCAGAGGTTTTTAAGAACAGGTTGGACAAAAACCTGTCAGGTATAGTCTAAGGTCTACTTGGTCCTTCCTCACTGAAGGGGGCTGGCCCTGATGACATCTAATGGACCCTTCCAGCATTACATATCTATGATTAATATTCTGATCTCCTTGAAAGGAAGAGAAAACAAAGATAGATAGATAGATAGATAGATAGATAGATAGATAGATAGATAGATAGATAGATAGATAGATAGATAGATAGTTCTAGTTCTTTTCCAGGGAACATACACTAGAAAAAAAAACAATCAGATTCTTCAGTCCTTGACTAAAGCAAATCAGATTCTCTCTCATACTGTCTTTCACTGTCCTGAGTTGTCAGGTCTGAGAGAGAAGTGGAAACTCACCCCATAGTAGTGTCCGTTCATGTTCACAGCCACAATGCTCTGGCAGGACACACTGATCCCCACTCATAGGTACCCGTCATTACAGAAACACCCTTCAGAACACAGGGAGCTGCAGTGATTTTCAAGAAAGGAGCCTGCACACAGGTCCCGACAGGGGGCTCACAAAGCTTGTAGTGACTGTTTGCTGGGCAGCGAGGGTCTGTGAAAATTGGAAGAGGAAAGGTGTTCAGAGATTTGGACAGGTATGAAACAGGTATGCATCTGATGAAGTGAGCTGTAGCTCACAAAAGCTTATGCTCAAATAAATTTGTTAGTCCTCTAAGGTGCCACAAGTACTCCTTTTCTTTTTGTGAATACAGACTAACATGGCTGCTACTCTGAAATTTGGCATGACTGTATCTTACCCTTCCACTGTTATTAGTGAGGGCTTTGGGCTTGATGTGTCTCAATTCCTCTTCAAAATAATAATGAAGGAGAGAAAACCTAACACAGAAGACTATGGGTCCTTTACTTTGATGGCTCTGAATTCACCCTGGAAAGAGAGTCACACCCTAGACCTGGCTGATCTTCTCCTTCTGTAGAATATAACTCAGGCTTGTCTTTGACATGTCTACAATCCCTTTGTCAGATGTCAACTGGGAACTGGATAGCAGTGGAATTTGAGTTCCTGCTGCAAATATACATGTAATCTGATATAGAGCATCACGTAAGGAAAGCCAGACCACCACCAGCACACAGTCCAATAGCACAGTTACACAGTGCTGCTTACCACAGAAAGACTCATTCCTCCAAGGTGAGATGGTGACATTCGCTCTCTGGCAGGCGGCTGCGTATGTCTGAATGGACTCGCACAGGGCACTGCCTCTCCCCTCCTGACACACATAGGTCAAAGATGCAATCAGACAGATAGGTGGCCTGGGTCAATCTGGGAGTGGCAAGCCGGAGAACGGCCCATCAGGGTCCTGAATCACCCAGCACCGGGACTTGGACTGCACCAGACTTTCCTCATCTTCACACAAAGGGCAGGAATCAGGGCAAGCCGTTGTCACAGCCATGGACATCATCAGACTTCTCAGCCAAAGCCAATGGAAGGCGTCCCTTCCCATGGGAGACATTCTGCATCACAAAATCATCCTCAGCCGCTCCGTTGAAGGTTCACGCAAAGCCCGCAGGTCTGGCCTCGGTACTCAGGGGGGAGGCTGACAAAGAGGCTGTGGGCCAGGTCATAGCTCACACTCAGACCAGAGTTGGCTTGCACAACTGTATGAAACCCATCCTGATAAATGATGATTCCTCTTCTCTTGAGATGCACCGGGAGAGTCAGAGTCACCCCATCAATCTGAGTGAGGGAAAATAGCACCAAAGAGATCAATGTAGGAATGCAGTCAGAGATAGGGACCATTCTGGTCTTTTACTCCCTGAGTCCCTTGCATGACCCAGGCCAGGAAAACTTCACTCAGTAATCCTGCAGTGGAAGTGAATTATTCTTCTCTAGTATATAAATGATACCAGCAAGCCCAAATCTTGTGGCTGAACTATAGTATGTCCTTTAGAAAGATACGAATCTCCATAGGAATACGCCAAGTGAGAATAAATCAACCACTTCTCTTGGAAGCTCTTTCCCATAGTTAATTGCTCTCACTGTGACAATGCTCCTTTCCAAAATGTTTTCTCTCATCTGCAATTTGAATTATACTAATTTCAACTTTCAGCCCCTGAATCCTGTCATTCTTTTGTCTGCTGGCTTAAAGGGAAACTCAGAGATTTTCTCCCTACTTACAGACCTGATCAAGATGCTACTCACCTCAGCCAGGGCATTGTCAAGCTAGGCTTTAAAAACCGCTAAGGATGGAGATTCCACCATCTCCCTAGGTAAAGCATTCCAGTGCTTCACTACCCTCCTAGTGAAATGGTGTTTCCTGATATCTATCTAGACCTCCCCCACTGCAAACTTGAGACCATGCTCCTTGTTCTGTCATTTCCACCACTGAGAACAGCTGAGCTCAATCCTCTTTGGAAACCCCCTTCAGTGAGTTGAAGGCTGCTATCAAATCCCCCTTTGCTGGGGTGGAACCATAATGTTAGAAGGGACCGCAAGGGTCATCTAGTCTAACTCCTGCCAAGATGCAGGATTTGTTGTGTCTAATAAGCTAAAGATGTGAGATGTGAGGTAAAGATTTTTAAAAGATGTGAACAAATTGGAGAGAGTCCACAGGAGAGCAACAAAAATGGTAAGAGCATTATGCTCTGATGCACCCCAGAACAGTAATCTCAAAACACATGGAAATCACCAGCAGGTGATCAATCAAAAATGTAATAACCAACAAACCAGTTATGTTTTCTTCAGACTGCTGCTGGACCTAAAATACAGTGCAATTGTATCAGTATGTAGCAGTGAGCCCTGAGTAAGACGCACACACCCACACTATGTCCAACACCATACACATAGGTATTTGGAACACTAAGCTCAGGAAGCAGGAAGCAGGAAACAAACAGGAACAGGGATCAGGAAGGCAACGCACACACATGCCAATCATCACAAACTGTCTTTGGAAACGTGAGCTCTGAAAAAAGGTTTAAAGAACCTGGGCATCGTTTAATTCTAGAAAAGAGAAGTCCGAGGGGGGACGTGATAAACAAGTACATACATATGTAAAGATTGTTACAAAGAGGACAGCAATCAATAGTTCTCCATGTCCTCCAGTAAGGGTAGGACAAAAACCAGTTGGTTTAGTTTGCAACAAGGAAAATTTATGTTAGATATTAGGACAAATTTCTAATTCTAAGGAAAGTTAAGCTCTGGAACAAGTGACATGGGGAGGCTGTGGAATCCCAGTCATTGAGGTTATTAAGAACAGGTTAGACAAACATTTGTCAGGGTTGGTCTAGGTATACATGGTCCTACCTCAGTGTGGGTGGGTGGGAGGGGGGCAGGGAAGAAGATGGACTAGATGACCTTTTTATGTCCCATTCAGCCCCACATTTCTGTTGATTTTACTCCACCTCCTCCAGGCCACAAACTATAATACAGGATCAGTTGGGATTGTATATTTGGGGACTGTTTGAGGCTGATCAAAAATGATCAAGGGAACAAAGGCTCAAACAGCCTTGTGATCACTCTCTCCCTGTGTGATTAGCAAGGGAGTAGGGCTGATCTAGGACAGAAGGCCTTAAAAGCCAGACACTAAGTGACCAAGGGGAGCTAGCAACAGGAGGCTGCAAAACAGGGAAGTTTTTAAGAGGGAGTTTTATATAATTGCTATGGTTAGGAAGGCCGCATCACCAGTGCCAACACTGCTCCTGTCTCCTCCACCAGCACGTTCACCACCACAGACAACCTGACCATGGGTGCCTCTACCCAGCTCCTGATGTGGATTTGCAGATAGAAAGCCAGGCTGGGGGGCCATCCAGTGGGAAAGGTGCCTGCTGGTGGAATCTCTCAGGAAGCAGGTGGGAGAGCTACAGGAGGAGGTGGCTCGGCTGAGGAGCATCTGTGCCCAGGAGAAATTCATTGAGAGAGTTTGTATGAAGACGTCCAAGGCTGAGGATGCTATCCAGCTAGAGAGGACTTCTGTCACACCACCATGGGAGGAGGATGTGGCTCTGTCACAGGGAGGACACTGGCTGCTGGTTACTTCTGGCAGCAGGCAGTGCTCCACCCCTACTCCCAACCCACCCACCATAGTGATGAAGAACAGTTATACTGCCCTGGCAATGAGCGAATAGGAATCACCCCCAAAAGATGGAGGAGGAGAAGCCATGTACCCCCAAGGTTGGTAGGATTGCAGCTACCACCCACAGGAGGAAACATAGGGTAGTGGTGGTTGTTGACTCTCTTCTGAGGGGGACAGAAGCACCCATCCGTCAGCTGGACATGGCATCCTGGGAAGTATGCTGCCTGCCGGGCGGGGGGAGGCACGAGCACCCATCGGTGCCAGGAGAAGTTGGTGCCTATGTGTTGGGAAAATAATACAGCAGAGCACAGATTATCCAACGAGTTCTGGGAATGTATTGGAGACCATTTTTTATTTCAGAAGGTAGAGAAAGCTACTAGGGAAGAGGCTATTCTAAACTTGATTTTGACAAATAGGGAGGAATGGGTAGAGAATTTGAAATTGGAAGGCAGCTTAGGTGAAAATAATCATGAAATGGTAGATTTCAGGATTCTAAGGAATAGTAGGGAGGGAAAACAGCACAATAAAGATAATGGATTTCAAGAAGGCAGAGACTTCAGCAACTCAGGGAGTGTGTAGTTAAGATCCCCATGGGAAGCAAGTCTAAGGGAAAAAATAGTTCAAGAGAGGTTGGGCAGTTTCTCAAAGAGACATTGTTAAGGGCACAAAAGCAAATTATCCACTGTGTAGGAAAGATAAGAAGTATGGCAAGGAGACCACACTGGCTTAAACCAGGAGATCTTCAAAGATCAGAAACTCAAAAACAGTCCTACAAAAAGTGAAAACTCGGTCAAATTAGTAAGGATGAATATAAACAAACAACACAAGTATGTAGCAGAGATGGATTAAGATTTATTGGGGCCTTGGGCACAAAGACATTTGGGCCCCTGTGATGGGGTGTGCATACCCCGCACTGGACAAGTGAAGCCTTGCCTGTGGGAACTGGAGACCCTCCGAGCCAGACCATAGGCTTTGGCCAATGGTGCCATGAGGGAATCACCCACTCTGAGGAAGCCTGGGCCTTCCTACTTGAGCTGCCACACCCCTGGGGGCGGCCCTTCCTCCTCGTCGGATATTGGCCATTGTGCCTCACTAACCCCACACCTAGGGGCTGCAACATTGCTCCGGCCACTGGGTCACACTGCCCTCTACCTGAAGGCTGTTTATATTGACACTGGGCCATTGGGCCTCACTGCCTTACGCTAGGGGCTGCGACATTGACTTCGGCCATTGGGGCCACTCACCCCATACCAAGGGCTGTTTATATGAACCCTGGCCTGCACCCTGAGGTGGTTATATTGACTCTGGCCACTAGGCTGCACGGCCCTGTATGCAAGGACTGCTGGAAGTGACTCTGTCCGCTAGGCCATGCTGCCCTGAATGTAAGGGCTACGGTAAACTGACTCTGGCCATGGACTCTAGCCCCCCTGCTCCTCCAACTCCTCCCTAAATGGGCATCCTGCCCTGTGGCCGAGGAGCTGTCAACTCCTGACATGACCCCACGGGCACCAGGAGCTCTGTGCTCCCGCTGACTATGGGTGCCCATGCCTCTGCTTGCCCCTGCTTGGGCATTCCCCTGGTGCTCGCCTTGGTTCCCTCTCCCACCCTGGGTTCAGCTCCAGCCCCAGTGACCCCAAGGAGCCCCTTCCTCCCTTCTGTGGCATCTCCGCGTTCCAGGCTCCAGGTTTTCTCCCTGCCCCAACCCGACTCTACTCTGACTCCCTGCTCCAGGTTTCCCCCACCTGGCCAACCTGTCCCACCCCACGGCTCTGGTTTCAGTTGCTGCTTCAGGGACACCCCAAGATGGAAACACAGGGGCTGCCCGGAGTGGAGGCAGCCCAGGCCCGGCCCGACATCCAACGTGGGTGGCACCACTGCGGCACTGGCCTCCTGTGACTGCTAGCCGCCTGCTCCGGCAGGAGCTGGAGCTGTCCCCAGGGGCCCTAAATTGGCCGGGACCCCTGGGCACAGTCCCTTGGTGACCATGCGTTAATCTGCCACTGGTCTGTAAGGATAAAATTAGAAAGGCCAAGGCACAAAATGAGATTAAACTTGCTAGAGACATAAAGGGTAACAAGTAAACATTCTACAAACAAGTTAGAAGCAAGAGGAAGACCAAGGACAGGGTAGGCCCATTTCTCAATGAGGGGGGAAAAAAACTAAGTAGAAAATGTGTGGAACTGGCAGAAGTGCTAATTACTTTTTTGTTTCGGTTTTCACCAAAAAGGTTAGTAGCCTATAGGACATTTAACATAGCAAATACCAGTGAAAAGAGGTAGGATTAAAAGCTAAAATAGGGAAAGAACATGTTAAAAATTACACAGACAAGTTAAAAGAACAGGGGGTACTTGTGGGCACCTTAGAGATTAACACATTTATTTGAGCATAAGCTTTATTTGTTAGTCTCTGAGGTGCCACAAGTACTCCTGTTCTTTTTGCGGATACAGGACTAACACGGCTGCTACTCTGAAATCAGACAAGTTAGATGTCTTCAAGTCACCAGGGCTTGATGAAATATATCTAGAATGCACAAGGGCCGACTTGAGGAGATATTTGAGCCATTAGCTATTATCTTTGAAAAGTCATAGAGAGTACACTTATAAAGTTTGCAAGTGATACCAAACTTGGAGGGGTTGCAAGAGTTTTGGATGATAGGATTAAAATTTAAAATGATGTGGAGAAACTAGAGAAATGGTCTGATGTAAATAGGATGAAATTCAATAAGGACAAATGCAAAGTACTTCACTTAGGAAGGAACAATCAGTTGTCACACATATAAAATGGAAATGACTGCCCAGGAAGAAGTACTGTGGAAAGGGATCTGAGGTCATAGTTAGGGCCCTACCAAATTCACGGCCATGGAAAAACGCATCACGGACCATGAAATCTGGGTCTCCCCCTATGAAACTGGTCTTCTGTTTTGCTTTTACCCTATAGTATACAGATTTCACATTTCTCTAATTGGGGGGGGCCTGACCCAAAAGGGAGTTGGTAGGGGTGGGGGGGTGTCGCAAGGTTATTTTAGGGGGATTGAGGTATTGCCATGCTTACTTCTGCGCTGCCTTCAGAACTGGGCGGCCAGAGAGGGGCAGCTGTTGGTCAGGCGCCCAGCTCTGAAGGCAACGCCCTGCCATCAGCAGTGCAGAAGTAAGTGTGGCAATACCACACCATGGCATTCTTACTTCTGCACTGCTGATGGCGGTGACTCTGCCTTCAGAGCTGGGCTCCCGGCCAGCAGCTGCTGCTCTTCAGCAGCAGCACAGAAGTAAGGGTAGCAGTACCACCACACCCCTTACGAACACCTTGCAACCCCCACCCCCCAACTCCTTTTTCAGTCAGGAACCCTACAATAATAGCAACATGAAATCTCAGATTTAAATAGCTGAAATCATGAACTTCATGATTTTTAAAATACAATGACCATGAAATTGACCAAAATGGACTGAAAATTTGGTAGGACTCTAATCATCGGGGGTCACAAGCTAAATATGAGTCAACAGTGTAACACTGTTGCAAAAAAAGTGAACATCATTCTGGGATGTATTATCAGGAGTGTTGTAAACAAGCCATGAGAGGTAATCCTTGTGCTCTACTCCACACTCATTAGGCCTTAAATGAAGTATTGTGTCCACTTCTGGGTGCCACATTTCAGGAAAGATGTGAACAAACTGAAGTCCAGAGAAGAGCAACAAGAATTATTAAAGATCTAGAAAACGTGAGCAATGAGGGAAGATTGAAATTTGGGTTTGTTTAGTCTGAAGAAGAGAAGAGTGAGAGCGCAACATGATAACAGTTTTCAAGTACATAAAAGGTTACAAGGAGGTAGGAGAAAAATTGTTCTCCTTAACCACTGAGGATAGGACAAGAAGAAATAGGCTTAAAATGCAGCAAGCGGGGTGGGGTTCGGTTGAACATTATGAAAAACCTCCTAAGTATCAGGGTGGTTAAGCACTGGAATAAATTGCCTAGGGAGGTTGTGGAATCTCCATCCTTGGAGATTTTTAAGAGTAAGTTAGACAAACACCTGTCAGAGATGGTCTAAATAATACTTAGTCTTGCCATGAGTGCAGGGGACTGGACAAGGTGACCTCTCAAGGTCCCTTCCAGTCCTATGATTCTATGAGTAGTGCGCACATAAAGTCTGTGGTGTGCAAATGTGAACATAGGTGAGGAATTTAGGGAGAAACCTATCATCTGGTTTGCAGCTAGACATTAAACCCATACTGTCCTCTTAATTGGGGGTTTTAGTTATAAACTGCCTTTAAACTGGACTGGTGTAGAGCAAAAATTGCAGTGACTGGTTTACTGGGGCAAGGTGGAAAAAAAAACCTGGGAAATGATTTTTTTTTCCAATTTATGTTCTTTGAGTTAATACTTTCCCAGTGAATTACCTTGACTGTCCCGTGCTGCCCTCTCTGCAGATGGATCTCAGTCTTGTTCACAAGGACAAACACCTCCGAGGTCACAGCCACAGGAACATGGGGCAGGTTTCCATTCTTCACTTCCACTCTGAAGAAGGGAAGGACTTGATGCCCCACACAGTTCGCAAGACATATTTGCAGGGCCCTGGGAAATTGTATCGCTTCCCATCAAACGTAGTATAATGGGGCAGACCAGAAGCCCAGCAGAGGCGTGGTTCGCTCATGGCACCCATAAACCCCCTTTCGAGTGCCACAGAATTCCCCAGGGGCACAGGCTGAGGAGCGGCGAGCACTGGACAGTGCGGGAGGAGCCGTCACATCTGCACATCTCTGGCAATTTCTCCTCCCAGAAGCTTCCCCTGCCAGGTGGTATCTGCCATTGTGGGTGCAAGCCAGCACTGCTCTGAGGCACACAGTCAGTGCCCACTCAGCACCAAAGCCAGGGTCACACTGGCACCCTTCTGCACAACGCAGTCCGGCAGTGGGAGGGCACAGCTGGGTGGCACAAGAGGCCGGGCAGGAAGGTCCACAGAGCTCATAGTGGCTGTTGGGGGGCAGATTAACTCGGAAAGGGACATGGACAGAGCAGTGTTAAATATAGAAGGAATGCTCCAGGGAATCCTTCCAGGCAGTAAACCCAAGGGAAAGAATGAAACTGGAGATAATAAGACAGAGCATGAAAATGAGAGAATAGGATAAACAGTTGTGTGAAAAAAATATTTTCATATTGGTTGGAATTTTGAAATGTATCTGAGCAACTTGGAGCAGGAATCCCAAGTGGGATTTGTGCTCCTAAATCATATAGGCACTTGTCAAAATTCTCCCCATTAGAAATAGCAGTTTTGCATCTACGATAAACACTGTTCTTCTGCTTATTAGTATTTTCTTCATTTCAAATTGTATCTGACATAAGAGCTCTATTGAAAAATAATGACTCCTGTGTTTTCTTTCAGAGTAGCAGCCGTGTTAGTCTGTATCCGCAAAAAGAAAAGGAGGACTTGTGGCACCTTAGAAACTAACAAATTTATTTGAGCATAAGCTTTCGTGAGCTACAGCTCACTTCATCGGATGCATTCCGATGCATTCTGAGCTGTAGCTCAGAAAGCTTATGCTCAAAATAAATTTGTTAGTTTCTAAGGTGCCACAAGTCCTCCTTTTCTTTTGGGTTTTCTTTATCAGCATTGTAGTGCTGGCTCAGTACCTTGTTAAGGCACTTTGGGAGACCTGACATTGAAAGCAGGAAAGGTACAAATCCCACGTATCAGAAAAGCTAATTTGTTCTGAATACAGAAAACTGGGAGATAATGAAATAAATATCTGTTTGTCTTCATAGATTCATAGATACTACGTCAGAAGGGACCACTTTGATCATCTAGTCCACCTCCTGCACAGCGCAGGCCACAGAATGTCACCCACCACTCCTATGAAAAACCTCACCCATGTCTGAGCTATTGAAGTCCTCAAAGCATGGTTCAAAACTTCAAGGAGCAGAGAAGCCTCCCTCCAGTCAAACCATGCCCCATGCTACAGAGGAGGCAAAAAAAACCTCCAGGGCCTCTCCAATCTGCCCTGGAGGTAAAACTCCCTCCCGACCCCAACATGGCAATCAGCCAAACCCTGAGCACATGGGCAAGATTTCACCAGCCAGATACCCAGGAAAGAGTTTTCTATAGTAAATCAGTCCCATCCATCTAATATCCCATCTCAGGGGATTTGGCCTATTTACCCTGAATATTTAAAGATCAATACTACCAAATCCCATTATCCCATCAATCCATCTCCTCCATAAACTTATCGAGTAGAATCTTAAAACCAGATAGATCTTTTGCCCCCACTGCTTCCCTTGGAAGGTTATTCCAAAACTTCACTCCTCTGATGGTTAAAAACCTTCGTCTGATTCAAGTCTAGGAACTTCCTGGTGGCCAGTTTATACCCATTTGTTCTTGTGTCCACATTGGTGCTGAGCTTAAATAATCCTCTCCCTCTCCTATATTTATCCCTCTGATAAATCATCATCTAGAGATTTTTATATTGATCTTTAAAAGGGAAGACATCAGAATGTCAAACCAGGAGAGCCTGCCCTGACCAATGTGGCTCAGGCTAATGTCTGAGCTGTTCAATAAGAGAGGAAGTCTTACTAAAGAGCGTGTGTTTGGAATCATCAGCTTACCACATCCAGCCCGCTGTCTCCATGGCTCGATGGCAATGCCGCGACTTTGACACTGCTGGGCATAACTGCGAAGCACTTCACACAGGATCTTGTGGCTGCCCCGAGTCGTGCACATATCCCTCACGCAACTCTCTAAGTGAACCTGAGCTTCAGCAGGCTTATTACACTCTTTAAAAGGCCCAGTAGTATCTGTGATAACCCCGCAGCAGTGCTGAGATTTGTACTGGACTAGCTCTACTTCGTTACATTGGGCTGGGAGCCCAGTGGCCGTGCAGTGAAAGGAGGAATCGGCATCCTTCCAGTTATTGCCAAAGGTGACAGCGTCATGGACCACAGAACCGCTTGGGGTTCGAAAATCATCGCTCCGGTTCCCATTGAAGTCTCCACCAAGTCCACAGAGGAACCCAGAATAGGCTTCAGAAACAGAAACCAACACATAGTAGGACCAGTCATAGGATACAGAAAGGCCAAAATCCGTCTGAACCACAGCAGATGAGCCACTGAAATAGGCATAGAGTTTACCCGATGCAAGGACTAGGGGAAGATTGACCAGGGTTCCATTCACCTAGGGGGAAAACAAGACATGCAGAAATCTTTAAGAATGGGATGCTTGTCTGGCATGGGAACATCAGGATTCCCCCTGTGATGAGGATTCCATAGAAGGCATGTAGAAGTCTTTACGCTATCTTCCCCACCTCAAGGGCAGGGAGGGCCATGACCATGGCTGGAGAAGGGGGATGCCAGAGCATACACATTACCAGTTTTTGTACTGCTGGTGCATCCCTTCAAGACAGCTGCATCCACTCTGATTTAGAATGGCCTTGTGGCTCTTGCCCAGCTACTTATTGGGAAAAAAAGCAAAATGTTAGAGAAGTCAGAAATTATCTCACCTGCACCTGGCCATACTGCCTGCTGCTATAGCAATACGCTCACCATAGACATCTAGCTCTACCGTGTGCGTCCAGACACTACATGGAGCCCCTGTGCACATTCTCTACTTTGATGGTGAAGTTGGGGAGTTTCCCAGGGGTCCACAGTATTGCTCAGGGTGTATTTGCAGGCTCCTTGATAATCAACATGACTCCATCAAAAGTGGTTAGTGGGGGTGGCCAAACGCCCAGCAGTGCCATATTTCACAGGGTAACAGCCTCGCTACCATCCACAACGCGCATGTCTCCATAGCCCCACAGGCATGATCCTGGCACTGCATGGGCTGGGCAGGCTGCTGGCAGCTGCATTTCCTGCTGCAGGTGTCTGTCAGGATCACCTCCCCCAGCTGGTGATATTGACCCTTCAACGTGCAGCCGCACTGTCTCAGGGATACACATACTGCTCCGCTGAGAATGTAGCCTTTGTTGCAAACACAGCCCTCTCTACAAGGCTGGGTGCAGTACAGGGGAGCAGTGGAATCCATGCAGCTGGCAGGACAGGCACTGGCACAGGGTTCGTAATGGCTGTTCTCTGGACAAGTGATCCCTAGAATCAAAGGAAGTAGGAAGGAGAAAATTATTAACGCATCCTGAATCATATAATGAACCATATTTGAGCACCTGCAACTCCCACTGAAGTCAGTCGAAGGGTTGGGGCTATTAGCTGTAACACCAGACAGCAGTCTAGGCTGTGGGTGTCTAGACCAGGACAGAGGGAGACCCTATTTATTGATAGGAAGTGCCACAGTTTGCATTAGTTAGTCGGGAGTTAGCCAGGTAGGGAGAACTACTGCTTTCAGTTTATTTAACTGCCTAAATAAACGTGCCTCTGTACTCCATGCCACACACTATAGTATCTCTTCTGTACCTTGCAGGAGCAAATACAATATCTGGATTTCACACATCACTGCCCTCCTCAGCCATATGTCCCTTGATTCCCATTTCTGAATCGAGGCTATAACATCCCTCTTGGTCCGCAAGTTACCTCAGGAATTTTATGCTTCACCACCATGTCCTGTTCTCCAAACCATTCAACACCTTTCTCTGCATCAGACCTTTTCTATCTCCTCCTCACCCTAGGGAAGCGTAGTGCTCTCTCCCATGCTGTTCCTGTCCCCCACCTGAAACATCACAGTTCCATACCATTCAATTCAATGAGGCATTATTGGCATGACCAGCTATGCTGCCCAAGTGTAGGAAAAAGACTGACCCCTCGGGTATCTGTGAGAGGCAGGTATTGTCCACCCAGAATAGGGTTACATACATTTGGGGTTTGATCCCATGTCCTTTGGTCACTTCTGTCCATGCCTGATCCAGTGACAGATGGCTACATAACACAATGTCATCTCTGCTGTCCCAGGGTTACATGCCTCCTCTCTGCAGATCCTGATTCTCTTCCATTCCTATCTATACTTGCTGCTTCAGCCTCCCTTTCTGACTAAAAAAATCACGTCCCGCTCTCCAAGACTGCAGCATTCCCCTCTAGGGTCAACCATTCTCCCCACAAAGTATTCTGCTGTCTCATCCCCTGTTCTAAAGCATCTCCAACCCCTTCTCTGGGCAAGGTATTATAACCTCCAGCAGGTCCAGGTAATTCTCAGCAGGGGTGGATGGAACTGGAGAAGAAACCTCCAAGGTAAATTTTGTATGAATGTAGGGGACTGGACCAATACCAATGTACACTAGCTGAAGATCTGGTTGTGAAAAGAAGCTATATTATAGCATCATATTCTTAACTGGCAGAATCTTGCAATCATAATTAAAGTACATAGCCACATATGTACTTATCTGTTTAGAATCAAATAATAATAAGTCACACTTTATATTAAGGTTCCATTTATAAATAGTTCATAAATGATTAACAGATGTTTTAATAAATGATCAAATGACTGTCAAAGAGTTCTATTGGTTAACAGACTACATATAACCATCTATCTGTGTCATAGCTTTAAGACCAGAAGGAACCATTAGATCATTTAGTCTGACCTCCTGGATAGAACAACTCATACTGCTCATGTCTGTAACATGCTTATAGTAACCATCAATCCTGTATTAACTTTTTATAAGGCAGTTATAAATTTAACTATATCCTAAAGTTTGAGTGAAACCTATGTATGTTTAATATGAGATTTAAATGATTATAGGTGATACAGATGGAGTACAAATAATGAAAATTAATTATATAGTTTCAGGAAATAACCCAGATCATTAGACAGCAAAAATTACACTTTAAGTACCAGCCGTGCATACTGTACTCTACTGGGAATAACATATATTCTGAGAAAATCCTGTTATTATTATTTACTATTTGTATTAAAGTAGCATCTAGACACTTGAACCAAGATCAGGACCTTGTTGTGCTAGGCACTGTACAGATACTAACAATAGTAAGAAACAGTCCCTGCATCAGAGTTTACAATCTAAATAGACAACAGATAGAGAAAAGGATTACTACCATCATTTACAGATGGAGAACTGAGGCCCACAGGCTTGCCAAAGGTCATGCAGGAAGTCTGTGGCAGAGCAGAAATTGAACCCAGACCCCAGTTCAGTACCTTGCCCAAGGGGTTCATCCTTCTTTTCCAATATAGATGAAATTGTTAGCAATAATGACACCAATAATTTTATTTCTTACCTGCCCTTCCACCCCAAGTAAGTGGAATCCGAGAAGTAAACAAAGGGTCTGATTCTAATCTCACAGCTGCATACATCAGAAGTAACTCCACTGGAGCCAGTGTGGAAATGAGATCAGAATTAGGCCCAAAGGGTATTTCCTGTGTGACCTTGGGCGGACTTTGGCCTATGAGGGTGTGAATTGCAGTGCACACTAGCATGCTGTGCTCTAACTACCCCATGCTGCTGGCATAAACTAAAAGGTGACTAGTTCACGCTAGCACAGTCCTATATGAAAGACTATGTTAACATGAACCTTTTAGTCCACCCCAGCAGCGTCCACATGGGGCAACTGGAGTGCAACAATTTGGTGTACTCTGCAGTTCACATCCCAGGAGTCCATACTGTGGTGCAACATAAACATAGCCTGAGTTTCTGCGTGGCTCAGGTCCCTCTCTATGGAGAAGCAGTGCCCTGCCTCACAGAAATTCTGTGAGAAAAAAAATGTTTTGAAGATTGTGAGGCAATCAGCTATTACGGTAATGGAGGCCATATAAGTGCTTAAGATCCTTTGCCCACGAGATGGTTAGTTAAAGATTTGTAGAGATTTTACTCACCACAAAATTGGTCTGCTCTCCATTGCCCAACAGTGATGTTGGCTACCTGGCAGCTCTCTGCATAAGCACCCAGAACCCCACACAGCACAGTCCGATTCCCCCTGGACGTGCAGAGGTCATATATACAGTTTTCCACCAAGCCTGCGGGGGATAGGGCCTGAGCGCAGGCTGTGAAGGGGCCTGGAGACATTTTCATAATGCCGCAGTAGTCATGGCCAGAATAATGAGCCCGTTCAGCAGTGGGACAAGAAGGCAGCTCCTGGTCCTCCACACACTGGCGCCTGTCACCCTTCACCTGCCAACTTGTGGCAAAGAGAGCAGCTGACGTGACTAAGGTGCCATTTGGAGTCTGGAAGTCATCGGAGGGGTCACCCGTCAGTGTCCCGCACAGGCCGCAGGTGAAGCCATGGTAAGTCGAGGGCACGGTGACCTCCACATGTTGAATCCCATCATAGGAAATCTCCACCCCAAAATCAGTGGCAACTTTCATGGAGAAGCCATTCTGGTGCACTTGGATCTTCCCATTGAGAAGAGCGACCGGAAGGAGAGACTTTATCCCATTCACCTAGCAGGGGATTGATAAGAATAAAATACTGAGCTCTTCTCTAGCAATCTTCATTTTAAAATACTCTAGAGGCATTGGGCCAGATCCTCATAAATCGGCACAGTTCTATTGCCTTCAGCTGAGCTGCACTGATTTACAACAGCTGAAGATCGTGCCCCCTCCTTATAATCTATAAGAATTTATGTAGGGAGCAGATTTCTGAGAGAAGAGGGCTCTTAATCCAGCAGACAAAAAGGTAGAATAAGAATCAATGGCTGGAAGCTGAAGAAAAAGAAATTCAGACCAAAAATTAGATGTATTTTTTTAACAGTGAGGAGAATTAACTATTGGAACAACTGACCTAGCAATTCTCCATCGCTAAGAGTCTTTACATTAAAAACTGCATGTCTCTTTTAACATATATGCTCACCTTAACCAGAAGTTTTAGGACTGATGAAGCAATCAATGGGTGAAATTCTGAGGCCAGGCTTAATAATCATAAGGGACCACCCTTCTAGCCAGAAAATCTATGAATATATGGCATCTAAAGACCTGAAACGGTTGTTTTTAAGACTGGATTTTATTTTATTTTTAATTTACATTAGAAATCCAGATTGTACCTACCTGTTTTTTCCTGAAAGACCCTATGGTCGACCAGAAACCTAATAAGGTTATGACATTAGAGACTCCATGCTAGTAAACCACACTGATTGAGAGGGGAAGAAAATTTCATTGAGACTGTTTAAAACTCTTTGTTTTGTTTGCTTGTTTTGTTAACTCCTGTTTAACTCAAAAGCTAAGAAACACTTGGGAGAAAATAATCTCTTTGCCAAACAGACTGCACTTTTACCTACCTAAAAGGTCCCAACAAAGAAAACAACAGAACACCACTAGCCATCCCCTTCAGTCCCCAACTAAAACCTCTCCAAAGCATCATCAGGGATCTACAACCTATCCTAAAGGATGACCCATCAGTCTCACAGATCTTGGGAGACAGGCCAGTCCTTGCTTACAGACAGTCCCCCAACCTGAAGCAAATACTCACCAGCAACCATACACCACACAACAAAAACACTAACCCAGGAACCTATCCTTGCAACAAAGCCTGTTGCCAACTGTGTCTGCATATCTATTCAAGGGACACGATCATAGGGCCTAATCACATCAGCCACACTATCAGAGGCTCGTTCACCTGCACATCTACCAATATGATATATGTCATCATGCGCCAGCAATGCCCCTCTGCCATGTACATTGGCCAAACTGGACAGTCTCTACGTAAAAGAATAAATGAACACAAATCAGATGTCAAGAATTATATCATTCAAAAACCAGTCAGAGAACACTTCAGTCTCTTTGGTCACTCGATTATAGATCTAAAAGTGGCAATTCTTTAACAAAAAAACTTCAAAAACAAGGGGACAAGAGACTGCTGAACTGGAATTAATTGCAAATTGGATACAATTACTTAGCATGAATAAAGATTGGGAGTGGATGTGTCATTACACAAAGTAAAACTATTTCCGCATGTTATTCCCCCCCCTCCACTGTTCCTCACACCTTCTTGTCAACTGCTGGAAATGGCCCACCTTGATTATCACTACAAAAGGTTTCACACACACATACACACACACCCGCTCTCCTGCTGGTAATAGCTCACCTTACCTGATCACTCTCGTTACAGTGTGTATGGTAACACCCATTGTTTCATGTTCTCTGTGTATATAAAATCTCCCCACTGTATTTTCCACTACATGCATCCGATGAAGTGAGCTGTAGCTCACGAAAGCTTATGCTCTAATAAATTTGTTAGTCTCTAAGGTGCCACAAGTACTCCTTTTCTTTTTGCGGATACAGACTAACACGGCTGCTATTCTGAAACCTGGCACAAAGTGGTAATTTTATGTAATATTTTTCTTAGTGATATGCCTGTCAATTACTTCCTTGACTAGGGATAAGAACCTGCTATTGGGGCAGAGCAGGAGTTGTGAGGTATTTGTGTCACTTAAAAAAAAGTACGAGGAGTACTTGTGGCACCTTAGAGACAACAAATTTATTTGGGCATAAGCTTTCATGGGCTAAAACCCACTTCATCGGATGCATGCAGTGGAAAATACACTAGGAAGATATGTATATACACAGAGAACATGAAACAATGGGTGCTGCCATACCACCTCTAACAAGACCAATCAATTAAAAGGCGGGCTATTATAAGCAGGAGAAAAAAACTTTTATAGTGATAATCAGGATGGCCCATTTCAAACAGTTGACAAAAGGTGTGAGTAACAGTAGGGGGAAAATTAGCATGGGGAAATAGTTTTTACTTTGTGTAATGACCCATCCACTCCCAGTCTTTAGTCAAGCCTAATTTAATGGTGTCCAGTTTTCAAATTAATTCCAGTTCCTCAGTTTCTCGTTGGAGTCTGTTTTTGAAGGGGTTTTTTTTTTGAAGAATTGGGACTTTTAGGTCTGTAATTGAGCGACCAGGGAGGTTGAAGTGTTCTCCGGCTGGTTTTTGAATGTTATAATTCTTGACGTCTGATTTGTGTCCATTTATTCTTTTGCGTAGAGACTGTCCGGTTTGGCCAATTTACATGGCAGAGGGGCATTGCTGGAACATGATGCCACAAGTACTCCTCGTTCTTTTTGCTGGTACAGACTAACATGGCTACCACTCTGAAATCTATGTCACTTAACTGACTGTGGTGGTATGAATGAGCCATTAACTGGCTGAAACCAACCCATATTAATAGAGGCTCCAAAAAGACAATGATGAACCCAAGGACCTAACAATGGACACCTAACAATGGGAAACTCTGGCAGATCAGACATGTGAACATAGCAGGAGTCCTGCAGGAGGAGATCAATGGACCAAAGGGTGTCAGGTAGCTGTCTTAAGAGCTGGCCTTTGGAGAGACACAAGAGCTCTCACCTGAGGTTGGGACTGACAAAGAGGGAGCCCGAGCCAAAATGGATTCTGCAGCAGCCCTGATGCTGGCCAGTCTGAACTCTGCCTCTACTTTTGCTTCTCTGCACTAAGCTGAGGACTTCAGTGCTGGGCTCCAGCTGATTAATAAACCCTGTTCTGATGTAAAAGGGCCAACACTCATTCAGGTGCATTGGTCCCTGAAAAGGGTAAAAGTTTCTGACCAGGAGTCTGCCTCAGTTGGACTCACTGGCCAGAGCTCCTGGCATGAAACAGGAGGGCTGGAGCCCTGAGGCTCAGTCATGGCCTCCCATTAAAGAAGTGTGGGAACCCTTGTGGGGCTGGCACACTGAAGGGGTTCCTTCAAGGGACTGTTTAAAAGCTGGGACATAGCAGAGATCCTGTGGATTGTGACCCCTACACCAGTGTCTTCCCAGTGTAGTACCTAGGTGTCCTGAGTATGGCCAGTGACACCAGTCCTTCCCCACCCAGCGGGAGGGCAGGGAAAGCAGCTGTCAGGGCCCCCCCAGGGCAGGAATTCTGGCCCAGCTTTCCCAGTCTGGAGCTTCAGCCAAACTGGAGCAGCCTGAGATGAGCTGGCACTTACACAATGATTGCCATCACACCCTCGTTTTCAGGAGCAGAGCACTGATGACAACACGCCCTAGGGGAGCCCTTTTGTTGGAGTAACTGAAACAGTAACCAGTGCAGGTAGGCGGCGATGGGAAAGCGTCTGCCTACAGCCCCAACCAGACAGCAAATGTTACTGCCACTCTGCCCTTGGGGCAGATGAGGGGAAGGGGCTGAGGGGCAGGTGCGGGGAGGAGGGCTGAGGGGCGAGGGGCAGGTGAGGGGCTGAGGGCAGGTGAGGAGGGGGGCTGAGGGGAAGCGGCTGTGGCCAGACAAGGGAGGAGCTAAGAAGCAAGGGGGAGCTGAGGGGCAAGCAAGGGGGCTGTAGATGATGGGGGAAGGGGGGAGAGGAGAGGGGGCTCAGGGGTGCAATAACACCGCTTAGGTCTTTCCCGTCTTTTTTCCCCATCATCTCCTCAGCACATGCGCAGCTGGGAGAGCCCAATGGCCCCAGCGCGGGTCTGGAGCAGAGGGGGCAGCCGGGTGCTGGGGAGAGCACGTGCGGGGGTCTCCCGCCCTCCCATGCAATGGGGGAGAGAGGGAGAAGATAAATCCTGATTGGGGACAGGGCTGGGACAGAAGGGTACTGGGGGCCGGTGTGGGAAGGGCTGGGGCGGGAGGGCACCGGGGGGCGGTATGGTTGAGGCTGGGGCGGGAGGGCACTAGGTGGTGGTGTGGGAGGGGCTGAGGCAGGAGGGCACTGGGGGACGATGTGGGAGGGGCTGAGGCAGGAGGGCACTGGGTGACGGTATGGGAGGAGGACACTGGGGGGGCTGTACAGAAGGGGCTGGGGTGGGAGGGCACCGGGGAGCGGTAAGGGAGGGGCTGGGGCAAGAGGGCACTGGAGTCGGTATGGGAGGAGGACACTGGGGGGGCAGTATGGAAGGGGCTGGGGCAGGAGGGCATTGGGGGGGCAGTTTGGGAGGAGGACACTGGGGGGAGGTATGGAAGGGGCTGGGGCAGGAGGGCACTGGGGAGTGGTATGGGAGGGACTAGGGGAGGAGGGCACTGGGGGGCGGTATGGGAGGGGCTCAAGCAGGATGGCACTGGGGAGCAGTACGGGAGGGGCTTATGTTGCTAGAGAGCTGTGGGAATATGAAGGCAGAGCAGTTACGCTGGGGCTGGGCTTATGTCATGGAGCCCCCAACTCACCGTGACGTGTCCAGCGGCCCCCCTGGCCATGGTGATGTCCTGCCCGTAGACTGTCACCCGGACAAGGCGGGTGCAGGGTGCCCCCTGTGCTGCTCCTGGGTCCTCACTCTCTGCCTCCACCCGGAATGGTACCAGGCCAGAGGGATGCGGGGGGGCACACAGCTGGGACAGCATGTGGGTGCAGGCCCCCTGGAAGTGGTAGAGTCGCCCGTCGAAGGTGCTGTAGTGCCGCCCGCCCCATGCCTGGCAGGCTGCTCGGCTGATGGGCTGACACACGTGGTACCAGGAGGCTGGGTGGCAGGCCTCATCTGGGGAGCAACCCCTTGCATGGCATGTCACCCCATCCTCCCCATACATGCACTGGCACCGGCGCTCGCACTTCTGGTCGCTCCAGAAGAAAGTGCCAGGGGGCAGGAAGTTGGCTGCAGAGAGAGACCAGGAGATGTGAGTCTGTGCCCATCTAGGCAGGACGGGCAGCAAAGGAAGGCAGCAGCTGCCTGGGCCCAGGTGGAGGGAGACACACACCTGGGATCAGGGGGGATATGGTTAAAGGGAAGGATGGGGGATTGGGGGGTTGTTGGCTAGAGAGGGCCTGGAAGCGGGGGATGGTTCTAGAGAAGTTTGGGGCTAGAAAGAAGGACGGGCTAGAAGGGAACAGAGAGATGGGCCGAGCGATGGGAGGGGAGGAAGGAGCCGGAAGAGGGCTGGGATGGATGAGGGAACGGGTTGGAAGGTGCCAGGGTGCCTGGGAGAGAAACTTAGACAGAGACAAAGGCCCAGAGCAGCCAGGCTTCCACGCTTCATGGAAATCCTTGATGGCGTCAAAGCGGGGTGTGTGGATCAGAGATGAGAAGAGACAGGGGGCTTAGCCAAAGCAAGTGCAAGGTGCAGGCTGTAATATACTGGTGTGAGAGAGATATTGCCACCCCCAACTGGATGGCACCACTGCGGCCTCTGCCACGCACCATTGTAGACACAGCCGTTGGGCACAGCAAAATTGTCCACCTGGAAGGCCCATCGCCCAGGGCTCTTGATGTTGCTCATTGAGCTGATCTTCAGGATGCTTGGGGTCTGTGAGCCAGGGATGTTGAAGTAATTTTTGGACCCACCACTGTTAAATCCAGCCTGAGAGGGGAATGAACAGGAGCAGGATCAAAGGAAGAGGCAGCTGTTTGTGCTGGAGAGAGACATGACTCCAGTGCTGTGGATCCAGCTCCATTGGCAGCCAGAACCCAGGATACACAATGGGGCATCTGCAGGCACCAGGCTCATTGAGAGAATCAGTTTTTTGTACCACTGCCCCCTACTGTACTGCAATGGGTCACACCAAATGGGAAAGTACCTAGGGATAATGACTCGTCACTTCTGTGACCACTAAACTACACTTCCCTCCACAAGCTAGGAATACAAATGAAGGGACTCCCAGTCCTCCCACTTCAACCACTGACCCCCACTCTTCTACCAGAGCTAGTATTGAACAGAAGTCCTGAAGAGAAGTCCTGACTCCCAGCTCCCCTGCTCTGACCCACTAGACCCCACTCCCTACCATGCTGTGAATAGACTCCAAGAACTCAGGAGTCCTAACTCACATGCTTTGTTGAAACTAGAACTCAGGTCCTGGATCTTAGTCTCCTTTCCTAATCACTAGTACTAAGGTTATAGGGGCTTATGAGTCCAGTAGGTAGCTACCCACATGGTAGTGTATGGGAATGGAGGGATGGATAGAGAGACAAACGCTGCCTCCTATAATACAGAGAGGTGGCCATTCTAGGCCCCATGTCCATTGAAAGTGCTGAACATACCTTCTCAATCCAATTTTCCAGCCTGGAGTAATGAGGCAGGACCTACCTGGGCTGGGGTGCCTCCCAATCCAGTATGGGGGTCCCCACCACTTGCCGCCCCTGTAGTCCACTGGATGTCTGTGTAGTGCAGCATGATGAAGGACAGGTCGCCGTCAGTGGTTAGAACCACCTGGAAGGTGTTCACCTACAACAGTGCAGCCACCGTGAGGAAGACAATCGGTGAAAATTCACAAACCAGCACCTAAGACCAACTACCTCTCTCCACACACCAGGTATAGTCCCATGTTCACCCCCTACCCCCTCCTGTGTGGGAAGGAAGTCCAGGTGCCAAGGCCTAATCAGTGCTTGGTCTCTTTGCTGAGGTGGACAATGAACGGGTTAAATTAATGTTAGTGGCAGGGAAGGGGGGGTTGTCATGTTGATGCCTCTCCCCTGGGAGATATGCTGAGAACCACCACACTCACTCCAGACAAGCCACCAAATGTGCCACCAGATGGGAATAAATGGTTATTCAGTGAAACAACTGTTGAGTATTTTGGAGGTTATGAACCAGATTCTGATCTCAGCTCATATAAATCAAGAGAATCTCAATTATATTCAGTGGGGTTACTCCTGATCTACCTCAGGGTGAGCAAGAGGGGAATCAGCTCCACTGACTCCGATGGAGTTACTCCTGATCTACACCAGGGTGAGTAATAGTAGAAGCTGAGGCCTGTGCTCCTGTGCCCCTTTAGTTCTGAGGAGCTCTGCAACCTGGTTTCATTGTCTTTGAAAGCTAATGTTCCTAACAACGTACAGTATTTAATGAAGATTTATCAAGACAGTTTAATTATAAACAGGTATTTATTTAATGCACATTAATGTAGGAGGTCATAGAGAGCTAGACGCTCAACTGGTGTAAATCAGCATGGATTTCCAAGCAGCAATGCCAGTTCACCCCAGTTGAGGATCTGGCCCCAAAGCCTCCCCCTCACTCCCCCTCTTTCAATTGCTGTGAGAATTCCAGCTCTGACCCAGCAGCTGGCTTTAGTGAGATCCCTGTTTCCAGCCAGTTTTCCTGGAGAGATCAGATACCCTGGCTGAGGTAGTACAGGGGAGGATGTAAGGAGCCAGCTAGAAGAACAACCCAGGATCTTTCTGTCTCCCACCCATTCAGTGGAGCCAGTGAGCCATGCAGACCCTGCCAAAGGCTCACACCATTCACAGCTAGACATTGCACAATAGGGATTCAAGGTAAACACAAGCCCACTCCTGCAGCTCCTACTGAGCTCAGCCACTGGACCACACACACTCCCAGAGGTGGGGATAGAATCTAGGAGTTTTGACTCCCAGCCCCTCTGCTCTAACCATTATACCCCACTCCCCCACCCAAAGCTGGCACTAGAACCCAAGAGTCCTGAGTCCATGTCCCTGCTATTTTAACCACTAGACTCACTTTTCCCAGATTGGGAAAAAGAAGCCAGGAGTCCTGACTCCCAGCCCCCTCCAGCTCTAACTACTATACCCCACTGTCCTCCCAGAGATTGGGGTAGAACCTAGGAGGCCTGGCTCCCAGGCCTTCTCCCCTCCACTATATCCAAGACCCTCTGGTACTTTACCTTGGAGGATTTGGAGCCATAGAAGGTCACGCGGTCCCAAGTGGCCACAAAGAGCCAGGTCGCAGTGAACTCTTCATGGGGGAAGTAAGTGTTGATGTCAGCCGTGACTCTCTGCAAGAGCTGCAGGTCTCGGCTCTGCCGGTAACACACCTCGCCCGTGATGCGGTTATCCACATCCGCCCAGAACGGCGCCACAAAGGCCCGGCCATCAGTCAGTGGGAAGGAATCAGGTGTAAACTGATTAACGGGGGCGCCAAATGACACCACACCATTATTGTTCACCTAGGGGTGAGAAAGGAGCTGAGGGTCTATCTTTTATCACCACACATATCTTTCTATCCATTCCCATACTCACTACATGATTGATCGGTCTCTCTGTCTGTCTGTCTATTTTGTATGCAGTGTTGTTGTAGCTGTGTCGGTCCCAGAATATTAGAGAGACAAGGTGGGTGAGGTAATATCTTTTATATATTTATTAATAATGTATTATGACCTGAAGAGCTCTGTGTAGCTCGAAAGCTTCCTCTCTCTTACCAACAGAAGTTGGTCCAATAGAAGATATTGCCTCACCCACCTTGTCTGTCTAGGTATCCATCCCCATACATACTGATTTATCTACCCCCAACGCTCATCTGTGTAGCAGCTTAGCTTCTTATATTCTTACCTGGCCCCTGTCACTGCAACTCAGTGGATGTTGGAGCCTGTTTGCACAGAGTTTTTTTACTGGCTACGGAAAGGCAAATGGTGGCTGCCATCTCTAAGGACCCCACCACTGGAGGGTAGGTAGTTCAGCCTCTCTGGCTCATTCCACCCATGTGATCTCTGCAGTGGTTAAACCAGGAGGCCTTTCTATGCTGACTGGGGGATACCGATGCCTGCCCACTAAGAACTGGACTGAGACCCCATCCACTCATTTCTCAGAAAAAAGAAAAGGAGGACTTGTGGCACCTTAGAGACTAACAAATTTATTTGAGCATAAGCTTTCGTGAGCTACAGCTCACTTCATTGGCTGCATTCAGTGCATTTTCTTTTTGCGAATACAGACTAACACGGCTGCTACTCTGAAACCTGTCATTTCTCAGAGGCCACCAAAGAGCCTGCCAGCAGAGGAGAACATCCTAGAGCTTGGGCTGCTGAGGAGAACACTCCCACTCAGAGGCAATGAGCAACTTACGTAAAGAGACCGGTAACTCCTGCTGTAGAAGGAGAAGCGCACTGAGATGGGGATTTCAGGAGACGCCCCATCGTCTGCCTTGGGGGTTCTTCTGTCTCGGAACTTGGGTCCATATGGGTACATGATTGTATCTGAGGAGACACGGGGAGCAGACAGTGGGGATACTGAACAGTGTCATATGGAGAACCAGCTGTCTGTCTACAGTGTAATTTTAGCCATGCTGCAACTAGGATATGAGAGAGACAAGGTGGGGGAGGTAATATCTTTTATTGGATCAAATTCTGCTGGTGAGAAACAAGCTTTGGAGATACACAAGAGCCCTTCTTCAGGTCTGGACTAGGTAATCAGAATGTCACAGCTAAATGCAAGTTGGGACAGCATTGTTTAGCATAAGACTAAGCACACATTAGTGGCCAATTAATTTCTGCGAGTTATAGCACAAAGGAGGGTTGGTGGGTTACAGATTGTTGTAATGAGTCATAAAACCAGTATCTACTGAGTCCATGATTTTTAGAGTCTAGCAAAGTTAAAGTTGCAGGCTGTCTTTTGAAGGCACTGTGCAGGTTTCCTTTGAGGACGAGGACTGACAGGTCAGATACGGAGTGATGGCTTTGTGAAAAGTGTTTGCCCACCAGTCATAGGGTGGTTTTGGTTTTTGTCCCACCTTGCATTTAGCTGTGACACTCTGATTACTTTTTCCAGACCCAACAAATGGCTCTGTGTAGCTCGAAAGTGTATCTCTTTCTCCATCAGAAGTTGGTCCAATAAAAAACATCACCTCACCACCTTGTCTCTCTAGTATTCTGGTACCAACATGGCTACAAGAACACTGCATTATCTCCCTATATATCTCCCTATCTGTTTATTTATCCTGTCTGCCTCCCTACATAAGCAATGTGTTCACCTATCCTACACATCACCACAGTTCCAGCGTGGCACCCATCTGCCTGTGGTACCAGAAGCCCAGCACTGTGCCTTTGGGGCAGGGACTATCTCTTTGTGCTCATGCCATGCCCAGCACAATGTGCCCCCAGTTCTCACAGAGGCCTCTGTTTGTTACTTTCTTAACAGCCATGAAGGAAGAGAGAGAAGGATGTGGCTGAGGACAGTGGGAGCTGCACATACCCACAGTGCTGTGGGAAGGGAGCAGAGCAGAGACTAGAGCTAGATGAGCCTTGGGAGCTGGGAAGGGAGTAGGTAGAGAGCAGTTTCTGTGAGATGGGGGTGCAACTTGTGCCTGAAGGGAACAGGGAGCTGGGAGGGGGCTGCTGAGGGTTGGGGTGATGTGGTCACCTCTCTTTATACATGGCAGTAGGTGGCAACAGCGTCCTGCCTTCACTGGAGTCTGGGGCAGAGGGACATAGAGGAAGGAGCCACAATAGCTAAGATGAGTGGAGATGGAGGCTTGGATAGGATGTGATGGAGCTTGGAGATCCAGGGGTCAGGCTTAGCAGGAGGAGAAGTCCTGCCCAGGGTGGAGTCCGAGGAGCTGCTGGGGGCACAGAGATCACTCCCTTGGAGTGCATTCAGTTCACTTGGAGGTTGACCCCACACTGGTCAGTTTCACTTGCTGCCTCCAATCCATTTTGCTCCCTGATGGGGATCCCCAGCGTGGCTGGGAAGCATTTGCCCCAAACCATGCATCTTCCTGGACTTAGGAGTAATGACTGGTCCCCAGCACCCTTCCCGCTGCTAACAAGGACAAACACACCTCACAGCTAATGCCCTCCTGCTGCATGTGTGGAAATGAGGAGCGACTGCAGTCCACCTACCTGTATCAGCCACCGCTGCCCCAGAGAGCACCTGCAATGCTAAAATCAAAGGAAGATTAACAGAGGCAGGCAGTGGCTGTGTGGCCTTGCTTTCTGGCTGAGATACTAGCCCAGGGAAGAAGTGCTGACTGCTGAACAGGGGCATTTTCTGTTCATAGCATCATAGAAGATCGGGGTTGGAAGGGACCTCAGGAGTCATCTAGTCCCACCCCCTGCTCAAAGCAGGACCAGCCCCAACTAAATCATCCCAGCCAGGGCTTTGCCAAGCCTGGCCTTAAAAACCTCTAAGGAAGGAGATTCCATCACCTCCCTAGGTAATGCTTCCAGTGCTTCACCACCCTCCTAATGAAATAGTTTTTCCTAATATCCAACCTAGATCTCCCTCATTGCAACTGAGACCATTGCTCCTTGTTCTGTCATCTGCCACCACTGAGAATAGCCGAGCTCCATCCTCTTTGGAACCCCCTTCCGATAGTTGAAGGCTGCTATCAAATCCCCCCTCACTCTTCTCTTCTGCAGACTAAATAAGACCAGTTCCCTCAGCCCCTCCTCATAAATCATGTGCCCCAGCCCCCTAATCATTTTCACAGACTAGGGCTAGCGGGGGTAGTGACAGTGTAAGATTCCCACTCCCACCTATCCATCCCCTTACACATCATCTATTTATCTATTCCCACACATTATCTATCTATCTATCTATCTATCTATCTATCTATCTATCTATCTATCTATCTATCTATCTATCTATCTTTAATGTATTTGTTTGTCTTCTTTAATCTATCCATCCATTTGATCTGATCTGTATAAAATCTCTCTTTTTGCTGTTTTTCACTGTTTGCTCTCTCTCTCTCTCTATCTCAGCCCATCTGAGTGGCATCTAGGTGCTAATCCCTTCAGCAGCCCTCCTGGATGGGCTTTTAAATCTGACCTGGCCTAGACACCCCTCTAGGGCTGAGAGGGGAATTCGGTCTGGGGGCCCAGTCACATCTCTTAGGAAATGCTAAAAGAATGAGTGTAGGGAGGGATATAAAACCTGGTGGCAATCTCTCTAGTGGGGGTGCTGAGGAGCCTTTCCTGGGTGCAGATGGGGAGGTTCCTACACCCTCTCTGAAGCAGCAGGCATTGGCCACCCTCAGAGACAGGATCCTGAGCCAGCTTGATCCTTGGGGCAGATCTGCTCTGCTCTCTTAATTCTCCTAAAGTCAGATAGCTCAATTGCTAACATTACTAACAACCTTTCCTTTAAATCCTCCACAGAGGGTCCCCCAGCCTGCTCAGCCCTGCCTGTCACTGAAGAAAAGGAGTACTTGTGACACCTTAGAGACTAACAAATTTATTTGAGCATAAGCTTTTGTGAGCTACAGCTCACTTCATCGGATGCATTCCGATGCATTCTGAGCTGTAGCTCACGAAAGCTTATGCTCAAATAAATGTGTTAGTCTCTAAGGTGCCACAAGTACTCCTTTTCTTTTTTGCGAATACAGACTAACACGGCTGCTACTCTGAAACCTGTCACTGAAGAATGACCTAGCTGCATGCCCTGAAGGTTTCAGGCTGTTCCCGACCAAGGCAGGAAGCACAAACAGGCTGCCAGCAACCCCCTTGGTCTCCTATCACTGGTTCAGGCATCTCCGCAGATAGAACCATGGCAGTACCTATCGGGGGCAGAGGTGCTGTCCAGGTAGTCAGGTCCCAGTCTAGTTGGGGCTTCTTAGGTCAAAACCAACATCCATCAACCCAGAAACCAACAGCCAGACAGACTGTCTGTGGGAAGTCAGGTACCTGAGCCTCTCGGAAGTGGGCTAAGAACCCCCAACCTCCTTTCACACAGGTCCTCAAGGGGGTGATGGTGTTCAGTCACTACTGCTCTTGGTAGGGTTCTGGAGATGAAAGACACAGGTATTCCAGTCCCATGAGCTATCTACTTTGGAAGAGCTGCCCTGGATCAGAACCTTGGGTCCAATATCCTGCCTCTGACTGTGGCTTCAGAAGAAGGGACAGTGACTGTTCTGGGGTAATCTGCCTCTAAGATTTCTTCTAACACCCCTACAGGCTGGCATAACAGGGGAGGGGTGGCTCAGTGGTTTGTGCACTAGCCAGGGACTTGGAAGACTGGTGTTCAGTTCCCTGGTTGGCCTCAAACTCCCTACATGAGTCAGTTAGTCTCTGCTCTGTTCTCCATCTGTACCATGGGGATGACAGCACTGCCCTGCCTTACTGGGCTGTGTGAAGATAAATGCATTAAATGCTGTGAGTTGCCCAGATACCAGGGTGATGGGGGACAGATAAGCCCCTAAGATAGACACCACAAAGCAGGAGAGTTTATAATGGGATTCTTTAGGTTATATTAACTAAAGGAGGACAGAAGTGATGTTTTGTGAAGGACCTTGTTCTGAATAGGAAAGAAATGTCCCAATTTTGAAATTTTCCACGAAGGAAAATTTTGGAAAAAAAAAATTCATTTCCGGTCAATCGAGTTTCATTTGGACAAAATTGAAATGTTTGGATTCAATTCTGACTTTTTAAAATGTTTTGTTATACTGTTTTCTATTCAGAATTTTAATACTTTCAAATCAAAAAGCATTTCACAATGAAAAGTTTAAACAGCACCTTTTGACATAATTGGAACATCTCCCCCCGTTTTCTTCTGAAACAAATTTCTGATGAAATTGACCCAATTTTGCAAAGCATTTTGATTTCAGTGGATCTGCATATGCCAGTTGAATATGGTTTTGTCAAAGTTTCTCTGACCAGTTCTAATTTTAACCTTTATTATTCCAACGTCTCATTATCCATCTAAATGGTGCATCTTTATTTTGCATCCTGCTAAGCTCTGGCCCTCAGCAATACCTTGTGCCAGTGAGTTCCACATACGAATTCATTTGCTCAGTTTTGAATTTGCTTCTTTTGTGTATCATTAGAAGTCCCTTTGTTTTTGTATTAAAAATCAGGGTGAATAAAATCTATCTTCTCTTTTCCATTCATTAAACTCTCTATATTTCTTTTTTCCATGGCAGGCTTCTTTCACTCTTCCCTTCCAAAATCATTCAATCCCAGGTTGGCACTTACCCAGTGCTAGCAGTCCTGGAAACAGCAGGTGACACTGTCTTGTCATTTCTGTCCCCTTGGCCACTTAAATCAGAAACTGTATTAAAAACCTAAGCGTTAATCATAAACATGTTTTGCATTTCCTAGTGCCTTGAATCCTGAAGGGTCATAAAGTGCCTTGCAGGCTGTATACACCAGGCTTGTTCCCCCACTGCTGAAATGCACCTGCCTCTGGGTGAGGAATGGCAGCTATTTAATAGCTACTCAGCAATGCTTCACATGCATTGCTCACCTAGCCTTACAAGGCAGCCAGCTCTGGGGTGGGGTGCAGCAGATGTCTCTGGGAGGGGAGTGTGGTTTAAAGGTTACAGCTGAGGCTGGGAGTCCGGACTCCTGGTCCTATTCCTACATCTATGATCGAGTGTGATTTAGTAATTAGAGGGAGGATTGTGACTCCTGAATTGTAGGGTCTGCCCCTGTAAGTCACTTCCCCTCTCCGTGTCTCAGTTTCCCTATTGTTAAAATGAGGACTACCTCTCAGGGGTTCTAAGGTTGAATGAATTCACGTTGAAGAAGGGCTCTGTGATCCTGGGATGAAAGGAACTAGCTAGAGGCAAAATGTTAAGATAAGGCACTTTGGAGTCAGTTCACCCACTTCTGGGTGGAGGAGCAACACAGTGGCTCAGCCGGCACTGCAATGCAGCCACTTCTGGGGTAAGGAGCAACGTCTGGGCAGCAATGGCACACAGAGGTCACTGAAATGCAGCCATGTTTGGGGTGGGCTTTGTCAGCTGTTTAACAGCCACACTGCAACTTTGATCACCTGGGGAGGGTCCAAGACATGCTCCTTTCCTTTCCGATGGTCCCACAAATATTCTCCTATTAAAGCTGCATGAGATCAGCTGGAACCGAGACATGGAAATAAAGCTGCTGCATCTTACCTGCGTTCCATCAATGTGATCCCCCTAAATGCTTCTCAGTCCTGCATGAGTAGCATGGTGCCTTTCCGCAGGGTAGGGGGTTTATATTAACATCTCAGGGGCGTAACTTCCCGGGAGCAAATCCTGGGTGCATCATAATACTGAATAGATCCATTTTTCACCTCCAGCTCTGCTGGGACTCTTGGCAAGACCCGTTTCCCCCTCCAGCTCTCTGGGCACTAATATTAAGTGGATCTATTGTGTTCCTTCTCCAAAGCCCTTGGCAAGAAGCTGGGGCAATAAGGGCCACAGTATTAATGAGCTGGAAAGAGGCAAGAGTGCTGGGGGGGGGGCTTGGCTGCTCCCATGGTGTCGCCACAAGACAGAGGGTGGGTTTGCCAGCACCTTCTCCAGGGAATGCATGGACACTTCTCTCCATGCCGGGAGCCGAGGGGCAGGAGCAGAGAATGAAACAGGTACAGATTACATGGCTAAGCCATCTTGCTGTTGGCAGCGGGGAAAAATAATGAGTGGGGTCTAGTGGTCAGAGCAGTTAGGCTGGGGAGCAGGAACTCCTGGGTTCTCTCCCTGGGTCTGGGAGGCAAGTGGAGTCTAATGGGTTAGAGCAGGTGGGCTGGTGATCAGGACTCTTGGATTCCCAGCTCTGGGAGAGGAGTGGAGTCTGGAGGATTGGAAAAGAGGGGAGGCTGGAATTCAGGACTCCTGAGTTCTGTCCCCAGCTCTAGGAGGGGATGCGGAGTAGTGGTTCCTAATCGGGACTGGGAGTTAAGATGGGTGTGTGATTATGTATCATCCTATTGTCTTCACCCAGGCTGTCCAGATGTCACCGAGAGCAGAATTTGGGCCATGGCTAAGTGTGAGCCAGAACAAGCCCCAGTTCCCCAGGCCCAGGCTGGGTGGCAAACACTAGGGAGGGTTAGGCCAGCACCCTGAGGGTCCTAGAGACAGCAACCCTGCCTCTGACACCCACTGGGCTGGGAGGAGGATGATATAGGCAAAGCACAGCTGTGCATGGAGTTTCTCAGAACGCCCAGTGCTCCATCCTAGAGTGACTGGGGATCAGTTGGAAACCACGACCCTCTACAAGGGAGGGGCCTGAGCTGAGGATGGGTGAGGAAGAAGGACTCCTAAGAGCTGGACAAAAGGCTTGACCCTCTCCTAGCTATGTGCTCGAATTCCCCTCCTCTGAGTCCCCAATCCTTCATGACTGCAATCCCATGCCATCATGAACGCCATTCCCCTTCTCCCTGGGGCACATAGCATTCTGGGCCCACTCTCACCCCCCTCAGTTGCCCCAAAGCCCATTGCGGTCCAGGGAGCAGCTCCCACTGATCCCTATGGGCAATGGGGCCAGCTTGGGTGTTTCTCAGCCTCAAGGGGGACATGTTCCCATAGTGTCCAGGGCCACAAGACCCCCTTGACTGGGGAAGGCCTTTATGGGCCAGGTTCCCCAGTCAGACTACATCTCCTATGGCACATCATGGCCATGGTCATCATAGAATATCAGGGACCTCAGGAGGTCATCTAGTCCAACCTCCTGGTCAAAGCAGGGCCAATCTCCAATTTTTGCCCCAGATCCCTAAATGGCCCCGTCAAGGATTGAACTCACAACCCTGGGTTTAGTAGGCCAATGCTGAAAGCATAGGGAGCTGAAACTACAGTTCCCATGAGGTACCATGGCAACGTTCTCACACCAAAATACTTGGGGTGTTGGGAAAAGACTGAAAATGTTTTGGAAATCAAACATTTCCACAGGGATCTGACATGTCGCCACAAATCCTGTAGCAGGAACACCTAGTATTCCGCAGGAAAAAAGTGTGGATAGACATTTCCCAGCAGGCCACGCAAAGTGCCAACGGTCTTGTTCTCGTCGGGGCAGTGCCCTGGGGTCTGTCCAGTTCAGGCTGGGTAGCATGCCAGGGGGACCGGTTCAGGCCAAGGGACATGCAATGAGATCTGTTTCAGGCTGACTGCCGTTACATGGGGTCCAGCATAGGCCAGTCGGTGTGCCATGGGGTTTGCCAGTTCAGGCTTGGTGTGTGCCATGGGATCAGCTAAGGCTGGCGGGGGGGCATGCAGGTGGTCTGGCTCGGCCCAGTTGGTATACCATGGGGTCCAGTCCAAGCTGGCTGGCATTCCATGGGGTCTGGCTCAGGTTGAGAAACATGCCATGGGGTTCAGGCCAGGTCATTTGGTGTACCATGATTCCAGTTCTGTTTAGCTGGCATGCCATGAGGCCAGGTTCAGGGTAGGGTGTGTACCATGAAGCCAGGTCTGCTTCCTGGGTGAATCAGGCCAGTTGGTCCAGTCAGGCCCAGTGGCCAGATCCCATAGTGGGGCACCGAGGGAACATACAGGCCCCAGCACTCATGGAATGGTGGCCCCAGCTCCGGAGCCCATAAACCTGGCTTCCCAGCCCTGGCCAGTCCCGGATTCTCTGGGTTCATTGCTTGCTGATTTCCTGCTCTCAACCCCCAGGAGAGGCACAGCCCGCTCAGCCATTAACTGCCTGGGGAGGAGGCCATCCGTCTCCTTCAGCAATGTGCCACAGTGTGTAATTACAAACAGTGGGAGCTCTCACCCTCCATGGCCTGCCATTGTTCTCGCCCCCACACACTGGCTCCCATTATCCACAGCGTGATTAGTCATTAGGAGCTGGCTGGGGGGAGGGGGATAATGAGCCATCAGCCAAGCTGTATGAGGCCCAGCACTGTTAACTCTATAATATATGATAAGCAGTGGGGACAATGGATAGATGATGGGGTGGGAGGGGGTTGGTTAGACGATGGGCTGTGGGGGATGGTGAGATAGATGATAGGTGTAACAATTCTGCTTCTGGCGGGACACAATTGAGAATATTAATTCAGGACAAGTTGCTTAGAGCAGGGAAGTTACAGCCCAAGGCTGGGGGTCCTTTACTACTAAGGCACACCAAACCAGCCAAACAGAGAGGACTTCGGTCTCACCCCACTGGCTATCCAGAAGTCATACAAGCAATTCCCTTAGACACTCCAGTTTCCTGTGTCACCACCAATGCCACTCATTATGAGGATGAATACCCCAGTGAAAGAAGAAAGGTTCTCCCGATCCCAAAGGACCAAGCCCCAGACCTAGGTTTAGGTAAGTCAGATCTTACCCACAAATCACGCTGTTGCCAATCCTTTAGAACCTAAAATCTAAAGGTTTATTCATAAAAAGAAAGAAATATAGATTAGAGTTGAAATTGGTTAAATGGAATCAATTACATACAGTAATGGCAAATAACAGGTTTCAGAGTAGCAGCCATGTTAGTCTGTATTTGCAAAAAAGAAAAGGAGTACTTGTGGCACCTTAGAGACTAACAAATTTATTTGAGCATAAGCTTTTCGTGAGCTTTCATCGCATGCAAGTGAGCTGTAGCTCACAAAAGCTTATGCTCAAATAAATTTGTTAGTCTCTAAGGTGCCACAAGTTCTCCTTTTCTTTTTTAGTAATGGCAAAGTTCTTGGTTCAGGCTTGTAGCAATGATGGAATAAACATCCGGTTCAAATCAAGTCTTTGGAGTACATCCACAGCTGGGATGGGTCTTTCAGAGCTTCAGTTTATACCAAGGTTCCTCCAGAAGAAGCAGGATTGATGACAAAAGGGACGGGTTTCCAGAGCCTTTTATATTCTCTGCCCTGTGGAAGGACACCTCTTTGTTCTTACTGTGGAAAATCACAGCAGCAAGATGGAGTTTAGAGTCACATGGGCAAGTTGCATGTCCATGCATGACTCAGTTTGCAGGCGGTAGTCATTGCTCAGATGCTACCTTGAACGTCCCAGGAAGATTTCTTATGTGGATTGGAGTCTCCCAAGATCCATTGTCAGTTAAGGGTTTCTTGGTTGGGCACTTAATCTGCAAATGGTACACACATACAGATAGTATAATCATAACCAGCAAATCATAACCTTTCCATAGACACCTCACATGTCAACCTTTGTACAATATATGCTGCAAATATATAACAGTGGTTGCAACAATGATCTATACGGTCACAATTTATGTCAATAACATCACAATAGGGTATGTGGGAGTGGTTAGATATATGATATGGTGTGTGTGTGGGGTGGATAGATGATGGGGTGTGGGGTCTGTGGATAGATGATGGGCTGTGGGGGGATAGTGAGATAGATTATAGGGTATGTGTGTGACGCTCTGTACCTCATGGGAACACCCTACACCCCCATGTTCATCTTTATAATATGATTGTGTGGTATCCAATGCAAAATTTGTCACGTTGGGTGTCTTCGGAAGGCTCACGATGCACTGAGCATGGTTGTTATAGGATGTTATAGTAATTGTTACAGGAATGTTATAGTGAGGTTATAGGTTATAATTTCATGTATGTAGTTATGAGGCTGAAAAGATATCCTCATGGTTTAAAGCAAGCCTAGGCAAAAACTCTCCAAGAGCAGAGAGGCAGTTCACACCTCATCAGGGCATGGATGGGGCAAGCCCAGCCCAGCCTCACCGGAACAATGGTTTCAGAGTAGCAGCCGTGTTAGTCTGTATTCGCAAAAAAGAAAAGGAGTACTTGTGGCACCTTAGAGACTAACAAATTTATTAGAGCATAAGCTTTCGTGAGCTACAGCTCACTTCATCGAATGCATTTGGTGGAAAAAACAGAGGAGAGATTTATATACACACACACAGAGAACATGAAACAATGGGTTTATCATACACACTGTAAGGAGAGTGATCACTTAAGATAAGCCATCACCAACAGCAGGGGGGGGGAAGGAGGAAAACCTTTCATGGTGACAAGCAGGTAGGCTAATTCCAGTAGTTAACAAGAATATCAGAGGAACAGTGGGGGGTGGGGTGGGAGGGAGAAATACCATGGGGAAATAGTTTTACTTTGTGTAATGACTCATCCATTCCCAGTCTCTATTCAAGCCTAAGTTAATTGTATCCAGTTTGCAAATTAATTCCAATTCAGCAGTCTCTCGTTGGAGTCTGTTTTTGAAGCTTTTTTGTTGAAGTATAGCCACTCTTAGGTCTGTGATCGAGTGACCAGAGAGATTGAAGTGTTCTCCAACTGGTTTTTGAATGTTATAATTCTTGACGTCTGATTTGTGTCCATTCATTCTTTTACGTAGAGACTGTCCAGTTTGGCCAATGTACATGGCAGAGGGGCATTGCTGGCACATGATGGCATATATCACATTGGTAGATGCACAGGTGAACGAGCCTCTGATAGTGTGGCTGATGTGATTAGGCCCTATGATGGTATCCCCTGAATAGATATGTGGACAGAGTTGGCAACGGGATTTGTTGCAAGGATAGGTTCCTGGGTTAGTGGTTCTGTTGTGTGGTGTGTGGTTGCTGGTGAGTATTTGCTTCAGATTGACAGAGCCAGAAGAGTACCCAGAAGTCACCTACTACAGGACAGGCCCAACAAAGAAAACAACAGAACGCCACTAGCCATCACCTTCAGCCCCCAACTAAAACCCCTCCAACGCATCATCAAGGATCTACAACCTATCCTGAAGGACGAGCCATCGCTCTCTCAGATCTTGGGAGACAGACCAGTCCTTGCTTACAGACAGCCCCCCAATCTGAAGCAAATACTCACCAGCAACCACACACCACACAACAGAACCACTAACCCAGGAACCTATCCTTGCAACAAAGCCCGTTGCCAACTCTGTCCACATATCTATTCAGGGGATACCATCATAGGGCCTAATCACATCAGCCACACTATCAGAGGCTCGTTCACCTGTGCATCTACCAATGTGATATATGCCATCATGTGCCAGCAATGCCCCTCTGCCATGTACATTGGCCAAACTGGACAGTCTCTATGTAAAAGAATGAATGGACACAAATCAGACGTCAAGAATTATAACATTCAAAAACCAGTTGGAGAACACTTCAATCTCTCTGGTCACTCGATCACAGACCTAAGAGTGGCTATACTTCAACAAAAAAGCTTCAAAAACAGACTCCAACGAGAGACTGCTGAATTGGAATTAATTTGCAAACTGGATACAATTAACTTAGGCTTGAATAGAGACTGGGAATGGATGAGTCATTACACAAAGTAAAACTATTTCCCCATGGTATTTCTCCCTCCCACCCCACCCCCCACTGTTCCTCTGATATTCTTGTTAACTGCTGGAATTAGCCTACCTGCTTGTCACCATGAAAGGTTTTCCTCCTTCCCCCCCCTGCTGTTGGTGATGGCTTATCTTAAGTGATCACTCTCCTTACAGTGTGTATGATAAACCCATTGTTTCATGTTCTCTGTGTGTGTGTATATAAATCTCTCCTCTGTTTTTTCCACCAAATGCATCCGATGAAGTGAGCTGTAGCTCACGAAAGCTTATGCTCTAATAAATTTGTTAGTCTCTAAGGTGCCACAAGTACTCCTTTTCTTTTTACCGGAACAATGGACACTGGCTCAGGCAGCAACAAAAGAATCTGTTAGACCCTGGAGGGAGTCACCCCCTTCCTTTGGTCAGTTTGGGACTGTGATGAGGTAATGCTCACCTGACTCTGAAGTGGGGGCGGGGGGGGACAAAGCCAAGAGGAAAGAAACGACATGGTAAAAGGGAGAGACATTTTGCCATGCTCTCTCTCTTCCACCTACATCTATAGACACCACCACCACCATGCGACTGAAACACTGATCAAAAGGAAGAGCCTGACTAAAAAGTAACCAGCCAGCCTGTGGTGAGAAGCATCTAAGATTTTAAGGGCATTGAAAGTGTTAAGATCAGCTTAGAATGCATTTTGCTTTTCTTTCATTTGACCAAATCTGACTTGTTAAGCTTTGACGTATCATCACTTAAAATCAATCTTCGTAGTTAATAAATTTGTTTGTTTATTCTACCTGAAGCAGTGTGTTTGGTTTGCAGTGTGTCAGAGACTCCCCTTGGGATAACAAGCCAGGTACATATCAATTTCTTTGTTAAATTGACAAACTCATATGGGCTTGCAGCATCCAGCGGGCATAACTGGACACTGCAAGACAGAGGTTCCCAGGGTTGTGTCTGGGACTGGAGATATTGGCTAGTGTCATTCAGTTGCAAGTAGCTGGGAGCAGCTTACATGCCAGAGGCTGTGTGTGAACAGCCCAGGAGTGGGGGTTCTCACAGCAGAACAGGGTTAGGCTGGCTCCCAGAGTCAAGGACTGGAGAGACCTAGCAGATCACCGGTCCAGATAACACCAGAGGGGAACATCAGAATGTGGGAGTGGTTAGATATATGATAAGGAGTGGGGAGGATGGGTAGACGATGGGGTTTGGGAGAATGGTGGGATAGATGATGGGATAATTGATAGGGTATGTGGGAGTGGTTAGACATATGATAGGGTGTGGGGGTGTGGATCGATGGGCTGTGGGAGGATGGCGAGAGAGATGATAGAGTGTGGGAGGGATGGGTAGATGATGGGGTGTGGGGGAATGGCAAGATAGATGAAAGAGTATGTGGGAGTGGTTAGATGGTGGGAGGATGGGTAGATGATGATGTGAGGAATGGATCAATGTTGGGGGGACAAAGATGGATGGATGATGGGAGGATGGATAGATTCTGTTGTGGAGGGGATGGATAGCTAATGGTAGGGCAATGGATCAATGATGGTGGGAGGATGGGTAGATGATGGTGGGATATGGATAGATGATGGTGGAGACAATGGATGGACGATGATGGTGCAGGGTATGGATCAATGATGGTGGGCGGATGGATAGATGATGGTGGGGAAGATTTGTAGTAGATGATAGGGTGCATGGGAGTGGTTAGGTCAATGGTGAGGTGAAGAGGATGGATTGATGATGGTGGGGGGATGGCTAGATGATGGTGGGGAAGATTTCGTAGTAGATGATAGGGTGCATGGGAGTGGTTAGGTCAATGGTGAGGTGAAGAGGATGGATTGATGATGGTGGTGGGATGGATAGATGGTGGTGGTGGGGATTCGTAGTAGATGATAGGGTGCATGGGAGTGGATAGGTCGATGGTTGTTGGGGGAATGGATCGATGATAGTGGGGGAATGGATTGATGATGGTGGGGGAGGTGGAGCAGTGATGGTGGGGATGGATAGATGATGGTGGGGGGATGGATCAATATCAAGCCATGTTCTCACACCATTCATTCAGTACGCCACACCAATTTGGCATCATCCCAGCAGTCCTCCCTTCGATATTCAATTACCAAAGATAATTTATTCCAGTGCTTAACCACTCTGACAGTTAGGAAGTTTTTCCTAATGTCCAGCCTAAACCTAAACCTTGTCATATCCTCAGAGGTTAAGAAGAACAATTTTTGTAATATCGCATCAATCATACCCGCAAGTTGTACGCTAACTATTAGATCATGTGTTTCCTTTTCTGGTTTTTATAAAACGTAAAGCATTATCTTACGATTTTTAGTAGCTCTATCTTATACATTTTCCATAAAGCCTGTTTTTTCTTATATTGCTTGCACATTTGGTATTCAAAACAGAAACTTACAAGGAATAATGCTGCAGTTTTAAAAATTTAAAATAACATTGCCTATTCAACATCATTTTATGCTGTTACTTGACATACAACATTATATCAAGCACACATTTGAGATCTTATTTTTTCTACAGCTTTTTTAACAATTTTATACTTTCAAGCAAGCATACCTTTTACAGATATTATTAATCTAGGTGACCATTCTATTTGGTCTAGTGTGTGTTGATTAGTTTGTATTTTCATATCCCAATCCATATAATTTTACTGTATTTTCCTTAAATTTGGTGATGCTAATCTAGGGTGAGTCAGAAAGGTTTTAGGTATCTGAGGGTGCCATTGATATTGTGTATACTGGAAAGGAGTTACATTTTTATGAGTACATTACATTCCTTGGTCCATAGGCCGGGTTATTTGTTACTACAGTGCCCTTTTCCATTTGATACCAACATATGTCTTGGTTTATTTTATATAAGTCCCACCAATCCTTTTTCCACTGTAAATGCATGGTGATGTTACCCCCTTTTTAATCTAAATTTCAATGTCCTTCTTTAACCAAAGTACCTCATTCCCATTGGGCTCCTAGTATTTGCTTCCATTCTAATCCACCTTAATCCACTCCCTTTTGGTACTGTTTCATAGTACCCTGTTTCATTTCCCCAGGTGCTGGCATATATTACCTGGCACATATTTTGTTTTAAGTGAGTCTATGTGAGTTCTGACGGTTTTGCATAAATACTATGTGCTGCCTTAGTTTTCCTGCATGTTGCACCAATGCTTAGGTGGTAGGAACAAGGGCATGTGACTCGCTAAAACCCTTGGGGGCAGGTGAGGCTACTCCAGTTGCCTTTATGTAAGCTATAGAAGGTGCTTTTCATAACCTAAAACCTAGGAGGGGGATGCAACCAGGTGCCACTTTGGCCCAGAAAGGGAGCCAAAGACCAGGAGGAAGAGCAATGGGTGTGTTGCTAGTCGGGTTGGACAGTCTGTGGGGAGAGAGGCGGGGAGTCCAAGATGGATTTGGCTAAAAGTTACCGATTCCTGTGCCAACAAGTCTGTACCACATTGTGTACCTGTTAATTAATAAACCCTCCGTTTTACAATGTTGGCTAAGAGTTACAGCTGAAGAGCAGGGACCATTGGCCCAGGCAGACTCACTGCGCGGATGCTAAATGCCCAGAGGTCAGACAAAGGAAGGCCAAGACCACTTAGGCTTTTTTGCCCTGTCAACAGTGCGAGGGGAGGCATGCCTCACCAGGGTTTTGACTGGCTTTTTAGAGAGCCAATTTAGAGCATTAGCCTGGTGACTCTGCGAGACTGTTGATTATCCACTCCTTAGGGACTAAGATTACAGAAATCTTATATTTAGATTCCTTGTATATATATACAGTATGATTACAATCTGAAATTAACCATTTTATACATTTTTAGGACCATTGTGATGTTTTTGTGTTGATTTGGTTACATTAATCCATGTTTATCTTTCCATATATTAAATATTATCCCCATATGAGGTATGGCATCTTAAGGCACATTTATGTTAGGGTACTTTTGTTTGAACACTTTAAATACAGATTTATTACCATACCCAGTAAACAGGTGTTCTGTGTGCACCAATTACATTTTCATTGATACATTTTCATATTTTCAATGATGTTATACAATTTTACAGTTTATCCTATATTTATGACTGGACTTTTCATTTTATTTTTAAACCAAGCCCCTTGAATTATGTATTCCTGGGGTGCTTTATTCCCATGGTGTAGATGTGTCTGAGGGGTTTTTTTTATGCGATGTATGTGGGTCCCACAAGTCCCCAGTTTTGGTATTAATTGCTTGGGATACGTTGGCCCCCAATGCATATGCACCATTTGTTACACTTGAGGTCCCTAAACACCTTTTGTTAGTTGGAGTATATTCCCTCTGAACTACTAAAGCATTTTTTCCTGAAGTTTCTTGCCATCCTTTTGTTAATTCTTTGATGTTAATCCCTGTATCCATACCAAAATACATGCCTTATTTGCTGCATGAAATGTCCACATTCCCTGAGTGTCTTTTATAGCCTCAAAATGAATGGCAGATTCTGTTACCATAGAGTGCCAGATTTCCATACCCTCCACATTCTTCCTTCTTATCATCCCCTTTACCAGGTTTATCAACTTGATATTCCTTTATTGAGTTGTGGAGAGCTTTTGTGCTAGAAAATCAATTACCTGGATAGAATTTTTATTCCCTTTTACTTTGCTTTCTTTTAGCTCCCCCCACCCCTTTGATCCTAGTGAAATAAATGCAGCTAGAGTAAACATTATCAGGGAGAAAGAAAAGGAGTACTTATGGCACCTTAGAGACTAACAAATTTATTTGAGCATAAGCTTTCGTGAGCTACAGCTCACTTCATCGGATGCATTCGATGGAAAATACAGTGGGGAGATTTATATACACACACAGAGAACATGAAACAATGGGTTTTATCATACGCACTGTAAGGAGAGTGATTATAAGTGATCATAACTTTATATAAGAAAAGATTAAGAAGACGAGGACTTTCCAACTTGGAAAAGAGATAACTAAAGGGGAATACACTAGACGTCTATGAAATCCTGACTGTTGTTGAGAAAGTAAATAAGAAAGTGTTATTTACTTTTTTATAACAGGTTTCAGAGTAGCAGCCGTGTTAGTCTGTATTCGCAAAAAGAAAAGGAGTACTTGTGGCACCTTAGAGACTAACAAATTTATTAGAGCATAAGCTTTCGTGAGCTACAGCTTGAGCTGTAGCTCACGAAAGCTTATGCTCTAATAAATTTGTTAGTCTCTAAGGTGCCACAAGTACTCCTTTTCATTTTACTTTTTTATATATAACACAATAACTAGGGGTTACCAATTAAGATTGCTAAGCAGCAGGTTTAAAATAAACAAAATGAAACTAACAGGAAAATTAACCTGTGAAACTTCTTGTCAGAAAATGTTGAAAAGGCCAAGACTATAACAAGGTGTTTTTTGTTGTAAAAGAAAGAGATAAATTCATAGAGGCTGCTAGCCAAGATGGACAGGGATGGTGTCCCTGGTCTTTGTTTGCCAGAAGCTGGGAATGGGCTATAATGATTACTTGATCGTTGCCTGTTCTGTTTATTTTCTCTGAAACACCTGGCATTTGTCATTGTTGAAAGACAGGACGCTGGGCTAGATGGACCTTTAGTTTGACCCAGCGTGTTTTTATGCTTGGGCCCCTAAGAAGGGTGCTAATTGTATTGGAATTTGAGTAATTGAACAATCTTCTGGCTTATTCTTCAGATGGAATCCTTTGGCACAGACAGGTCTACTAATCACATCGCCAACAAGCCATAGAAAATTTCACAGCATACTTCTGGCTTGCATAAATGTATAGATTAACCTGCAAAAATATAAACAAACAAAAACAAACACATAAGGCCTGTGACCGGACCTTATAGGTTAGTACATACTGTGCATTCATTTCTGAAAATTGTTATATTTAGTCCCTTGACAAGTATAATTGAATTTGATCAGAACGTTTTACACATCTCTAATAAGAAAAGGAGAACTTGTGGCACCTTAGAGACTAACAAATTTATTAGAGCATAAGCTTTCGTGAGCTACAGCTCACTTCATCGGATGCATTTGGTGGAAAAAACAGAGGAGAGATTTATATACACACACACAGAGAACATGAAACAATGGGTTTATCATACACACTGTAAGGAGAGTGATCACTTAAGATAAGCCATCACCAACAGCAGGGGGGGGAAGGAGGAAAACCTTTCATGGTGACAAGCAGGTAGGCTAATTCCAGCAGTTAACAAGAATATCAGAGGAACAGTGGGGGGTGGGGTGGGAGGGAGAAATACCATGGGGAAATAGTTTTACTTTGTGTAATGACTCATCCATTCCCAGTCTCTATTCAAGCCTAAGTTAATTGTATCCAGTTTGCAAATTAATTCCAATTCAGCAGTCTCTCGTTGGAGTCTGTTTTTGAAGCTTTTTTGTTGAAGTATAGCCACTCTTAGGTCTGTGATCGAGTGACCAGAGAGATTGAAGTGTTCTCCAACTGGTTTTTGAATGTTATAATTCTTGACGTCTGATTTGTGTCCATTCATTCTTTTACGTAGAGACTGTCCAGTTTGGCCAATGTACATGGCAGAGGGGCATTGCTGGCACATGATGGCATATATCACATTGGTAGATGCGCAGGTGAACGAGCCTCTGATAGTGTGGCTGATGTGATTAGGCCCTATGATGGTATCCCCTGAATAGATATGTGGACAGAGTTGGCAACGGGCTTTGTTGCAAGGATAGGTTCCTGGGTTAGTGGTTCTGTTGTGTGGTGTGTGGTTGCTGGTGAGTATTTGCTTCAGATTGGGGGGCTGTCTGTAAGCAAGGACTGGTCTGTCTCCCAAGATCTGAGAGAGCGATGGCTCGTCCTTCAGGATAGGTTGTAGATCCTTGATGATGCGTTGGAGGGGTTTTAGTTGGGGGCTGAAGGTGATGGCTAGTGGCGTTCTGTTGTTTTCTTTGTTGGGCCTGTCCTGTAGTAGGTGACTTCTGGGTACTCTTCTGGCTCTGTCAATCTGTTTCTTCACTTCAGCAGGTGGGTACTGTAGTTGTAGGAATGCATGATAGAGATCTTGTAGGTGTTTGTCTCTGTCTGAGGGGTTGGAGCAAATGCGGTTATATCGTAGCGCTTGGCTGTAGACAATGGATCGAGTGGTATGATCTGGATGAAAGCTAGAGGCATGTAGGTAGGAATAGCGGTCAGTAGGTTTCCGATATAGGGTGGTGTTTATGTGACCATCGCTTATTAGCACCGTAGTGTCCAGGAAGTGGATCTCTTGTGTGGACTGGTCCAGGCTGAGGTTGATGGTGGGATGGAAATTGTTGAAATCATGGTGGAATTCCTCAAGAGCTTCTTTTCCATGGGTCCAGATGATGAAGATGTCATCAATGTAGCGCAAGTAGAGTAGGGGCATTAGGGAACGAGAGCTGAGGAAGCGTTGTTCTAAGTCAGCCATAAAAATGTTGGCATACTGTGGGGCCATGCGGGTACCCATCGCAGTGCCGCTGATTTGAAGGTATACATTGTCACCAAATGTGAAATAGTTATGGGTCAGGACAAAGTCACAAAGTTCTGCCACCAGGTTAGCCGTGACAGTATCGGGGATACTGTTCCTGACGGCTTGTAGTCCATCTTTGTGTGGAATGTTGGTGTAGAGGGCTTCTACATCCATTCTACATCCATTCTACATCGCTCTCTCAGATCTTGGGAGACAGACCAGTCCTTGCTTACAGACAGCCCCCCAATCTGAAGCAAATACTCACCAGCAACCACACACCACACAACAGAACCACTAACCCAGGAACCTATCCTTGCAACAAAGCCCGTTGCCAACTCTGTCCACATATCTATTCAGGGGATACCATCATAGGGCCTAATCACATCAGCCACACTATCAGAGGCTCGTTCACCTGCGCATCTACCAATGTGATATATGCCATCATGTGCCAGCAATGCCCCTCTGCCATGTACATTGGCCAAACTGGACAGTCTCTACGTAAAAGAATGAATGGACACAAATCAGACGTCAAGAATTATAACATTCAAAAACCAGTTGGAGAACACTTCAATCTCTCTGGTCACTCGATCACAGACCTAAGAGTGGCTATACTTCAACAAAAAAGCTTCAAAAACAGACTCCAACGAGAGACTGCTGAATTGGAATTAATTTGCAAACTGGATACAATTAACTTAGGCTTGAATAGAGACTGGGAATGGATGAGTCATTACACAAAGTAAAACTATTTCCCCATGGTATTTCTCCCTCCCACCCCACCCCCCACTGTTCCTCTGATATTCTTGTTAACTGCTGGAATTAGCCTACCTGCTTGTCACCATGAAAGGTTTTCCTCCTTCCCCCCCCTGCTGTTGGTGATGGCTTATCTTAAGTGATCACTCTCCTTACAGTGTGTATGATAAACCCATTGTTTCATGTTCTCTGTGTGTGTGTATATAAATCTCTCCTCTGTTTTTTCCACCAAATGCATCCGATGAAGTGAGCTGTAGCTCACGAAAGCTTATGCTCTAATAAATTTGTTAGTCTCTAAGGTGCCACAAGTTCTCCTTTTCTTTTTGCGAATACAGACTAACACGGCTGCTACTCTGAAACACATCTCTAATGTTATTGACTTGAACTGGGACCATATAGATCATTGTTGCAACCAAGGTCCTGTACTGGCACCAAATCTTATATTAAGGGGGTCAAATGAGGTGTCTAAGACAAGGTTATGGTTTGCTAGTTATGATTATGCTGTCTGTATATGTGTATCATTGTTATAGTTGAAGTTATGAATATTGGCTCGATACTGTCTGTATTTCATACTTATGCTATGCTTCTGGGTGACACCCCAGACAAGTTGATGTCAGCTCTGCCTAGCCTGCTTGATGGCCCATTAAGGACCATCAGCTATACAATTCATTCATTGAGATAAGGCAGACCCGCTTGTGACTCAGCAAGGTATGCAGGGACATGCCTAGGGACAGAAGTCTGAGGTTTTTCCAGGCCATGTGATGGACAGCTTGTCTTTGGGACAAAGAAAGCAAGACCACATGGCAAGAGAATATAAAAAGCTGCTGCAGCTCCTCCATCTGGTCTTCAGTCCTGCTTCTTACCTCTGGAGGAACTTTGCTACACTGAAGCTTTGAACCAAGGATTGAAAGACCCATCCCAGCTGTGGATGTTCTCCAGAGACTTGATTTGAACCTGCAGTTTATTCTATGACTGCTGCAAGCCTGAACCAAGAACTTTGCCATTACTGTATGTAATTGATTCCATTTAACCAGTTCTAGCTCTCGTCTATATCTTTTTCCTTTTATGAATAAACCTTTAGATTTTAGATCTAAGGGATTGGCAATAGCATGATTTGTGGGTAAGATCTGATTTGTATATTGACCTGGGTCTGGGGCTTGGTCCTTTGGGATCGAGAGAACCTTTTTTCTTTTACTGGGGTATTGGTTTTCATAACCATTCGTCCCCATAACAAGTGGCACTGGTGGTGATACTGGGAAACTGGAGTGTCTAAGGGAATTGCTTGTGTGACTTGTGGTTAGCCAGTGGGGTAAAACCAAAGTCTTCTCTGTCTGACTGGTTTGGTTTGCCTTGGTGTGCATAGAAACCCCAGCCTTGGGCTGTGACTGCCCTGCTTTAAGCAATTTGTCCTGAATTGGCGCCTCTCAGTTGGGTCCCACCAGAACCAGCATCGTTACAACGTCTCCATCTGGAGTGGTTACTAAAACTGCCACGGGACTGGCCATATACTTAACTGTTAACTGGAAAGGGTTTCCTTTATATGGGGATTATTTTACTTTTGTTTACCAGTTTTAAGCATCACTGTGTTTTCTATTTTTCATCAATATTTTAATTATTCCTTTGGCTCTTCTTTTTGTTTGTGTTGGTTTCTCTGTCCAAATGTTTTCCAATGTTTGCATCAAATTTGCTACCCAGATCTTCTGTACCTGCTTATTTGTTTCTTTGGTGCTAACAGGAACTCGGGAGTTCTTATACTTTAGCCGGTTATTAATTCAAAGAAGTTAATTATATAACAAAGAATCAAACAACAAATGACAAATTCAGTACAGAGAATCCTTTAGTCCTGGCCACTGCTTTGGCCGTTATAGTTGGAAGGTTGGCTACAGCAGGGGTAGATTTACAATTATATTTTTATAATATAATCATGGGATGTCAGCTGCCATCCAATTTCTGTACAAGCCAGTTCTGGGAGTTGCTGGGGCTTTGATACTTTACTACTCCTTGTGCTTTTAGATCTTGCAACACAGTTTGGTTTGGTTTGTTTTTAATGTGGGAAACAGCTTCTGCTGGAAGGAATACTGAAGTGCTGACTTTACACATTTTTCCCCACCATCTTTACCACTCCCTTTTCTTTCTAGCCCAAACCATGAGAAATTTCCCTTATTCGCTTATTGTCTGGCCATGCTACAGCTGCCAAAGCTTTACAGGCTCACTTTCTTAATCCTTCTGAAATAACCTGGTTATGTACAGTCTCTTTCTTCACAACCAGCCTTTCAGCCACATGAATCATTCACTTTCCCAGTTGTACCATATCTACTTTTAATACAACTTTTCTAGTTATGCTGTTACAAACCACTGTATTTATTTAAAATATAGTTTGTTTTAATTCTTAAAGTTGCCTTTGCTCCTGTATTAATTAATGCCAGCAACCATTATATGTTTCCTTCTGTCCCATCTTCCACGGAAGATTTACAAATGACATGGGGCTGTAATTTGGCTACTAACATTTACCTTTGGGGACAGGGGTTGCTAAGGGTAAGGCTTTTTTACTGAAATGTAGAGCCACCCTGATAGGGAGCTGCCAATTTCATCTGAGCCAATTCAAGGGATAAGAAGCCAAAAGAACTCACCGGCAGATCTTCTGTACCTGTCCCCATGCTCTCAGCAGCCTTAACTCCTGGTTGCAGCATTGACTGTGATCTAGTCCTTACCATCAAGTCACTTAAAGCAGCTAGCAAAGTCTCCAGAGGTTGTCCATTTAAACGGGTCATATCTGCCCCTCTTTCCTGAAGTTAAGCCCTGTCAGGGTTTCCTCCCCACTCTGGGGTACAGATGTGGGGACCCTTATGAAAGACCCCCTAAACTTATATTCCACCAGCTTAGGTTAAAAGCTTCCCCAAGGCACAAATTCCTTTCCTTGTCCTTGGACGGTATTGCTGCCACCACCAAGTGATTTAAACAAACATTCAGGGTGGGGCCACTTGGAACCCTATCCCCCCCAAAATATCCCCCCAAGTCCCTTCACCCCCTTTCCTGGGGAGGCTTGAGAATAATATACCAACCAAATAGGTTAACAAGGTGAGCATAGACCAGACCCTTGGGTTTTTAGGACACTAAAAACCAATCAGGTTCTTAAAAGAAGAACGTTATTTTTAAAAAAAAAAAAAAAAAAAAAAAGTAAAAGAAGCACCTCTGTAAAATCAGGATGGAAGGAAATTTTACAGGGTAATAAAAAGATTTAAAACACAGAGGATTCCCCTCTAGGCTCAACTTTAAAGTTACAAAACAGGAATAAACCTCCCTCTTGGCATAGGGAAAATTCACAAGCTAAAATAAAAGATAATTTAATGCATTTCCTTGCTATTACTTACAATTTCTGTAATTTTAGATGTATCATTTCAGTAGGAGCTGGATTACCTGCTTGGTCTCTCTCTTTGTCTCAAGAGCACAAACAAAACTTTCCCCCCACCCCAGATTTGAAAGTATCTTCTTTTCCCATTGGTCCATCTGGTCAGATGCCACCTTGGTTAATGGAACAGATTAACCACTTACAAGTAAGTGATTCTGTACCTCTGGCCAAGAGGGATTTTATATTACTGCATACATAAAGGTCGTTACCCTTCCCTTTATATTTATGACAAGCCCATACCTGTGCTCGCAATGATCCCGCACTAATCACTCCACGGCTTCTAGCATACCATCCTCAGTCTTGTCCTATTTCACTGCAACTACCATATCCCATATCCCATATCAGTGTGGTTGGAACCTTTATAGCCTGCTTCATTGCTGTAGGGAGCCTCACTAATCGCTTTCCAAGAACTATCTGCTCTACTTACTAACCTTTCTGCCTTCTGAGCTGCTTTAATCAATTCAACCTGATCTAAATCCATCCAGGATCCTATGAACACCTTAATAGGTTTCCTTAAACCATCATAGATCAAATCTGTCAGCTGTTTCTCCTCAATTTCAGCCAGAGAGCATATCAACAACAACCTAGTACAATAAGCCATAACAGATTTTCCTTCCTTCTGATGTATCAGCAAAGCTGTCCTTTTTAATTCAGAGGGGGTCAGAAAGTGTCGTGCTACTTCTGGATAACACCATCTCTGTCACCTTTGTTAACTCGGCCTTAATTTCTGCCAACAAAGTTTTTCCCATTCCTATTCCAAATTTTCTTGCACAACATCTCGCTGATGTTCCAAAACATCTCGCTCCTTTACAAGCTCATCCACAGGACAATACTTAGGACAGATGACGTGCTGCTGTTTGGGCTTTCTCGAGACTGTAACCCTTTCGGTATCCCAACAGCAAGTTGTCCAAAACTTTCCCATGCAGTGTGGGGACTGCATCAGCCAGACATGGATCAGACCCCAGGCTTTTAGAGCACCTGTTTTAACAAACACTCATCAACCACACCCGGAGGTTTCAGGGCATCCCCCTTGTCCTCCGGTTCGATGACCCTCCCCTGTCTGCATTTCCGAAACATCATTGACTGTAGGAATGACCAATACAACCCCGCTCTCCAGTGTATTTCCCTCTCTGCATACTGTAAGTAAATCTGGTCCTCCATGTTAAAATTAATGTAAGGCAGAACTGATTCAGAACAATATTTAAATTAGCTGGTTAACACCAGTGATTCAGATTCACAAGTTTCTCAAAGGCCACCAGTTCAGAAAACAGTTTGATTCAGTTTAAAGACTGAAGTTTTTTGTTGGACATGGCAGTAACCATCCTCTGCTACCAAATCATAGAATCATAGAACTGGAAGGGACCTTGAGAGGTCCAGTCCCCTGCACTCAAGCACGGAGCAGAGTTTTGGCTACTCTAATACGTTGCTTCTTTAAGCGTTAATTAAGGGATTCCCAACAGTCATTTAATTTGCTTGATTTTTATACTCTTTTTCCTCAAAGGGGTCACATGTCTTCAAAGCGTGCCCAGTGGGCATGTGGCTACTGGTTTTTACCTAATTGATACTTTAGGAGGAGACTGCAGAGTGGTGCCAACTGAACATTACCCCACATTCACTCCTTTATCAATCATTCAGTTCAGCCCCTGGGTGATGTCCTTCAACAGGGTGGCGATGCCATGATCAGCCCATGCTCCACTCAGGATGTTTTACACGTGTTGTTTGCTTTCAAGAGGACATATTTGCTGACCCAAAGATCAGTCTCTACGTAAAAGAATGAATGGACACAAATCAGACGTCAAGAATTATAACATTCAAAAACCAGTTGGAGAACACTTCAATCTCTCTGGTCACTCGATCACAGACCTAAGAGTGGCTATACTTCAACAAAAAAGCTTCAAAAACAGACTCCAACGAGAGACTGCTGAATTGGAATTAATTTGCAAACTGGATACAATTAACTTAGGCTTGAATAGAGACTGGGAATGGATGAGTCATTACACAAAGTAAAACTATTTCCCCATGGTATTTCTCCCCCCCACCCCACCCCCCACTGTTCCTCTGATATTCTTGTTAACTGCTGGAATTAGCCTACCTGCTTGTCACCATGAAAGGTTTTCCTCCTTCCCCCCCCCCTGCTGTTGGTGATGGCTTATCTTAAGTGATCACTCTCCTTACAGTGTGTATGATAAACCCATTGTTTCATGTTCTCTGTGTGTGTGTATATAAATCTCTCCTCTGTTTTTTCCACCAAATGCATCCGATGAAGTGAGCTGTAGCTCACGAAAGCTTATGCTCTAATAAATTTGTTAGTCTCTAAGGTGCCACAAGTACTCCTTTTCTTTTTGCGAATACAGACTAACACGGCTGCTACTCTGAAACCAAAGATCAGTACCGATCATACAAGCAGCATGGAGCCAGTCAGTTTCACCTCTGCCACCTGCCTGATGCTAAGAGAAGGATCCTGCTCCCAGAATCCTCTTTCACAGTTCAGTCATGTCAAGCCATGTTCTCACCATTCATTCAATTTGGCCACAGCAATCTGGCACCATCCTAACACAGAGGTGGGCAAACTACAGCCCACCAGCCATTTTAATCCAGCCCTCAAGCTCCCTCTGGGGAACGGGGTCTGGGGCTTGCCCTGCTCCAGAGCTCCAGCCAGGGAACAGGGTCGGGGGCCACTCCGCGCGGCTCCCAGAAGCAGCGGCATACCTGGAACCTGCACCCCTGAGCTTCTCCCTGCACCCCAACCTCCTGCCCCAGCCCTGATCCCCCTCCCGCCCTCCAAATACCTCGGTCCCAGCCCGGAGCACCCTCCTACACCCCAAACTCCTCATCCCCAGCCCCACCCCAGACCCTGCACCCCCAGCCGGAGCCCTCCTCCCCCCTGCACCCCACTCCCCCGCCCCAGCCCAGAGCCCCCTCCTGTACCCTGAATTCCTCATTTCTGGCCCCACCCTGGAGTCCACACTCCCAACCAGAGCCCTCACCCCCTCCCACACCCCAACCCCAATTTTGTGAACATTCATGGCCTGCCATCCTAAACACACTTATCACACACACTCGTCTATTTCACTGCTCTGGATAACCCCTGAAATCTTGATAACAGGGACTTCTTTGGGAACCCTGATCTCTGGGTTCTGGATGACAGGGACTTCTTTGGGGACCTCAGTCTCAGGTTTCTGGATGACAGGGACCTCATTGGGGACCTGGATCTCTGGATTCTGGATCACAGGAACTTAATTGTGGACCTCGATCTCTGGGTTCTGGATGAGCGGGACTTCACTGGGGACCTCAATCTCTGGGTTCTGGAACACAGGAAGATCATTGGGGACCTCAGTCTCAGGGTTCTGGATGACAGGGACCTCATTGGGAACCTCGATCTGTCTGTTCTGTGTAACAGGAACTTCACTGGGGACCTTGATCTCTGGATTCTGGATGACAGGGAGATCGTTGGGGACCTCAATAATATTTGTACTCTTGACCTCGATGACAACTTTGGGTGCCAGAGTGGTCACAGGGCATTCATTGGGGATCCCTGTCACCTTGAAGAAATCCATCTGGAAGATCTAGCACCCTGGAACCCCAACATTGGCTGTCTGCCTAATGTTGAGGATAGCTTTGGTGCGGGAGCCGGGGATGTGTTTGACCAGCCCAAGATGAGCTGGACAGGTGAGTGGGTCGCAGGGTGGAAGGTTATCTTGGCATCCCAAGTTCTCCCTCAGAGCACTGGGTGGAGCACAAACTCTGGCTGCTTCGATGGGGTCTGCTTTCATGTGGAGGAGGGGTCCCTGCTCCTTTTGGTTGGTTCCCCCTTGTCCCAGTATGTCTGAACAGTTTAATGTTCAGTAATCAGTAAAAATCAGTAAATCAGTAAAAGCTATAACTTTCCTTTCACTCACTCATCCATTCACACACACTCACAAGTTCTACAAGGTTATTATTATAGTTACCAGCCTAGGAGTTGCTCAGGCCAAGTCACTTGCGAGATGGCCAGGACACAAGGATGGAGCCGGGCCTTGTCAGATGTGCATCCGATGCTCCTGGAAGTTGGTTGCAGAAACAGACCCAAAGTCCTCAGTCTTTAGGGGCTGTCTTTATAGGGATCCATCCTCATGCAAGTTTACGGGGTTTACCTCGTCATGCTGTTCTCACGTTTGAAGTGATAGTCAATCACACAGATGGTACAGCAATGATGGTTCTCTTCAGTTCTTCAGCCCCCTAGTCCTTGGGGCGGTTGGGGTGGATTCTGGTGTGTCCTCAGGCTTATCGCCCAGTGCATTCTTCGGCCACACGGTTCTGTCCTTTATTATGATTCTAAGGCCTCCACCTTTTATTACTCATCCAAACAGACAACCACAATCACACTCTATATTTCACATAACACATTTCCTATCACATCTGCATTTTATTACCAAGTCCTTCTTTAACAAAACCATTCTGAAATCTCTGGGGCACGACAGGCTGCAATAGACCTATTCATACCACGTGTTACATATGACAAGAAAACAAGCAGGATAAAAATGCAAGAGTGGGGTGTGACGTTATGAGTGTAATATAATATTTCATTGACAGGTGACAGGGCCAGAAAGGGTTAATTAACTCACGGACTGACCTGACTCATGGACAAACTTTAGGAATTGGTTAGGAAGACATGTAAATGAATAGAGCTTTGAAATGTAGCCTGCATTGTTAGAGGTAGAAGAGTACATGTTTGCTCAGGTCTTGTGATGTAAGCAAACAAGTCTTGTCTATTCCTACAGCTTTGATTCAAAGATCAAAAAAAGGAATATTAACATTTAGGAAGACACTTGAGTGAAATAGTATTATTGTCTATATGTCTCTTTGAAGGTTGTGGAACCTGTATCTGAACTGTTTAATGGATAAATTATCCTGTGCTAATCGTCATGATGTTTGGGAGAAGGAAAGTTAAGCCTATTGTTTGCTCAGGCTAAAAGGCTGCAGGAAATGTATAAAAACCCTGGGACACGATCCTTCTTCTTCTCAGATCTGCTTTGGGTTTCAAGAAGATCCCCAGTCACTGACTGGAGTCACCCTGGATATGGACATTGGACTATAACCTGTGGACTGTTTCTAACAGGACTTTTGACAGCTACAAAGCTCATCTCTGCTCTGTATCTGAACCTCAAGAATTGAATTCAAGTCTGTCTGTATATTGACCTTTTAACCAACATGCTCTCTCTTTTCTTTTTTAATAATTTTTAGTTTAGTTAATAAGAATTGGCTATAAGCCAAAGTATTTTGGGTAAGATCTAAGTTATAATTGGACCTGGGTCTGGGGCCTGATCCTTTGGGATTGGGAGAACCTTTTATTTATTATGGTGAGATAAGATGTTCAGTCACCATCATTATATCTGACGTGTGTCTGGAGGGAGGCCTGAGGCTGGGGACTTGAAGGGAACTGCGTTATTTGACTTCTGAGTAACCATGCGTAAGCTTATGCTCTAATAAATTTGTTAGTCTCTAAGGTGCCACAAGTACTCCTTTTCTTTTTGCGAATACAGACTAACACGGCTGCTACTCTGAAACCTAAGGTCGTATAGAAGCTGTTTTCTGCGGGCTGGGTAAATCTAAGTATTGGAATATCCACCAGCTTTTGGGGTTTGTCTGCCCCGTTCTGTTTGCAGTTCACTCTAATTCAGTGACCTCAGCTGTCTCCCACGGCCACTTGTTACATATGAAAAGAAAACAAGCAAGATAAAAATGCAAGAGTGGGGCTTACCAGATCTCATTCCTGAGTTCAGGAAAACAGTTGTAACAGTAATTGTCCTTAATGATAATCTTAATCACTTTAGAACAGGATGTTTCGGGATGTGCTTCTACAATTAACATTTCGGGATGTGCTTCTACAATTAACATTGTTTGGAGTAGAACTCCAGGGTGCACGGATTTTAGGAATTCCGGTCATTGTGACAGAACAGTATCCCAAAGGCCTTGGAAGCACCGTGCAAGAAATTGATTTAACTACAATTAACATAGAGCTTTGAACTGACAGGCATAATTCAATTAGCACAGACTCAGCAAGCTGAGAGGCATATTTCTTTCTAATGGCCAGACCAAATCTGGGCTATGAGAGCCAATCTTTCTGATACTCTCCCATAACATAAATGTATTAATTATTACTTTAATCCAACAATGATAGTATCCCCACCCGCCCAGCCAGGGGAAGCACAGAACTGGACCGAGTAGTATCAGGATGGGATCAGGTAGAGTGGTTCTCTCTGGGCTGGAACAGAGCTGCAGAGCTGCAGCCACCTCTGGGGCAGGGCAGCCAGGGAACAGCTGCATAGTGACACCGCTTGGGGATGGCTCGCACGGCGCTGAGATGCAGCCACCGCTGGAGTGGACACCTAGGCTCCCTTTGACCACCCCTGAGACAAGCTGGACAGGTGAGTGGGTTGCAGGGTGGGAGGTTATCTCAGCATCTCACATTCTCCCTCAGAACACTGGGTGGATCGCAAACTGGCTGCTTAAAAAGGGTCTGGTTTCATGTGGGGGGGGGGTCTCTGCTCCTTTTGGTAGGTTCCCCCTTGCCCCAGTACAGCCCTGGACCTCAGCACTCAGATGGGAGCCGAGCCCCCTGCACTGGGCGACACAGAGACCTTCATGTCCTTAACCTGGAGCTAGGGGCTGGTGGTTGGGGCTGGAGTGATTCCAGGCCAGGCCTCGAGACAGAGTGAGCTACTCAGGGACATCTGGATACAAGGACCAGCAATGCCCCAGGAGACCCCCAATACACCTCAAGTGAAACCTCCCTCCCAGCACGGGGGCCATGGCCCAAGGTATGTGAAAGGCTCTGGCAGCAGCTGCTCAGTCTTGGGTTTGCAATGGAGTCAACACCTGCCATTTCCTACCTAGAGCAGGATAGAACCCAGGAGTCCTGTCTCCCATCCCCCTGCTCTTACCCACCCAATCCCATCATCCCCCATTCCATTTTGATCAGGTCCCACCTCCACGTGCAGACACTAAAGGGTTAAGCAGCTGCAGATCCCTGTGGCATACAGGGCTGCTGCCCCATTTACTCAACTAATCCCAGCTGGGATCCTCCTTCTTTCTGGCCCAGGGCCCGGCCCATCTCCCAGCCCCTACAAGAGGAGGTGTGGGAGGGGCACAGGTGGCTGTAACCACCAAACCCCACTCCTCCGCCAGAGCTGGGGAGAGACCCCAGGAGTCCTGGCGCCCAGCACTCCTCCCCACACCACTCCGGCCCTGTTCTAACCACTAGACCCCACTCCCCTCCCAGAGCCAGGCAAGAGCCCTGCTGTGTGCCACATTCTCCTGTAGTAAGGGCGTGGGCCGCTGCCATGGGAGACATCGGGTGACGCTGTGGGGTCGAGGGGTGGGGGCGGTGCAGCCCAGGTGGCCACATCCCCCTCTGCCTCGGGCCCCGGGCTCGGGACAAGGACAGGCAGGGTGGGGACAACACCCCTCTGCCCCGACGGCCAATATTCACCGAGCAGAGGAGCGAGTCAGCCATTGGCCAGGCTGGGCCGAGCGCATCCAACTCCAGTCACGCCGCGTGGGCAAACAGGAGGAATCCAGCCTGGGCGGGGTGCAGAGGCAGGCGGCCGGAGGCCTGGGGAGCAGGGCTGGGTGAGCCCCCATCGCGCACGGGCAGCTGCGAGCATAGAGCCGGATGAACCCGGCAGGGACGAGCCATCGGGCCCAGGCTCAGAAAACTGCTGGCGAGACCCTTCGCACTTGGGGCTCTACCCCCATGGGGATGCTCCTCTCTGCAGCCCCCGCCCGCTCCCTCATCCCCAGCACCATGACACAGGCCATTTGGCTTCTCCCAAGGCCCTGCCCGCCCTGCCCAGCGTCTCTCCAGCGCTCTCAGCTGTCGGCTCCTGCTGCCCATAGACCTGCCTAGCTGGCCACCAGTGCGACCCGTTCCCGAGCCAGCCCCTCCGCACTCTCCCCACACCTGGAGCCATCTGCAAGGCCGCTGTGGTCACCCTCCAATCTTGCCTTGGCCGGGAGACCGGCAAAACACTTGACAACAGTGGGCTGCCTGTCACGCTGACCAGTGCCAGATGCTCCCCAACTCGCCAGCCAGTTTGTCCATCGGTCTCCATCTGGTGCTTCCTCTCTTAGCTTGTCAGCTCTTTGGGGTGCGACTGTCTGTTTGCTCTGTGTTTGTACAGCGCCAAGCGCAAGAGGGTCCTGGGCCATGACTGGGGTCCTAGGCACTCCTGGAATACACCTAATAAATAATGTACAGTGTCTAGCGCAAGGGGGTCCTGGGCCATGATGGGGTCCTAGGCACTCCTGTAATGAGGCACACCTAATAAACCGCCTCCCAATCGGTGTTGGGGGCAAACACCCCCACTAGTCCGAAGATGGTGCTGGACAGTCTGGGACCGGGCTGATCTGTTGGGTTCCTGCGCTAGCCGGGAGGGGATTCCATGGCCCAGCAGAGCCCTGTGTTCCTGCCAACACCTCACGCTCTTGGGATGGCCCACGGATTCACCCTCCGCATCATGGACTCCAAGGTGTGGGAAGCCCCCCACCACACCTCCATGGGCCCGCACACACTAGGGCCCAGGCTACCTCCAGTGGATCACCCTTTTGGCCCTGTCTTGCCATTGACTTCCCTAGGGGTGGAGCTGCGTAGGGCTGATGCCTCCTTGCCTGGGGTGACAGCATCCTGGGCCCTGGGGGTGTTGCTGGGCGCTACCTAAGACGTTAGACTAAAAATCCAAATCCTCCTGCTGGAAAGTTGCCACGTCACCTGGTTTTATTTCTTAGAATCCAGAGCCGACGTCTCCTGGACACACGCCCAGCCCAGCTCTGCCTACTGCAGATGCGCTAGTGACGCTGCCCCAGGGGGCATCTCCCAGGGCACAATAAGCACAGCAGCACGTGGGTGGCGCAGGGCCGGTGCATTGCGGGCCCAGATGGGGCAGGCGCGGGGCTGTCAGTCCCAGGGGAAGGTCATGCCCAGACCCTGCATCCGCTCCCGGTAAACAGTGTTAAATCGTTGGCTCTGCGCCACCGAGAGATGGTTCCTCCAGTCGCCGCAGATCCCTGCAAACAATAGGGCACATGGTCTAGGGTGCCCCTCACTCCCAACCCACAGCCCCTGCTCCCCACCTCTGCCCTCGCACGCTCTGCTGGTGCCCCTCACTCCGGACCTGCAGCCCCAGGCTCTCCCGGCCCTTCTTCACGCACCTCAGTGCCAACTCGCAGCCCCCTGCTAGCCCAGGCCTGGACTCACCTTTCCTCAAGAGCTCCCCCTTCTCGTGGTCCATGTACTGGTCCCACAACTGCGAGTAGTTGGACATTTTGTTCCCCTTCATGCTCTGGAAGGAGGCGTTCTTCACTACCGCGGCCACTTGCTCCTCACTCAGCTCCTTCCCCACAAAGTGGCACATTCTCTGCACACTGCCCTGCGGATCCTGGGGGAGACACCAGGGTGAGGCTAGGGTGACAATTTTATGGTCCCCATGTCCCTCAGTTCCCTTCCCCCCCTCCCCACAGGGTACTGCTCCCCCCTGGGTGCTGAGGAAGAGACCCCTTCAAGGGCAGACGGCCTTGGTCATGAGCCACGTTGGCCACCTGATGTCACACCCTGTTCCAGGCCAGGGGCAGAGGAATGCAAAGTCCAGGAGGAGCCAACATCCGGGCATGGATGCCTGGGCCGGGGGAATTGGGGCTGGCAACACCCCAGAACATCACCTGGCTGGGGGTCTCGAGCGGGATTATGTGTGGGCCTGGCTCAGGGTGGGGTCACATGTGGGGGTGGCTCTAAGGATGGGGTTACGTGTGGGCATGGCTCGGGGTGAGGTTCTGTGTGGGAGTGTCCCTAGGGGTGGGATTATGTGTGGGCATGGCTCAGGGGTGGGGGTGACTCCAGGGGTGGGGTCACATGTGGGGGTGGCTCTAAGGACGGGGTTCTGTGTGGCCATGGCTCAGGGGTGGGTTTCTGTGTGGGAGTGTCCCTAGGGGTGGGGTTATGTGCGGGCATGGCGCAAACGGCGGGATTTCCCTGCCTGCTGCAGCTCCTCGTAGGTGATGGGGAAGAAGTTCTCGTTGCCCTTCAGCCCCATCCAGCCGGTGACGTGGTCGAACCAGGAGCCGAAGGCCACTGTGCAGGGGAGAGCGCCACGGTGACCCCAGACTCGGCTCCACCCGGCCCCTCCACCCAGTGTTTAATTTAGAATTAAAGCGGTGCTGGGGCTCAAGCAATTTTTTACATTCCTAACGGATGCAGCAAGGCCGGCGGTGCCGGGGCTCTGAACTGCCAAGCCCAGAGGTGTCAGGGCCCTGCACAAATTCAGCGCTTCCTCCACCTCCGTCCCGCCCCGGTGCTGGGCCGCGAGCCGCTGGAAGCAGTGCTGGGCCCTGCGCAAAGGGCAACTCAGCGCTGGCTGGGGATGCGCAGACTGGAGCACAGCAGGGCGTGGCTGGGAGCCCAGGCATCGGGCGAGAGGAGGCTGCCTGCATATCCCTGACTGCAGCAGGGCCCCGAGGGCCCCCGGTGCTGCTCACCCTTCCCGCTCAGGAAGTCCTCGAGGAAGGAGTCCAGGGATCCCGGGGTCTTGAAGAGGCGCAGCCCTTTGGAGAAGTGGTAGAGCGAGACCAGGACGTCCTTGGGGCAGCGCAGGGTGTAGATGATCTGGGGGGAGGGGAGGGATCAGAGCAGACTGGGGCAGCGGTGGGTGTGTCACTGCCGGAGGATTATGCTAATGATCAGGGAACGGGATTCCCAAGGGAATCCGGCAATTAGCCACCAGCCCCAGGGTTCTCACGGCCCCGCCCCTGGCTGGCGGCTCTTTGCCCAAGGGGACCAGTCACACGCCCACATTGGTGTAACTCAACCGCCAGCAGCCCTCGATTCACCCCCCTCCCGACACACAGCCCTGCCAGGGCCCCTCAATCCCAACCCGCAGCCCCTGCTCTCCCGCCTCTCACCTTGGCCTTGGAGCGCTGCAGGGACTTGGGGAAGAGCTGCACGGGGAGGTGGGAGCAGAGCAGCTGGGGCGGGGAGTATTTCACGGCAGCCCCCAGCCCCAGGTGATTCTCCAGCTAGGGTGCCCGCTCCCAGTTCAGTATGCTGCGCAGCCAGCCGTGGTCCCCGTCACAACGGATCAGACTCAGGATCTCCAACATCCAGTTAGTGCCTGGGGATGAAAGGGCTAATGGGCCTGAAACAATCCCTCAACCTGCTGGGTCCCCCTCCGCTCCCAGAGCCGGGGAGAGAACCCAGGAGTCCTGGCTCCCAGCCCCCAACTGAGATGCACAGATAGTGCTAAATCCAAAACTCTTGTTTTGCTGTGTCAGGGGTCTCCTGGCTCTGGAGAAAGCCTGCGATCAGAGTGCATCTGCAGAGAGCCAGCCTAGCGCCAGGTGGGCGAGTTGGGCCCCAGGGAGCAGCCTGTTTTGTCTCGCTCTGTGATGGGGGTATGAGTGCCTGGGGTCTGGCATCGAGGAAATCAGGTCATGTGACGTTGCAGCCTTCCAGCTACCAGGTTTAGTGTTTCCATCTAATGTCCATGTGTGTGTGTCTGGAACTACCCCACCCCCCAACCGCCGCTCTCCCCTACCTGACTTGGGGTAGGTGACGTTGAAGACGTCATCGTCCTGCACCTGGAATTCATTCTCCACGTAGCTCAGCTCCTCGGGGGAGTAATCCAGGCATGGGAACAGCACCCCCATGTGGGTGAAGTATTCATGCGCCATGGCAGGGCTGGGACAGAGACAGACCTCCTGGCGTCAGTGCTGGCCCCCGTGTGACACTAGGGGACATCACGCTGCAGGGGGCTCAGTAGGAGCCATGCCCACACATAACCCCACCCCTAGGGACACTCCCACACATAACCCTGCCCCTGAGCCATGCCCACACATAACCCCGCTCCTAGGCTCGTGGCTCCCAGCTGCCTGCCCCTGGCAGGTCTTTGTGCCCCTTCCCAGCTGAGTCAGGTGCCCGGGGTCCAGGGCCGGCCCCAGGCACCAGCGTTCCCAGCAGGTGCTTGCAGCGGCAGCTAGAAAGGGGTGGGAGTGTTTCCGCTATTGCCGCCGGCGACCCCTCTGTTCTGCCGGCCGGGGCAGCAATTCGGTGGCCGCTCTCCCTTTTGCTGGCCAGGGCGGCAGGTTTTTTCATTACTTGGAGCGGCAAAAACTGTAGATCCGGCCCTGCCAGGATCTGGTGTGGGAGTGGAGGGGGCAGGCGTGTGGCAGATCCTGTCAATCCCCCCCCCAGGAAAGGTCGCTTTCATGGCAGTGTATATAAATCTCCCCACTGTATTTTCCACCAAATGCATCCGATGAAGTGAGCTGTAGCTCACGAAAGCTTATGCTCAAATAAATTTGTTAGTCTCTAAGGTGCCACAAGTCCTCCTTTTCTTTTTTCTATAATATCTGGTTTCACTTCCTGCACCAGTAGCTCTAGTTCCTCCATTTTGTTACTGAGACTCCTCGCATTGGTGTACAAACATCTTAATTTTTGCTGTTTGGCCTCGCTCACATTTTGGACCCTATTAGGCACAGTCATTCTACAGCCAGTATAACCTATTAGACTAGTATCCACACCGCCCTCGCTCCTTATATACATTCTCCTACCCACGGCTGTATCCTTTCTTACTTCATCTTCTTCCCTCTCAATGCTAAAATCTGACGTGGAGTTTACCTGGACATCTCCCAACCATCTCCCCCAAATTCATAGTTTAAAGCTCTCTTTATCAGTTGTGCCAGCCTCCATCTTAGAAGTCTATTTCCTTCCTTACTCAGATGAAGTCCATCCCGAGAGAACTGTCCTCTGTCTGTGAATGCCTCCCAGTGGCCATACATCCCAAAGCCCTCCTTATAGCACCACTGCCTGAGCCATCTGTTGATAGTCATAATCTTGTCACACCTTTGTTGCCCTTCTCTAGGAACAGGCAGAATCCCACTAAAGATCATCTGAGCCTCGATTTCCTTAAGCGTCTTCCCCAGCCTAGCATAGTCTCCCTTAATACTTTCCAGTGAGAATCTAGCCGTATCATTTGTTCCCACATGAAGGATAATTAGGGGATTCTTTCCCGCTCCCTTTAGGATCCTTTTCAACCTCAGGTCTACAGCCTGTATCTTAGCACCTGGAAGACAGCATAACCTTCTATTCTCTGGATCAGCTCTGGTTACACGCCTGTCTGTTCATCTCAATAAAGAGTCCCCGATCACATAGACCTGCCTTTTCCTGGTGATGGTGCTATTCTCCAGTCTCTCCCCTGTTCCCTCTGGCTGCAAGTACTTTCCATTCCTATTCTCCCTTATAATACTCTTCAACCCATCCTGTATCCTCCTGGGGCTCATATTTGGTGTAGTCTTCCCCTTTTCCTATAGGACTAGCTGCTCTTCTCTTCTTCCTTGCCCTTCCACCTTCAGCGACTACCTGCTGAGCCCCTTCTTCATTTTCCAACTCTGCAAACGTGTTCCTAAGCTCCATTTCTCCTTCACTAGCCCATCTTTTCCTCTGCCTGGTTCTTTCAGTCACATGCTTCCACTGACCACTTTCCTCACCCAGTCTCCCCTCAAAATTCCCCAGCCCTGCTTCCATCTGTGAGTCTCAACTTTTCCCTTCAGATACCTCATGTCTTTGCTCCATCATCTGCTCAAACCCCTTCCTAAACTCAACCAGACTTTCCACCTGCATCTCCAAACCTCGGATCTTTTCCTCCATCAGCTCTATCAGACGGCATTTCATGCAGAAAAAACTCCTCCAAGATCATGTACATACCATAGCTTCCACATCCAGTCATTATCATTGTGTCTTCCACTACAGGAGTCACTCCCACTGCTGCTTCCGTATCTGTCACAGCCTTCCCACCTAAGTCCTGTTCATCTCGGAAACACAAGCCACACCAAAAACCCACCCCCCACAGCAAAAACAAACCCCAAACAAGCACCACAATACAAACTCCCCTTAAAAACTCCCACTCAAACTCCCGTTTACAGCTCTGTTTGCTAGCGCCTGTGCCACTGCAGCTGTCTGTGAAAGGGAGTGTGTGAGATGGGGAGTGTGTGTGGGTCTCCCCAAGTTCCCCTGGCTTCAGACCCTTCCTCACTCACCACCCAGGTCCCGTTGCTCCAGCGTTGCTGACTTGCTTCCACTGAGCACCTGGTGGATCTCCGGTATCTTTATCCCCTAGGGGGGTTGGGCTGGCAAACACAACCTGCCCTCCCACAGGGCGATGGGCCCCGGTGTCTCCATCCCACCTGCCATGCTGGGGTCTGGCTGGAGGCCCAGGGCATTGGGGCCATACTGTCCCCAACCCAGGGATGGAGCCGTGGGCTGTTTATCTGTGACTTGAAGCATGGATTTGACCGGAGGGCGCTGGCTCATTAGTGGAATCGCTTCCTGAATGAGATAGCCTGAGGGGGTCGGGGCGGGGCGGGGCGGGGGGAGGAAAAGCCTCAATGACATCAGGGTCTGTGTGTGCAGAGGCAGAGGCAAACTCACAGCCATGAGGCCAGGGGGATGGGCCTGTCCCAGCCAGGGGCATGGCAGGCTGGCAGTCAGGGCCCAGTGGTGACGTGGAGCAGGAAGGGCTTGGAGTCAGTGCTGCTCCTCTTTCCCCCTCCAGTCGGTGTTTGCCGAAGCAGCTCCCCATTCAACTGAACATCCCCATCCGGGGTCCCTGTCCCTTGTCCAGGTGTGGGGCCAAGGGCAAGACTTCTGTGCCTTTGGGGCATCGTGCCCACTCCTGCCTGCAAATTTAATCCTGTGCTCCTGAGGGCAGTCACCTGCACCCCACCACACGCTCCCCAGACAGACCCAGGCTCCCCTGCAAGTCCCAGGATCCACTGCCCTGAGTGGGGCCTGTGACAAAGTTGGGCATTTTTGTCGTGTTTTACATGAACATTGTGTGTCTCAGTTTCCCTGTGTTGCCTGTTTGACAATGTGGTGGGAGAGGGTTTGTTGTTGCAGAGGACAAGGTGTGATCTCGCCTAGCAGCCAGGACCCCGGACAACAGCCAGGAGATGGGGTACCCTAGCGACCGGTGACGTGGTGACCAGGAGACCTAGCCCAGCTCGGCATCAGCTGGGTCTGGCCAGTGGGAGGACAAAGGGCTGTGCAGAGAAGAGAGAGGGGAACAAAGGACGGAGGAGAGTAAATGGAGGACAAAGGACAGGGGAGGAGCTGTTGGGGAAGGGGATATAGGATGCTCGGCTGGAAGGAGGGGGCTTGGGACTGGAGAGGGAGCAGGCAGAGTCCCCCCCGGATGCAGGAGACACCTAGATGTGCTGTGCTGGGGGAGGCCAGGCCTGAGGCCCAAAGAGTTTCCTCTGCTGGGTTCAGATGCTCAATAAACCCTCCTGTGTTACGCTGGCGGAGAGTCGCTCCGGTCTGGAGATCAGGGGGCATTATTCCCTCTGGGCATGGAGGCCCCGGGGGTCCAGAGCGAGGGGACTCCCTGAGGGGGCCCACAGCGAGAGACAGGCGTGCTAAGGCTCAGAGAGGTGCGGTTCCAGGAGGCGGAGGGGCTTAACCCCGACAGAGAGTAGAGCCATAGGTGTTGACTCCATGGGTGCTCCGGGGCTGGAGCACCCATGGGGAAAAATTAGTGGGTGCTCTGCACCCACCGGCAGCCAAGCTCCCCGCCCCACCCCACCCCACCTCCTCCCCCCAGCGTGCCACATCCCCCTCCTCTGCCTACCTCCCAGCAGACAGCTGTAGCAAGCTCCGGGAGGGAGGGGGGAGGAGCAGGAATGTGGCACGCTCATGGGGGGGAGGTGGGGAAGAGGCGGGGCCAAGGCGGGGATTTGGGGAGGGAGTAGGAATGGGGCAGCGAAGGGGGGGGAGTTGGGGTGGGGACTTTGGGGAAGGGGTTGGAATGAGGTTGGGGGGCGGGGCAGGGGTGGAGTTGGGGCGGGGCCAGGGGCAGAGCGGGGGCTGAGCCCCACTGGCACCAGTAGAAGTCGGCGCCTACGAGTGGACCCCCAAGAAGGGCTGTCGCACTGAAGGGGGTTCCCCCCAGGGACTATATGGAGCCAAGAGAGCACAAGTCCTGTGAGTCTGTGACAGGACCCCAGGGGATTGGGGAACAGCACCAGGGAAGCGGGAGGAAGGTAGCTCAGCAAGACTGGATAGGGGCAGCAGGGGCGTCACCTCCCCCCCCCCGCAGTGAATTGAGCCTGGCCCACGTCTGGCCCCTGCATGCAGTGAATTGGAGGGGCTCAGCCAGGCTCCTAGGGGTCCTCAGGGTACTTTGGTTCCATTCCCAGCCCTTCCCAGCTCCTGGAGGGGTCAGTCTCCCTGGATCCCTGGGCCCTGGGCTAGTGACACAGTGATCAGCTTTTCTCCTCAGGTCTGGCTCAAGCACCAGGGATTAGCCATGGCTTCCATGTGCCCATGAGACAGGGAAGCCACCCCACAGCACCTGGATCAGCAAACAGCCCGTGGGAGGTGGATCAGACTCAAATCCTCCCCTCCCTGCGGTGGATTGGAGCTGGGTGCATGCCGCGTTTATTGTGAATACAGAAAGAATCAGAGGAAGCAATCAGTAAAAGCTATAACTTTCCTTTCACTCACTCATCCATTCACACACACTCACAAGTTCTGCAAGGTTATTATTATAGTTACCAGCCTAGGAGTTGCTCAGGCCAAGTCACTTGCGAGACGGCCAGGACACAAGGATGGAGCCGGGCCTTGTCAGATGTGCATCCGATGCTCCTGGAAGTTGGTTGCAGAAACAGACCCAAAGTCCTCAGTCTTTAGGGGCTGTCTTTATAGGGATCCATCCTCATGCAAGTTTACGGGGTTTACCTCGTCATGCTGTTCTCACGTTTGAAGTGATAGTCAATCACACAGATGGTACAGCAATGATGGTTCTCTTCAGTTCTTCAGCCCCCTAGTCCTTGGGGCGGTTGGGGTGGATTCTGGTGTGTCCTCAGGCTTATCGCCCAGTGCATTCTTCGGCCACACGGTTCTGTCGTTTATATGATTCTAAGGCCTCCACCTTTTATTACTCATCCAAACAGACAACCACAATCACACTCTATATTTCACATAACACATTTCCTATCACATCTGCATTTTGTTACCAAGTCCTTCTTTAACAAAACCATACTGAAATCTCTGGGGCATGATAGGCTCATATAGACCTATTCATACCACGTGTTACATATGACAAGAAAACAAGCAGGGTAAAAATGCAAGAGTGGGGCTTACCAGATCTCATTCCTGAGTTCAGGAAAACAGTTGTAACAGTAGCTGTCCTTTATGACAGGTTTCAGAGTAGCAGCCGTGTTAGTCTGTATTCGCAAAAAGAATAGGAGTACTTGTGGCACCTTAGAGACTAACAAATTTATTAGAGCATAAGCTTTCGTGAGCTACAGCTCACTTCATCGATGCATCCGATGAAGTGAGCTGTAGCTCACGAAAGCTTATGCTCTAATAAATTTGTTAGTCTCTAAGGTGCCACAAGTACTCCTTTTCTTTTTGTCCTTTATGATAATCTTTTCACTTTAAAACAGGATGTTTTAGGATGCGCTTCTACAATTAACATAGACCTTGTAAACTGACAGGCATAATTCAATTAGCACAGAGAGGTATATTTCTTTCTAATGGTCAGGACAGATCTGGGGTCTGTTCTGGGCCAATCTTTCTCACACTTTCCATTAACATAAATGTATTAATTATTACTTTAATCCAACAATGATAGTATCCCCACCCACCCAGCCAGGGGAAGCACAGAACTGGACCGAGTAGTATCAGGGTGGGATCAGGTAGAGTGGTTCTCTCTGGGCTGAAACACAGCTGCAGCCACCTCTGGGGCAGGGCAGCCAGGGAACAGCCGCATAGTGACACCGCTTGGGGATGGCTCACCCAGCGCTGAGATGCAGCCACTGCTGGAGTGGACACCTAGGCTCCCTTTGACCACCCCGAGACAAGCTGGACAGGTGAGTGGGTCACAGGGTGGGAGGTTATCTCGGCATACCATGTTATCCCTCGGAGCACTGGGTAGATCGCAAACTGGTTGCTTCAAAAGGGTCTGATTTCATATGGGGGAGGGGTCCCTGCTCCTTTTGGTAGGTTCCCCCTTGCCCCAGTACAGCCCTGGACCCCAGCACTCAGATGGGAGCCGAGCCCCCTGCACTGGGCCACACAGAGACCTTCATGTCCTTAACCTGGAGCTAGGGGCTGGTGGTTGGGGCTGGAGTGATTCCAGGCCAGGCCTTGAGACAGTGTGAGCTACTCAGGGGTGTCTGGATACCAGGACCAGCAATGCCCCAGGAGCCCCCCAATACACCTCAAGTGAAACCTCCCTCCCAGCACGGGGGCCCTTGGACCAAGGTATGCAAAAGGCTCTGGCAGCAGCTGCTCAGCCTGGAGCCAACACTTGCCATTTCCCACCTAGAGTGGGATAGAACCCAGGAGTCCTGTCTCCCATCCCCCTGCTCTTACCCACCCGATCCCATTCTCCCATCGTCCCCCATTCCATTTTGATCAGGTCCCACCTCCACGTGCAGATACTAAAGGGTTAAGCAGCTGCAGATCCCTGTGGCATACAGGGCTGCTGCCCCATTTACTCAACTAATCTCAGCTGGGATCCTCCTTCCTGGGGAGGGAAGAGCCTCTGGCCTAGGGCCCAGCCCATCTCCCATTATCTACAAGAGGAGGTGTGGGAGGGGCACAGTTGCTGTAAGCACTAAACCCAACTTCTCTGCCAGAGCTGGGGATAGACCCCAGGAGTCCTGGCATCCAGTTCTCCCCCCCCCCCCCGACCCCCCCATTCTAACCACTAGACCCCGCTCCGGGGGAATTGCTCAACTTTGCCTGGAGACTGGTGTTCCCCAAGCACATGGGACTGAGGGTATAAAACAGAACCCAGGGGCCCCATGCTGGGCCTTTCTCCTGCCCCCACCTGCACTGCAATCAAGACACTCAGAAGAAGACTGAAGACTCCAACAGAGGAGACTGGCCAGGTTTCAAGAGTGAAAGCTGTGGACTATGAATTTCAATATCCAGTGTTTCAGAGTAGCAGCCGTGTTAGTCTGTATTCTCAAAAAGAAAAGGAGTACTTGTGGCACCTTAGAGACTAACAAATTTATTAGAGCATAAGCTTTCGTGAGCTACAGCTCACTTCATCGGATGCATTTGGTGGAAAAAACAGAGTAGAGATTTATATACACACACACAGAGAACATGAAACAATGGGTTTATCATACACACTGTAAGGAGAGTGATCACTTAAGATAAGCCATCACCAACAGCAGGGGGGGGAAGGAGGAAAACCTTTCATGGTGACAAGCAGGTAGGCTAATTCCAGCAGTTAACAAGAATATCAGAGGAACAGTGGGGGGTGGGGTGGGAGGGAGAAATACCATGGGGAAATAGTTTTACTTTGTGTAATGACTCATCCATTCCCAGTCTCTATTCAAGCCTAAGTTAATTGTATCCAGTTTGCAAATTAATTCCAATTCAGCAGTCTCTCGTTGGAGTCTGTTTTTGAAGCTTTTTTGTTGAAGTATAGCCACTCTTAGGTCTGTGATCGAGTGACCAGAGAGATTGAAGTGTTCTCCAACTGGTTTTTGATATCCAGTGAAGTGAGAAAAAGCGCTTAATCTAGATGTTGCCCAGTCTAATAGGGTTGAGCGTTTAGACTGCATGCTTACAGAATCATAGAACTGGAAGGGACTTCGAGAGGCCATCTAGTCCAGTCCCCTGCACTTATATTTTCTTTTGGTAACTAACTCTGCCTTTTTGCCTATCACTTAAAATCTCCCTTTTGTAGTCAATAAGCTTCTTTAACTGTTTATCTTTACCAGTGAGTTTGTATGCAGTGTGTGAAAAATCTCCTCAGGCTTGCAAAGGCTGGTGTATGTGCACTTTCTATTGATGAAGTGGTGAACCAATTAATAAATCTGCATTACTCGTCTTGAGCAGTGCAAGACGGCATATTCCTGAGGTGCAAGGCTGGGAGCTGGGGGAATTTGGCAGGTGCGTTTCCCTGTGAGATTCATAAGTGGCTCTGGGAACATTCAGGCAAGCTAGCTGGGTGTGGGGTCTCCCCATGCGGTTGTGCTGAGTGACCACAGCACCTGCAGGGGTTTGCTACTTGTCACTAGCAAGGCACAGTGAGAGACAGCCCGGGCTGGAGAGAGTTCAGGGGGTACAGCAGTCCCCCAGCCCCCAGGTTGCATCCCGGGGATCCCATCACAGGGTCCTGGGCCGAGACTGGGGTCCGAGGCACTCCTGGAATACACCTAATAAATAGCACTAAATGTGCAGTGACTGTGTCTGGGCGCCTGGGTGCTGCAGCTGTGCAGAAAATAAACAATATTAATGAACGATGCCCACTGGCACAAGAGGAACTGTGGATAAGAGGGCCAGGGATCAGTGGAGCCTGGAAGGTTTCCCCTCTTCAGAGGAGGGAAGGCCTGGAACAACCTACCTCCCAATCCGTGTTGGGGGCAAAGACCCTCACTAGTCCGAGGGCGGGGAGGTAGGGAAGAGAGAGGTGTGTGGGGGAGGGTGTTCGTTCCTGCTGCTCCCTGCTAGATGGGGTCATGTTCAGGGGCAGTGAGTTATATCTCCCCGTGGTGCCTTAGCACCAGAATATTCAGAGTCCAGGGGCCTAGCTCCACCAATATTTGGGGCAGGGTGTCTCCCCTGGCCCCACCTGCCACCCCCCAGAGTGTGTCCCCCAGCTCCCTCTTGCTGCTTTCCCTACCCCTGCCTCTGCCCTGCAGCTCCATGCTGCCTTCCTACATCAACTGCTGCCGTGGGGTCCTAGTGCCGCCACCTCGACTGCCAGGGCAGACTGACTGAGCCTGCCCTTCCACCTCAGACCCTTCCCTTTTCCAGCGGGACCCTCCACCAGCACAGGGCCCCCTGCCCGCAGTCACCGCTCCTGCCCCACTCTGGGCAAGGGGCAGCCCCATCCCTCGCCCCCAGTGAGGCTACAGGCAGGGGCAACAGCCGGGGAGGAGGCGCACGCCATGGGGGAGGTGAGGGAGATTCCTGGACCTGAGAGGGACCCTAAGAGCACATGCAGTGACAGTGGTGGGGGTGAGTGTGCTGCTGGGAGGGGGGAGGGGGTCTCCTCCCTCACAGCTCGCTGCTGCTGGCAGGGAAAGGGCTGGGGGGAGTCCTCCTGTCTGGCCCCTGTCCTGGAGTAGCCTGCCTGCACCCCAAACTCATCCCCACCCCAGAGCCCACACCCCCAGTCAGAGCCCTCCTCCCCCTGCACCCCAACCCTCTGCCCCAGCCTTGAGCCTCTCTAACCCCCCAAGCTCCCCAGTCCCAGACAGACTCCTCACCCCCTACACCTCTACTCTTGCCCCGAGCACCTCCCATCCCCCAAACTCCTCATCTGCAGCTACAGCCCTCCCTGCACCCCCTCCCATCTCCAAACTCCCTCCCAGAGCCTGCACCCCAATCCTCTGCCCCAGCCTAGGGCCTGCACCCCAGACCTCCTCCCCCACCCAAACACCCTCCCAGAGCCTTGGGCAGGTGGGGGGCAGAGTTTGGGCAGGGGCAGGTTCTGGGCACCACCAAAATTTCTACAAACCTGCCACCCCATGTCATGATCTGTTCATGGCAAACCCAGAGAACTTAGATTTAAAAAAACAAATCCTCTTGCTGGAAGGTTGCCGTGTCACCTGGTTTTATTTCTTAGACTCCAGAGGCCTGACGCACAGGAACCCAACTAGAGACAGCCAGAGCAGGCTGCTCCCTGAGGCACTGAGGCCCAACTCCCACGCCGTGCTCTAGGCTGGCTCTGTGCAAACCGAGTGCACCAGACCCAGCTTTCACACTTCCCTGCAGAGCCCCCTGCCTGCAAGCAGGACCAGGAAAACCCTGCCATGTACAGATTTTAAATACACCTCAGATGAGCCCTGCCGTGTGCACGCTGATCTCTGCTGGACACGCGCCCCAGCCCAGCTCTGCCTATTGCAGATGCGCTAGTGACGCTGCCCCAGGGGGCATCTCCCAGGGCACAATAAGCACAGCAGCACGTGGGTGCATTGCGGGCCCAGATGGGGCACGCACGGGGCCGTCAGTCCCAGGGGAAGGTCATGCCCAGACCCTGCATCCGCTCCCGGTAAACAGTGTCGAATCGTTGGCTCTGCACCTCCGAGAAATGGTTCCTCCAGTCGCCGCAGATCCCTGCAAACCACAGGGGACATGGTGTAGGGTGTCCCTGCTCCCCAGTCCTACCCCTGCAAGCTCTGCCCATGCCCCTCACTCCGGACCTGCAGCCCCACGTCTCCCAGCCCTGCCTCATGCAGCTCTGCCAGTGCCCCTTAATCCTGGCCCGCAGCCCCCACCCTGGACTCACCTTTCCTCAAGAGCTCCCCCTTCTCGTGGTCCATGTACTTCTCCTCCACCTGGGAGAAGTTGGACATTTTGTTTCCCTTCATGCTCTGGAAGGAGGCGTTCTCCACCACCGCAGCCACTTGCTCCTCACTCAGCTCCTTCCCCAGGAAGTGGCAGATTCTCCGCACGCTGCCCAGTGGATCCTGGGGGAGACACCCACTTCCATGAAGGGTGGGATCTGGGGTGACTTTATTATGGTCCATGTGTGCCTCAGTTTCCCCACCGGAAAGGTACTGCTCCGCACTGGGTCTAGACAAACAGACGCCTCTGAGGGCAGAGGACCTTGGCCACAAGCCACATTGGCTGCCTGGGGCATGGTTTAGTGTGGGTTTGGCTCACAGGGAGATAGGCTACATGTTGGCATGGCCGGAGGGGGTACGATTATATGTGGGCATAGCCACAGGGAGGGGCTACATGTGGGCATGGCCTCAGGGACGGGGTTAAGTGTCCGCATGTCCACAGGGGTCGGGGTTAAGTGAGGATGAGGCCTCAGGGGCGGGGCTATGTGTGGGTGTCACCAGGGGGCGGAGTTGTGTGGGCGTGGCCAAAGGGTGGGGTTTCCCTACCTGCTGCAGCTCCTCGTAGGTGATGGGGAAGAAGTTCTCGTTGCCCTTCAGCCCCATCCAGCCGGTGACGTGGTCGAACCAGGAGCCATAGGGCACTGCAGGGGACAGCAGCATGGTGACCCCAGAGCCGACTCCACTCAGCCCCTCCACCCTGGGCTGCTGGGGACAGCAGGGGCCTGGGAGCTGGGACACCTGGGTTCCATCCTGGCACTGGGAGGAGAGTGGGGGCTGGAGGTCAGCGGTGTTTGCAGACCCCTGGTTGTGCTGCAGCTGTTTAGGGAGGGGGGCTCTGAGCTGTGCCAGGCCCTGGGCTGGTCAGAGCTGGCTGGGGATGCACAAACTTGAAGCACTTGTGACTTGCTTGGAACCCAGGCACCCAGCTCCAGAGTGGGCCCCAAGGGCCCCGGGGTGCTGCTCACCATTCCCTCTCAGGAAGTCCTCGAAGAAGGAGTCCAGTGAGCCAGGGTCCTTGAACAGGTGCAGCGGCTTGGAGAAGTGGTAGAGAGAGACCAGGACGTCCTTGGGGCAGCGCAGGGTGTAGATGATCTGGGGGATAGGTGGGGAGGCTGGTCACTGCTGGGGCATCATGCTACCAATTGGGGGAGGGGGGTGCCAAGTGAACACAGTGATTAGCCACCCACCGTCGGCTGTCACTTCCCCATCCTCTCTAGAGGGAGAAGGAATCGCCCCATCCCGCTGTTTGCACTTTCGCATGCCCACATAGGTGTAACTCATACCCAGCAGCAGCCCTGGATTCACCCCCCTCCTGATGCACAGCCCTGTCGGTGCCCCTCAATCCCAACCCGCAGCCCCTGCTCTCCAGCCTCTCACCTTGGCCTTGGAGTGCTGCAGGGACTTGGGGAAGAGCTGCACGGGGAGATGGGAGCAGATCAGCCGGGGTGGAGAGTATTTCAGGGCAGCCTTCAGCCCCGTCTGGTTGTCCACCCAGGGCGCCCGCTCCCAGTTCAGCACGCTGCACACCCAGTCGGGGTCCCCATCACAACGGATCAGACTCAGGATCTCTAGCATCCAGTTAGTGCCTGGGGGGTGAAAGGGTTAATGGGCCTGAAATAATCCCTCAAGTCACTAGGTCCCTCTCCGCTCCCAGAGCTGGGGAGAGAACCCGGGAGTCTTGGCTCCCAGAGCGTCTGCTTTAACCCACCAGACTCCCTTTCCCAGATCTGGGGATCGGTTCCAGGAGCCTGGTTCCCAGCCCCCACACCACATTCACAGAGGTGCGTTGACAGTGCTAAAATCAGAAGCCCTTGTTTTGCTGTGTCCGGGGACTCCTGGCCCTGCTGGCGCCTCTGGAGAAAGCCTGTGATCAGAGTGCGTCTGCAGAGAGCCAGTTTAGCGCCAATGGGCGAGTTGGGCCCCCAGGGAGCAGCCTGCTTTGTCTCGCCCTGGGCTGGGGACATGGGAGCCCGGGCTCTGACATCTAGGAAAGCAGGTCATATGATGTTGCAACCTTCCAGCTACCCGGTTTGGTGTTTCCATCCAATGTCCTTGTGTGTGTCAGGAAACACCCCCCATCCCCCCTCCACACACACACACTCCGCTTTGCCCCCGCTCTCCTCTACCTGACTTGGGGTAGGTGACGTTGAAGACGTCGTCGTCCTGCACCTGGAATTCATTCTCCACGTAGCTCAGCGCCTCGGGGGAGTAATCCAGGCATGGGAACAGCACCCCCTTGTGAGTGAAATATTGACGCGCCATGGAAGGGCTGGGACAGAGACAGACCTCTTGGTGTCAGTGCTGGCCCCCGTGTGATGCTGCAGGGGACATCATGCTGCAGGGAGCTCATCTGGGGGTGCTGTGGTGCAGGGAGTAGGATGAGGCTGTTACTTGGCTGTCCCACCCCAGAGCCAGCTGCATCTCAGCAACGGTTGAGCCGATTCCGTGGCGTGTTCCTGGAATGACCGTATGGCCCTTGCTGGTGGCTGTGGCTGGGACAACAGCCCATGCCTGGGGTGGAAGCTTTCTGTGGGGTTCTGCAACAGGCCCAGGCTCTCTGCTCTCCCCCTAGCTACCTTTGGACCCGGGCAGAGCTGGTGCCATTTAACCTTTGGAGGCCCTGCCGGGTCCCAGTGATATTTGGACCTGAGCGAAGCTGGCACCTTTAATCCCCCAGGGCCCTGTGCCCCTGCCCAGCTGTGTCAGGTGCCCGGGTCCTGGTGTGGGAGTGGAGGGGGCAGATGTGTGGCAGATCCTGTCATTCCCTCCCCCGGGAGGGGTCGCTTTCATGGCAGCAGGTCATCAGCCTGGGGGCTGGGGGAACCATCCAGCCTGAGTCACCTCCCTTCCCTGCTCCACATGAACCCCTCCATGGGGAGCTGGCAGTTCAGGCTCCATGGCCCATTCAGCAGCTCCACTAGGGTGGCCAACAGGGGCGCCGATTAGTGCCCGTTGTGGGTTTGGGTTTGCAGATGTCTCCACCTCAGGGATACAGCTAACCCCTGCCCTGCCTGTGCCTGACCCAGCCAGCCCTGCCCTGGGGCCGGATCAGAGCTGGCACCCTGGAGGGGAACACACCCGTGGGATCTGAGGCAGGGAGAGGGTCAGGCTGCGGACATGGGCAGCCATCCCTGAGCTGTGTGTCTGCGGGGCAGGAGGGGGGGTATTTAAGAAGGGCCAAATGCGGGGTCAGCCCAGGGTCTATCTAGCCTGAGATCCTGTCTGACAATGTCCCGCCTCCCGCCCCCGGGATGCAGTTATGGAGTGATCCTGACGGCTTCTGGTGGTGAGAGGTTTAGGGACCCCCGGCGCGTGGGGCTGCGTCATGCCCATCCTGGCTAGTGGCCAGCGAAGGTCCCGTCCTTCAGGTGCTCACCTCATGCTCCGTTGAACCCGTTACCACACGCCCGGCCAGCAAGGGGCACAGCTTGGCACTGTGTCGGGTGAAGGGGGGATTCCTTTGCTTTGTCTTTGTTGGGCGACCCCATGTCCTTGTGTTACTTGTCCCTAGTCACCTTCTCCACCCCAGGCAGAATTCACAGACCTCTGTCATCCCCCCGCAGCCATCTCTTCTCCCAGCTGAACAGTCCCGGGCTAGAATCTCCCCTCCCACGGAAGCTCTGTCATCCCCCTCAGCACTTTTGTTCCCCTTTTCTGCACCTTTTGCAAACCCCTGTATCCTTTCTGATATGGGGTAACCAGGGCTGCCTGCAGTGCTCCAGCTGTGGGCGCACCCAGCCTTCATAGAGCCGAATTATGCTATTTGCTGTCTTAGTTTCTAGCCCTTTCATTCTGCAGTCAGTAGTGCTGCTATTTCCTAGCTGAGCTCCTTCCCAGCTCTTGGGGGGAACCCTCTGGGCTGGGGTGAGATGCTCAGGGAAATTAGAGAGGCTATTAAAATGACATACTCAATAATAAAGGGGAATTTCAATTATCCCCATATTAACTGGGTACATGTCACCTCAGGACAGGATGCAAAGATAAAGTTACTTGCCACTTTAAATGACTGCTTCTTGGAGCAGCTGGTCCTGGAACCTAGCAGAGGAGAGGCCATTCTTGATTTAGTCCTAAGCGGAGCACAGGATCTGCTCCAAGAGGTGAATAAAGCAGGACTGCTTGGTAATAGTGACCATAATATAATTAAATTTAATATCCCTGTGGCAGAAAAAACACCACAGTGGCCCAACACTGTAGCATTTAATTTCAGAAAGGGGAATTATACAAAAATGAGGAGGTTAGTTAAACAGAAATTAAAGGGTACAGTGCCAAAAGTGAAATCTCTGCAAGCTGCATGGAAACTTTTTAAGGATATCATTATAGAAGCTCAACTTAAATGTATACCCCAAAGTAAAAACCACAGTAAGAGAACCAAAAAAGAGCCACCGTGGCCATAGGTGCTGACTTTTGGTCTTGCCGGTGGTGCTCCATCCTGGCCCCGCCCCCTTCCCCAAGGCCCCACCCCTACACTGTCCCACTCTGCCTCTTCTTGCCTCTGCTCTGCTGCCTCCCCTTAGGTCCTCTCCCCTGAGCATCTCCTGCCCACTGCTCACTCCTTTCTGCCCTCTCCTGCCTTGAAGGCTAGGTGTGTGCGTTTGGGGAGCTCAGCCTCCCCCCAAAACTGGCAATTTTCAGCATATTTATACACTTCTTTCATATTCTGTTATTGAATGCGTGTCTTAACATTGTAATCATTATTAAAGTAGTCATGAAATCTCTCATATATCATGAATTACAGTATATTAAAATCATTACACTCAGCTACAAACCATCTTCACTAACATCCCAGTTTAAAGATATTAAAGGAATTGGCACCTGAAATTGCAAGCCCATTAGCAAGAATTTTTAATGAATCTGTAAACTCAGGAATAGTACCGAATGATTGGAGAATTGCTAATATAGTTCCTATTTTTAAGAAAGGAAAAAAAAGTGATCCGGGTAACTACAGGCCAGTTAGTTTGACATCTGTAGTATGCAAGGTCCTGGAAAAAATTTTGAAGGAGAAATTAGTTAAGGACATTGAAGTCAATGGTAAATGGGACAAAATACAACATGGTTTTACAAAAGGTAGATCGTGCCAAACCAACCTAATCTCCTTTTTTGAAAAAGTAACAGATTTTTTAGATAAAGGAAATGCAGTGGATCTAATTTACCTAGATTTCAGGAAGGCATTTGATACCGTGCCACATGGGGAATTATTAGTTAAATTGGAGAAGATGGGGATCAATATGAACATCAAAAGGTGGATAAGGAATTGGTTAAAGAGGAGACTTTAACGGGTCCTACTGAAAGGAGAACTGTCAGGTTGGAGGAAGGTTACCAGTGGAGTTCCTCAGGGATCGGTTTTGGGACCAATCTTATTTAATCTTTTTATTACTGACCTTGGCACAAAAAGTGGGAGTGTGCTAATAAAGTTTGCAGATGATACAAAGTTGGGAGGTATTGCCAATTCGGAGAAGGATCGGGATATTATACAGGAGGATCTGGATTACCTTGTAAACTGGAGTAATAGTAATAGGATGAAATTTAATAGTGAGAAGTGTAAGGTTATGCATTTAGGGATTAAGAACAAGAATTTTAGTTATAAGTTGGGGACGCATCAATTAGAAGTAACGAAAGAGGAGAAGGACCTTGGAGTATTGGTTGATCATAGGATGACTATGAGCTGCCAATGTGATATGGCTGTGAAAAAAGCTAATGCGGTTTTGGGATGTATCAGGAGAGGCATTTCCAGTAGGGATAAGGAGGTTTTAGTACCGTTATACAAGGCACTGGTGAGACCTCACCTAGAATACTGTGTGCAGTTCTGGTCTCCCATGTTTAAAAAGGATGAATTCAAACTGGAGCAGGTACAGAGAAGGGCTACTAGGATGATCCGAGGAATGGAAAACTTGTCTTATGAAAGGAGACTTAAGGAGCTTGGCTTGTTTAGCCTAACTAAAAGAAGGTTGAGGGGAGATATGATTGCTCTCTATAAATATATCAGAGGGATAAATATAGGAGAGGGAGAGGAATTATTTCAGCTCAGCACCAATGTGGACACAAGAACAAATGGGTATAAACTGGCCACCAGGAAGTTTAGACTTGAAATCAGACGAAGGTTTTTAACCATCAGAGGAGTGAAGTTTTGGAATAACCTTCCAAGGGAAGCAGTGGGGGCAAAAGATCTATCTGGTTTTAAGATTCTACTCGATAAGTTTATGGAGGAGATGGTATGATGGGATAATGGGATTTTGGTAAGTAATTGATCTTTAAATATTCAGGGTAAATAGGTCAAATCCCCTGAGATGGGATATTAGATGGATGGGATCTGAGTTACTATAGAAAATTCTTTCCTGGGTATCTGGCTGGTGAATCTTGCCCATATGCTCAGGGTTTAGCTGATTGCCATATTTGGGGTCGGGAAGGAATTTTCCTCCAGGGCAGATTGGAGAGGCCCTGGAGGTTTTTTGCCTTCCTCTGTAGCATGGGGCATGGTTGACTTGAGGGAGGCTTCTCTGCTCCTTGAAGTCTTTGAACCATGATTTAAGGACTTCAATAGCTCAGACATAGGTGAGGTTTTTCATAGGAGTAGGTGGGTGAGATTCTGTGGCCTGCGCTGTGCAGGAGGTCGGACTAGATGATCAGAATGGTCCCTTCTGACCTTAGTATCTATGAATCTATATTATGTTCGCTCTGGGCTTCACACTTGCTTCAGGCCTGTTTGGGAACCGAGGCCACTGATGGCTGTGGGAAGAAGGTGGATGGGAGGGACAAGCAGTGGAGAGTCTTTCCCCTCTCCCCTCCTTTCGCTCTCCCTGCCCCTTTCCCTGGTTTCTTCTCTAAGTCCTTGCTCCCCTTCCTGATGTTTCCCCCTTCTTGCTTCCCATCCATGTCCCTTTTCCCATCTCTCTCTCTGCTAAATAAACAAACAAAAAATAACAAAACTGTGACCTCCTCCTGACTGTTCTTAGCTACTGCTCTTAAGACTCACTTAAAATCACAAATATCAGTACTTAAAGTTTCAGAGTAGCAGCCGTGTTAGTCTGTATTCCCAAAAAAAGAAAAGGAGTACTTGTAGCACCTTAGAGACTAACACATTTATTTGAGCATAAGCTTTTGTGAGCTACAGCTCACTTCATCGGATGCATCATAAGCTCATGAAAGCTTATGCTCAAATAGATTTGTTAGTCTCTAAGGTGCCACAAGTCCTCCTTTTCTTTTCTGCGAGTACTTAAAGTGTAACTTCACTTGGAGTAACAAGCCGTACATACAACTCCTCTATCTATCTATCTATCTATTGATCTATCTATCCCCATATACACACTCTCTCTCTCTATCCCCAAGTACTCTATCTATCCTTCCATCCATCCATCCCTACTCTTGGCAGTAGACCAAACTCCTGTGCGGAGCAAGGAACAGAAGCCAGGTGCTGGCACTTCCAAGCTGTATGGACTGTGTGAGTCATTCTGGGATGCTAATGCACCAGAGAAAATTCACAGATCTCCTTGCACCCAGTAGCCATGGCAAAGACAGGATTGCAGGTGGTGTCCCCATTAAGCAGGGCTCCCGCGCGCACGAAGCATCAGCGCTGATCAGTGTCGTCGGGCTGAGCCTGGTCCCCCTGGCAAGGGGAGCACGTCTCAGCGAAATGGGCTGTGTGGGGATGTGAAAAGGAGTGTGTGTGAGTGTGGGGAGTGTGTGTGGGTGTTCCCATGTTCCCCTGGCTTCAGACCCTTCCTCACTCACCACTCAGGTCCCGTTGCTCAAGTGTTGCTGACTTACTTCCACTGAGCACCTGGCGGATCTCCGGTGTCTTTATCCCCTGGGGGCGTTGGGCTGGCAAACACAACCTGCCCCCCTACAGGGCGATGGGCCCCGGTGTCTCCATCCCGTCTGTCACGCTGGGGTCTGGCTGGAGGCCCAGGGCGTTGGGGCCATACTGTCCCCAACCCAGGGATGGAGCCGTGGGCTGTTTATCTGTGACTTGAAGCATGGATTTGACCGGAGGGCGCTGGCTCATTAGTGGAATCGCTTCCTGAATGAGATAGCCTGAGGGGGTCAGGGCAGGGCAGGGCAGGGCAGGGCGGGAGGGAGGAAAAGCCTCAATGACATCAGGGTCTGTTTGTGCAGAGGCAGAGGCAAACTCACAGCCATGAGGCCAGGGGGATGGGCCTGTCCCAGCCAGGGGCATGGCAGGCTGGCAGTCAGGGCCCAGTGGTGACGTGGAGCAGGAAGGGCTTGGAGTCAGTGCTGCTCCTCTTTCCCCCTCCAGTCGGTGTTTGTCGAAGCAGCTCCCCATTCAACTGAACATCCCCACCCGGGGTCGTGTTTTACATGAACATTGTGTGTCTCAGTTTCCCTGTGTTGCCTGTTTGATAAGGTGGTGGGAGAGGGTTTGTTGTTGCAGAGGACAAGGTGTGACCTCGCCTAGCAGCCAGGACCCCGGACAACAGCCTGGAGATGGGGTACCCTAGCGACCGGTGACGTGGTGACCAGGAGACCTAGCCCAGCTCGGCATCAGCTGGGTCTGGCCAGTGGGAGGACAAAGGGCTGTGCAGAGAAGAGAGAAGGGAACAAAGGACGGAGGAGAGTAAATGGAGGACAAAGGACAGGGGAGGAGCTGTTGGGGAAGGGGATATAGGATGCTCGGCTGGAAGGAGGGGGCTGCTGGACTGGAGAGAAGGAGCAGGCAGAGCTCTTGTATAAGGAGCACTTATACACACGTCTGCAACAAGTTAGTAAAACACCCCCAACCCTTGATAATTACCAAAGCTGAGTGTGGCACAGCGGCAGCCCCTCTGCGAGTAGGGAACACAAGATGCATCCAGAGGGAGAGTCCAGTCCTGAAGAGTCCCACTGTTTCCCCTTATTTATACATTAGTAATAGTATGACATGTTCCTTAAAGCAAACTTGTTAAGTAAGCAGTTTCAATGATCAAGAGAGAGATTCCTTCTGATTATTGATTAACCAGGTGTGGATTTTTCCAGAGTTTGCAGCATTGAGGCCGCAATAGACATTCCTGGGGCACAACCTGCTTTTCTAAGATGCATGTATCAGCAACTTCAACACAGTTCTTATCAGGAAGGAGGTGGGGTCAAGTTGCCCTCTCTGTGCCACCCAAACCCCCCGTATTGGTTAAACTGAGACTGCTGACTGGCCAGTTTACAGCCTGCTGACTTGGCTGCTTTTAGCAATACGCCATAGTGGTTTCAGGCACTTTACTGGTTTGCCAAAGTCTCCTCGTACAAGGGAGGCCAGGCCTGAGGCCCAAAGAGTTTCCTCTGCTGGGTTCAGATGCTCAATAAACCCTCCTGTGTTACGCTGGCGGAGAGTCGCTCCGGTCTGGAGATCAGGGGGCATTATTCCCTCTGGGCATGGAGGCCCCGGGGGTCCAGAGCGAGGGGACTCCCTGAGGGGGCCCACAGCGAGAGACAGGCGTGCTAAGGCTCAGAGAGGTGCGGTTCCAGGAGGCGGAGGGGCTTAACCCCGACAGAGAGTAGAGCCATAGGTGTTGACTCCATGGGTGCTCCGGGGCTGGAGCACCCATGGGGAAAAATTAGTGGGTGCTCTGCACCCACCGGCAGCCAAGCTCCCCGCCCCACCCCACCCCACCCCACCTCCTCCCCCCAGCGTGCCACATCCCCCTCCTCTGCCTACCTCCCAGCAGACAGCTGTAGCAAGCTCCGGGAGGGAGGGGGGAGGAGCAGGAATGTGGCACGCTCATGGGGGGGAAGTGGGGAAGAGGCGGGGCCAAGGCGGGGATTTGGGGAGGGAGTAGGAATGGGGCAGCGAAGGGGGGGGAGTTGGGGTGGGGACTTTGGGGAAGGGGTTGGAATGAGGTTGGGGGGGCGGGGCAGGGGTGGAGTTGGGGCGGGGCCAGGGGCAGAGCGGGGGCTGAGCCCCACTGGCACCAGTAGAAGTCGGCGCCTACGAGTGGACCCCCAAGAAGGGCTGTCGCACTGAAGGGGGTTCCCCCCAGGGACTATATGGAGCCAAGAGAGCACAAGTCCTGTGAGTCTGTGACAGGACCCCAGGGGATTGGGGAACAGAACCAGGGAAGCGGGAGGAAGGTAGCTCAGCAAGACTGGATAGGGGCAGCAGGGGCGTCACCTCCCCCCCCCGCAGTGAATTGAGCCTGGCCCACGTCTGGCCCCTGCATGCAGTGAATTGGAGGGGCTCAGCCAGGCTCCTAGGGGTCCTCAGGGTACTTTGGTTCCATTCCCAGCCCTTCCCAGCTCCTGGAGGGGTCAGTCTCCCTGGATCCCTGGGCCCTGGGCTAGTGACACAGTGATCAGCTTTTCTCCTCAGGTCTGGCTCAAGCACCAGGGATTAGCCATGGCTTCCATGTGCCCATGAGACAGGGAAGCCACCCCACAGCACCTGGATCAGCAAACAGCCCGTGGGAGGTGGATCAGACTCAAATCCTCCCCTCCCTGCGGTGGATTGGAGCTGGGTGCATGCCGCGTTTATTGTGAATACAGAAAGAATCAGAGGAAGCAATCAGTAAAAGCTATAACTTTCCTTTCACTCACTCATCCATTCACACACACTCACAAGTTCTGCAAGGTTATTATTATAGTTACCAGCCTAGGAGTTGCTCAGGCCAAGTCACTTGCGAGACGGCCAGGACACAAGGATGGAGCCGGGCCTTGTCAGATGTGCATCCGATGCTCCTGGAAGTTGGTTGCAGAAACAGACCCAAAGTCCTCAGTCTTTAGGGGCTGTCTTTATAGGGATCCATCCTCATGCAAGTTTACGGGGTTTACCTCGTCATGCTGTTCTCACGTTTGAAGTGATAGTCAATCACACAGATGGTACAGCAATGATGGTTCTCTTCAGTTCTTCAGCCCCCTAGTCCTTGGGGCGGTTGGGGTGGATTCTGGTGTGTCCTCAGGCTTATCGCCCAGTGCATTCTTCGGCCACACGGTTCTGTCGTTTATATGATTCTAAGGCCTCCACCTTTTATTTCTCATCCAAACAGACAACCACAATCACACTCTATATTTCACATAACACATTTCCTATCACATCTGCATTTTGTTACCAAGTCCTTCTTTAACAAAACCATTCTGAAATCTCTGGGGCACGACAGGCTGCAATAGACCTATTCATACCACGTGTTACATATGACAAGAAAACAAGCAGGATAAAAATGCAAGAGTGGGGTGTGACGTTATGAGTGTAATATAATATTTCATTGACAGGTGACAGGGCCAGAAAGGGTTAATTAACTCACGGACTGACCTGACTCATGGACAAACTTTAGGAATTGGTTAGGAAGACATGTAAATGAATAGAGCTTTGAAATGTAGCCTGCATTGTTAGAGGTAGAAGAGTACATGTTTGCTCAGGTCTTGTGATGTAAGCAAACAAGTCTTGTCTATTCCTACAGCTTTGATTCAAAGATCAAAAAAAGGAATATTAACATTTAGGAAGACACTTGAGTGAAATAGTATTATTGTCTATATGTCTCTTTGAAGGTTGTGGAACCTGTATCTGAACTGTTTAATGGATAAATTATCCTGTGCTAATCGTCATGATGTTTGGGAGAAGGAAAGTTAAGCCTATTGTTTGCTCAGGCTAAAAGGCTGCAGGAAATGTATAAAAACCCTGGGACACGATCCTTCTTCTTCTCAGATCTGCTTTGGGTTTCAAGAAGATCCCCAGTCACTGACTGGAGTCACCCTGGATATGGACATTGGACTATAACCTGTGGACTGTTTCTAACAGGACTTTTGACAGCTACAAAGCTCATCTCTGCTCTGTATCTGAACCTCAAGAATTGAATTCAAGTCTGTCTGTATATTGACCTTTTAACCAACATGCTCTCTCTTTTCTTTTTTAATAATTTTTAGTTTAGTTAATAAGAATTGGCTATAAGCCAAAGTATTTTGGGTAAGATCTAAGTTATAATTGGACCTGGGTCTGGGGCCTGATCCTTTGGGATTGGGAGAACCTTTTATTTATTATGGTGAGATAAGATGTTCAGTCACCATCATTATATCTGACGTGTGTCTGGAGGGAGGCCTGAGGCTGGGGACTTGAAGGGAACTGCGTTATTTGACTTCTGAGTAACCATGCGTAAGCTTATGCTCTAATAAATTTGTTAGTCTCTAAGGTGCCACAAGTACTCCTTTTCTTTTTGCGAATACAGACTAACACGGCTGCTACTCTGAAACCTAAGGTCGTATAGAAGCTGTTTTCTGCGGGCTGGGTAAATCTAAGTATTGGAATATCCACCAGCTTTTGGGGTTTGTCTGCCCCGTTCTGTTTGCAGTTCACTCTAATTCAGTGACCTCAGCTGTCTCCCACGGCCACTTGTTACATATGAAAAGAAAACAAGCAAGATAAAAATGCAAGAGTGGGGCTTACCAGATCTCATTCCTGAGTTCAGGAAAACAGTTGTAACAGTAATTGTCCTTAATGATAATCTTATCACTTTAGAACAGGATGTTTCGGGATGTGCTTCTACAATTAACATTGTTTGGAGTAGAACTCCAGGGTGCACGGATTTTAGGAATTCCGGTCATTGTGACAGAACAGTATCCCAAAGGCCTTGGAAGCACCGTGCAAGAAATTGTTTTAACTACAATTAACATAGAGCTTTTGAACTGACAGGCATAATTCAATTAGCACAGACTCAGCAAGCTGAGAGGCATATTTCTTTCTAATGGCCAGACCAAATCTGGGCTATGAGAGCCAATCTTTCTGATACTCTCCCATAACATAAATGTATTAATTATTACTTTAATCCAACAATGATAGTATCCCCACCCGCCCAGCCAGGGGAAGCACAGAACTGGACCGAGTAGTATCAGGATTGGATCAGGTAGAGTGGTTCTCTCTGGGCTGGAACAGAGCTGCAGAGCTGCAGCCACCTCTGGGGCAGGGCAGCCAGGGAACAGCTGCATAGTGACACCGCTTGGGGATGGCTCGCACGGCGCTGAGATGCAGCCACCGCTGGAGTGGACACCTAGACTCCCTTTGACCACCCCGAGACAAGCTGGACAGGTGAGTGGGTTGCAGGGTGGGAGGTTATCTCAGCATCTCACATTCTCCCTCAGAACACTGGGTGGATCGCAAACTGGCTGCTTCAAAAGGGTCTGGTTTCATGTGGGGGGGGGTCTCTGCTCCTTTTGGTAGGTTCCCACTTGCCCCAGTACAGCCCTGGACCCCAGCACTCAGATGGGAGCCGAGCCCCCTGCACTGGGCGACACAGAGACCTTCATGTCCTTAACCTGGAGCTAGGGGCTGGTGGTTGGGGCTGGAGTGATTCCAGGCCAGGCCTCGAGACAGAGTGAGCTACTCAGGGACATCTGGATACAAGGACCAGCAATGCCCCAGGAGACCCCCAATACACCTCAAGTGAAACCTCCCTCCCAGCACGGGGGCCATGGCCCAAGGTATGTGAAAGGCTCTGGCAGCAGCTGCTCAGTCTTGGGTTTGCAATGGAGTCAACACCTGCCATTTCCTACCTAGAGCAGGATAGAACCCAGGAGTCCTGTCTCCCATCCCCCTGCTCTTACCCACCCAATCCCATCATCCCCCATTCCATTTTGATCAGGTCCCACCTCCACGTGCAGACACTAAAGGGTTAAGCAGCTGCAGATCCCTGTGGCATACAGGGCTGCTGCCCCATTTACTCAACTAATCCCAGCTGGGATCCTCCTTCTTTCTGGCCCAGGGCCCGGCCCATCTCCCAGCCCCTACAAGAGGAGGTGTGGGAGGGGCACAGGTGGCTGTAACCACCAAACCCCACTCCTCCGCCAGAGCTGGGGAGAGACCCCAGGAGTCCTGGCGCCCAGCACTCCCCCCCACCCCACTCCGGCCCTGTTCTAACCACTAGACCCCACTCCCCTCCCAGAGCCAGGCAAGAGCCCTGCTGTGTGCCACATTCTCCTGTAGTAAGGGCGTGGGCCGCTGCCATGGGAGACATCGGGTGACGCTGTGGGGTCGAGGGGTGGGGGCGGTGCAGCCCAGGTGGCCACATCCCCCTCTGCCTCGGGCCCCGGGCTCGGGACAAGGACAGGCAGGGTGGGGACAACACCCCTCTGCCCCGACGGCCAATATTCACCGAGCAGAGGAGCGAGTCAGCCATTGGCCAGGCTGGGCCGAGCGCATCCAACTCCAGTCACGCCGCGTGGGCAAACAGGAGGAATCCAGCCTGGGCGGGGTGCAGAGGCAGGCGGCCGGAGGCCTGGGGAGCAGGGCTGGGTGAGCCCCCATCGCGCACGGGCAGCTGCGAGCATAGAGCCGGATGAACCCGGCAGGGACGAGCCATCGGGCCCAGGCTCAGAAAACTGCTGGCGAGACCCTTCGCACCTGGGGCTCTACCCCCATGGGGATGCTCCTCTCTGCAGCCCCCGCCCGCTCCCTCATCCCCAGCACCATGACACAGGCCATTTGGCTTCTCCCAAGGCCCTGCCCGCCCTGCCCAGCGTCTCTCCAGCGCTCTCAGCTGTCGGCTCCTGCTGCCCATAGACCTGCCTAGCTGGCCACCAGTGCGACCCGTTCCCGAGCCAGCCCCTCCGCACTCTCCCCACACCTGGAGCCATCTGCAAGGCCGCTGTGGTCACCCTCCAATCTTGCCTTGGCCGGGAGACCGGCAAAACACTTGACAACAGTGGGCTGCCTGTCACGCTGACCAGTGCCAGATGCTCCCCAACTCGCCAGCCAGTTTGTCCATCGGTCTCCATCTGGTGCTTCCTCTCTTAGCTTGTCAGCTCTTTGGGGTGCGACTGTCTGTTTGCTCTGTGTTTGTACAGCGCCAAGCGCAAGAGGGTCCTGGGCCATGACTGGGGTCCTAGGCACTCCTGGAATACACCTAATAAATAATGTACAGTGTCTAGCGCAAGGGGGTCCTGGGCCATGATGGGGTCCTAGGCACTCCTGTAATGAGGCACACCTAATAAACCGCCTCCCAATCGGTGTTGGGGGCAAACACCCCCACTAGTCCGAGGATGGTGCTGGACAGTCTGGGACCGGGCTGATCTGCTGGGTTCCTGCGCTAGCCGGGAGGGGATTCCATGGCCCAGCAGAGCCCTGTGTTCCTGCCAACACCTCACGCTCTTGGGATGGCCCACGGATTCACCCTCCGCATCATGGACTCCAAGGTGTGGGAAGCCCCCCACCACACCTCCATGGGCCCGCACACACTAGGGCCCAGGCTACCTCCAGTGGATCACCCTTTTGGCCCTGTCTTGCCATTGACTTCCCTAGGGGTGGAGCTGCGTAGGGCTGATGCCTCCTTGCCTGGGGTGACAGCATCCTGGGCCCTGGGGGTGTTGCTGGGCGCTACCTAAGACATTTTGTTCCCCTTCATGCTCTGGAAGGAGGCGTTCTTCACTACCGCGGCCACTTGCTCCTCACTCAGCTCCTTCCCCACAAAGTGGCACATTCTCTGCACACTGCCCTGCGGATCCTGGGGGAGACACCAGGGTGAGGCTAGGGTGACAATTTTATGGTCCCCATGTCCCTCAGTTCCCTTCCCCCCCTCCCCACAGGGTACTGCTCCCCCCTGGGTGCTGAGGAAGAGACCCCTTCAAGGGCAGACGGCCTTGGTCATGAGCCACGTTGGCCACCTGATGTCACACCCTGTTCCAGGCCAGGGGCAGAGGAATGCAAAGTCCAGGAGGAGCCAACATCCGGGCATGGATGCCTGGGCCGGGGGAATTGGGGCTGGCAACACCCCAGAACATCACCTGGCTGGGGGTCTCGAGCGGGATTATGTGTGGGCCTGGCTCAGGGTGGGGTCACATGTGGGGGTGGCTCTAAGGATGGGGTTACGTGTGGGCATGGCTCGGGGTGAGGTTCTGTGTGGGAGTGTCCCTAGGGGTGGGATTATGTGTGGGCATGGCTCAGGGGTGGGGGTGACTCCAGGGGTGGGGTCACATGTGGGGGTGGCTCTAAGGACGGGGTTCTGTGTGGCCATGGCTCAGGGGTGGGTTTCTGTGTGGGAGTGTCCCTAGGGGTGGGGTTATGTGCGGGCATGGCGCAAACGGTGGGGTTTCCCTACCTGCTGCAGCTCCTTGTAGGTGATGGGGAAGACGTTCTCCTTGCCCTTCAACCGCATCCAGCCGGTGACGTGGTCGAACCAGGAGCCGAAGGCCACTGTGCAGGGGAGAGCGCCACGGTGACCCCAGACTCGGCTCCACCCGGCCCCTCCACCCAGTGTTTAATTTAGAATTAAAGCGGTGCTGGGGCTCAAGCAATTTTTTACATTCCTAACGGATGCAGCAAGGCCGGCGGTGCCGGGGCTCTGAACTGCCAAGCCCAGAGGTGCCAGGGCCCTGCACAAATTCAGCGCTTCCTCCACCTCCGTCCCGCCCCGGTGCTGGGCCGCGAGCCGCTGGAAGCAGTGCTGGGCCCTGCGCAAAGGGCAACTCAGCGCTGGCTGGGGACGGACCCCCTGGCGTCAGTGCCGGTCCCTATGCACTACTAGGGGAGCTATGCTGCAGGGAGCAGTGTGGGGGCCACTCTCCTGAAAGTCAGGGGTCTCCAGCATCTCAGCCTGGCAATCGGATGTTCGGCTCTGCAGGGAGCAGGGTGAGGCTCTTACTTGGCTGTCCCACCCCAGAGCCAGCTGCACCTCGGCACCTGTTGAGCTGATTCCTTGGTGTTTTCCCGGAACCACTCTAGGGCCCGTGCTGGTGGTTGCGGCCGGGAGAAGAGCACGCGCCTGGGGTAGGAGGCCTCTGTGGGGTTGTGTAACAGGCCAAGGCTCTCTGCTCTCCCCCTGCCCTGCCCCAGCTACTTTTGGACCCGAGCAGAGCAATTCAGTCTTTGGAGGCCCTGGCAGGAACAGTGACCTTTGGAGCTGGTGCCTTTAGCCTCCCAGGGCCCTGCGCCATCCCAGGAAGATCATGACTCTGGGTTGCCTGCCCCTGGCAGGTCCCTGCACCCCTCCCCAGTTGTGTCAGGTGCCCAGGGGTTTGTGTGGGAGTGGAGGGGCCAGGTGTGTGGCAGATCCTGCCATTCCCACCCCGGGGAGGGTTCACTGATCTGTGTGCTTTCATAGCAGTGGGGGATGGTTACCAGGCTTGGGGGGGTCTAAGGGGTTAAGCCACCCAGCTTGGATCACCACCCCCTGCCAACAGAGAGGTGGGAACTCAGACCCCAACCTGTCTCCTGGGGTGGCCAACAGGAGGTGCCAGTCAGTGCCTCTTGTGGGATCGGGTTTGCAGCTGTCTTCTCCCTAGGGATATAGCTAATCCCTGTACTGCCCCTGCCCCCAAGCCAGCCTGGAGGGGGTAAGGCCCTATGTCCCATGCCCCAAACCCCTTGAGCCAGCCAGTCCACACCCTGGGGCCAGATCGGAGCTCGTCCCCCCGAGAGGGGAAAGGTCCCTGGTCCCATCTGACTGCCCCAGAGCAAGTATCTCTTCTGCAGACACAGCGGCTAAAGGGCTCAGCTGGCTTTGCTCCAAGCTGGTGGCTGCTGAGATCTCTCTGTGGTGAAGGGAACTGTCCGTGGTCTCTAGACAGGGAGAGACTGGGAATGTGGGCGCCATCCCTGGTCACAGGCAGAGACTGTGTGTAGTTCAGTGTGTGGGATTGTGTGTACGTGTCTCCATAGGAGTCACTGGGGCCACTCCCCCTCTTGCTCCCCCTGCGTCTCTTACCCCACCCTCCCTGCTCCCATACCCACTCCACTGCCCATGGCTGGGCCCACCCATCCCCCCATCCCCAGGGCTGAGAACCCCTCACTCTGAAGGCTGTGCTGAGAACTCAAAGGGTTAAAGCAGAGCCAGACACACCCCAGCTCCCGCTCAGCTGGGTGGAATCAGACTCCCTGGGTTCCCTGTGCTGGGAAAACAACTCCTATGCCGAGCGCTGGGCTGGGCATCGCCCCCAGAGCCCCGTTAAGCCCCAGGTCAAGAGCCAAACCCAGCTGGGACCCAGTCACGGGGTTGGGGCTGCCTCCCCTGGCAATGCATAGTGAAGGTGCTGCCAGAAATCCCCTTAACTCTGCCCTGGATCCATAGGTCCTGGAACTAGCAATGCAGGGTTGCTGCTGCACCTCTGGCTTGAAGTGGTTTCCATTATATCCAGGGTTTACAGTTTGGTTCAGCGGCTCTCAGCACCCCCACTGTACAAACTGTTCCAGCTCCGTTGCCTGGATCCCATTCCAGACTTGGCCTGATGTGGTCTGGGCTGTACGGGATAGACATATGGAGTTACTGAGGCAGGGGCACCACAGCGCAGCCCAGAGAGGCCAGGAGGGGACCCAGGACTCCTGAGTTCTATCCGCAGCTCTGGGAAAGGAGTGGGGTCTGTTAGAGGGCTTTCCCTTCACCCCCTCCCCTGGTTCTTGTCATGCAGACAGAAAGCAGAAGACCACAAGTCCGACATGCGGGCAATGCGATGTTTAGTGGGGTTAGTTGCAAGCACACATATCCATCACTCTACACACTGGCAGAGTCTGTTCCTCAGTGTTCCCTTCCCAGCTCCGACGCCGCAGAGCCTTGTCTGTGTCCCTGTTCCCCATTCCTAGTCCCCACTCCCCCATTCCCACTGTGACGGTGCCTCGCATAAGCCTTTATGAAACTATGCTTACGAATATAGATGTGACATAACCGGAATGTTTTATGCTACATATGCCATGTAACATACCTATGTAGAGGTTATGATCTACTGAATCTATTAATCCTATTTATATGCATGTATCATTTTTGTATTAAAGTTCTGGATATTGGCTGTGTACTGGCTTGATTTCTAAGTAACCTTAGGTTTCAGAGTAGCAGCCGTGTTAGTCTGTATCCCCAAAAAGAACAGAATACTTGAGGCACCTTAGACACTAACAAATTTATTAGAGCATAAGCTTTCGTGGGCTACATCTTCATCGGATGTATAGAATGGATCATATAGTAAGAAGATATATTTTATTTGGGGTTTGGACCCCATTGGGAGTTGGGCACCTGCGTGGTAAAGGCAGGAACACTTCTTAAGTTGCTTTCAGCTAAATCCGCAGCTTTGGGGCCCGTGGTTCAGACCCGAGGTCAGCGTTGGAGCAGACTGGCGTGTCTGGCTCAGCAAGACAGGGTGCTGGAGTCCTTAGCTGGCAGGGAAAGCAGGGGCAGAAGTAGTCGTCACGTCAGTTGGCAGCCCCAAGAGGGTTTCTGTGATCCAACCTGTCACTCCCACTTCTTAGCAGGCCCAAATATACCCTAGCCCCACCCCTTACAACCTGTGGTCATGTTTCATTTTGGAGTGTCGTGAGTTGGGATCTTTTTCCAACCCCTTTTGTACTCCATGGGTGGGGTAAGGAGTGGGGTTGTGCTCTGGCCAAGGCAAGGCCGTTCTTTGGCTTTTAGTGTTTAGTATGCTCACCCCCCAGTTCCCCTTGCCTCTCCTAACTGGTTGTTTGACCTTGCTGTGAGATAAGAGAATTGAGGCAGTTTTCAAGTGTGCACTCCTATATTACATTCCCACCATGCCCAGTAAGATTTAGCTGCTCTTATCTATTCCCACTATACCAACAGACTGATCTGGTTTAGGCAAAAGCAAGATTTACAGTGTCTGTCTTTGTTCTTAGTAAGAAACCCTTTGTTCACACCTATTAGTAAAAATGTAGATCTGCCCTAGGGGGGCCATGGGGGGGGTGTTGCCCCCTGCTGGTCACACGCCCCAGCCCAGTGATGCTGCCTCAGGGGCCCTCTCCCAGAGCACAATAAGCATGTGGGTGGCGCAGGGCCGATGTATTGCGGGCCCAGATGGGGCAGGCGCGGGGCCGTCAGTCCCGGGGAAGGTCATGCCCAGACCCTGCATCCGCTCCCGGTAAACGGTGTCGAATCGTTGGCTCTGCACCGCCGAGAGATGGTTCCTCCAGTCGCCGCAGATCCCTGAAAACAACAGGGACATGGTCTAGGGAGCTGGGACACCTGGGTTCCATCCTGGCACTGGGAGGAGAGTGGGGGCTGGAGGTCAGCAGTGTTTGCAGACCCCTGGTTGTGCTGCGGCTGTTTAGGGAGGGTGGCTCTGAGCTGTGCCGGGCCCTGGGCAAAGGGCTGGTCAGAGCTGGCTGGGGATGCACAAACTCAAAGTATTTGTGACTTGTTTGGAACGCAGGCGTCCGGCTCCAGAGTGGCCCCTGCGGGCCCAGGGTTCTGCTCACCATTCCCGCTTAGGAAATCCTCTAGAAAGGAATCCAGTGAGCCCGGATCCTTGAGAACGAGCAGCAGCTTGGAGAAGTGGTAGAGAGAGACCAGGATGTCCTTGTGGCAGCGCAGGGTGTAGATGATCTGGAGGAGATAGGAGGGTCACTCCCGGGGCGTCATGCTACCAATTGGGGGAGGGGGGTTCCACCCCGGGTCATCGCGTCTCCACCCACTCTGGAGGGAGAAGGTATCATCCCATCCCGCTATCTGCACTTTCACACACCACATTGGTGTAACTCACACTCAGGAGCCGCCCTTGATGCAAAGCCCTGCCGCTGCCCCTCAATCCCGACCCGCAGCCCCTGCTCTCCTGCCTCTCACCTTGGCCTTGGAGCGCTGCAGGGATTTGGGGAAGAGCTGCACGGGGAGGTGGGAGCAGATTAGCCGGGGTGTGGGGGTATTTCAGGGCAGCCTTCAGCCCAATCTGGTTGTTCACCCAGGGCGCCCGCTCCCAGTTCAGCACGCTGCGCACCCAGTCGGGGTCCCCGTCACAATGGATCAGACTCAGAATCTCCAGCATCCAGTTAGTGCCTGGGGGTGAAAGGGTTAATGGACCTGAAATAATCCCTCAACTCACTGGGTCCCTCTCCGCTCCCAGAGCTGGGGAGAGAACCCGGGAGTCCCGTCCTGGCTCCCAGACCTTCTGCTTTAACCCAGCAGACTCCTCTTCCCAGATCTGGGGATCAGATCCAGGAGCCTGGTTCCCAGCCCACACTCCACATTCACGGAGGTGCATTGACAGTGCTAAAATCCAAAGGTCTTGTTTTGCTGTGTTGGGGTCTCCTGACCCTGCCGGCGGCTCTGGAAAAAGCCTGTGATCAGAGTGCGTCTGCAGAGAGCCAGCCTAGCACCAGGTGGGTGAGTTAGGTCCCGCAAGGAGCAGCCTGTTTTGTCTCGCTCTGGGATGGGGGTATGAGTGCCTGGGGTCTGGCATCTAGGAAATCAGGTCAAATGATGTTGCAACCTTCCAGCTACCAGGTTTGGTGTTTCCATCCAATGTCCTTGTGTGTGTCAGGAAAACCTGCCCCTCCACCCCCTCCCCCACACACACTCCACTTTGCCCCTGCTCTCCTCTTCCTGAATTGGGGTAGGTAACATTGAAGACGTCGTTGTCCCGCACCTGGAATTCATTCTCCACGTAGCTCAGCGCCTCGGGGGAGTAATCCAGGCATGGGAACAGCACCCCCTTGTGAGTGAAGTATTGACGCGCCATGGAAGGGCTGGGACAGAGACAGACCTCTTGGTGTCAGTGCTGGCCCCCATGTGATGCTGCAGGGGACATCATGCTGCAGGGGGCTCATCTGGGGGCACCGTGCTCCAGGGAATGGGGTGAAGCTGTTATTTGGCAGTCCCACCCCAGAGCCAGCTGCACCTCAGCACCAGTTGAGCCAATTCCTTGGCGTGTTCCTGGAATGACTGTATGGCCCTTGCTGGTGGCTGTGGCTGGGACAACAGCCCATGCCTGGGGTGGGAGCTTTCTGTGAGGTTCTGCAACAGGCCCAGGCTCTCTGCTCTCCCCCTAGCTACCTTTGGACCCGGGCAAAGCTGGTGCCATTCAACCTTTGGAGGCCCTGCAGGGTGCTCCCTGCCTGGCCCAGTGATATTTGGACCTGAGTGGAGCTGGCACCTTTAATCCCCCAGGGCCCTGTGCCCCTGCCCAGCTGTGTCAGGTGCCCGGGTCCTGGTATGGGAGTGGAGGGGGCAGATGTGTGGCAGATCCTGTCATTCCCTCCCCCGGGAGGGGTCGCTTTCATGGCAGCAGGTCATCAGCCTGGGGGCTGGGGGAACCATCCAGCCTGAGTCACCCCCCTTCCCTGCTCCACATCAACCCCTCCACGGGGAGCTGGCAGTTCAGGCTCCATGGCCCATTCAGCAGCTCCACTAGGGTGGCCAACAGGGGCGCCGATTAGTGCCCGTTGTGGGTTTGGGTTTGCAGATGTCTCCACCTCAGGGATACAGCTAACCCCTGCCCTGCCTGTGCCTGACCCAGCCAGCCCTGCCCTGGGGCCGGATCAGAGCTGGCACCCTGGAGGGGAACGCACCCGTGGGCTCTGAGGCAGGGAGAGGGTCAGGCTGCGGACATGGGCCCCTGGGCACCATCCCTGAGCTGTGTGTGTGCGGGGCAGGAGGGGGGGTATTTAAGAAGGGCCAAATGCGGGGTCAGCCCAGGGTCTATCTAGCCTGGGATCCTATCTGACAATGTCCCGCCCCCGCCCCCAGGATGCAGTTATGGAGTGAGCCTGACGGCTTCTGGTGGTGAGAGGTTTAGGGACCCCCGGCGCGTGGGGCTGCGTCATGCCCATCCTGGCTAGTGGCCAGCGAAGGTCCCGTCCTTCAGGTGCTCACCTCATGCTCCGTTGAACCCGTTACCACACGCCCGGCCAGCGAGGGGCACAGCTTGGCAGTGTGCTGGGTGAAGGGGGGATTCCTTTGCTTTATTTTTGTCAGGCGATCCCTGGTCCTTGTGTTACTTTTCCCTAGTCACCTTCTCCACCCCAGGCAGGATTCACAGACCTCTGTCATCCCCCCGCAGCCATCTCTTCTCCCAGCTGAACAGTCCGGGCTAGAATCTCCCCTCCCACGGAAGCTCTGTCATCCCCCTCAGCACTTTTGTTCCCCTTTTCTGCACCTTTTGCAAACCCCTGTTTCCTTTCTGATATGGGGTAACCAGCACTGCCTGCAGTGCTCCAGCTGTGGGTTTACCGAGCCTTCATAGAGCCGAATTATGCTATTTGCTGTCTTAGTTTCTAGACCTTTCATTCTGCAGTCAGTAGTGCTACTATTTCCTAGCTGAGCTCCTTCCCAGCTCTTGGGGGGAACCCTCTGGGTTGTGGCAGGGGTGCTGTTCAATTTCTCAGTTTGTTCCAACCCTCCACCCTTGGTGGACTAGTCCCCCAAACTGTCTGCCAGGCCTCCTGCTCCTGAGGGACTGAACCGGCCTGGTGGGTTTTGCATCTTTAGAAAACTGCTTCTCCCCATGCTTCATGCCAGCTGCCAGAGTCCATCCGCTTTTACCTTCTGCGCCCCCAATCAGCCCTGCTAGGATCTGACGTCCAGATTTGAACAGATCCTTTTGCCCCCACATGCCTCCCTTGCTCTGCTCTCCAGCCTGGGCTGCTCTTCTGGGCCCCTGGCTGGCTCCTCGACTTTGGGGTCACATCTAGGCTGAGCCGCTCCCAAGGCTGCCATCGCGAATTGCCCTGGGAATCGCTCTGGGCTTAGTTCCCCCGTGGGAGCGGGCAGGAGTCCTGTGTGAGGTCTGGGCTTCTCCCAGTCTGTGTCTGTACCCACACTGCAGTCACGGGCCAATTCCCCTCTCGCTGTCCCCGTGTAAACCAGGAGTGACCCCATTGAGATCACGGGCCAATCCCCCTCTCGCTGCCCCAGAGTAAACCAGGAATGACCCCATTGCAATCACTAGGGCTCCCCCCGCAGTTCCCTCCGTGGCTCTGGATTTGCCCCCGGCTCGGGCAGTGACTCTGGCTGCTGGGGCAGAGCCCGGGATCACCTCGGGGGGGCAGGGGGCTCTGGGCCGGGGACCCCCGGGGGCCTGGGAATTCCCAGGCACAGGGCTCAGGTACTCACCCCAGCTCCGGCAGGTCTGAGCTGCCTCCTCCCGCCCCACCCTGGCCCTGGCATTAACCCTGCGGGGGGGGGTGGGGGGGCGGGGACAGGACGTATGTGGCTCTGACGCTCTGCTGATCCCCAGAGTTCAGAGTGGGGAAGGAACCTTGACATTGTGGCAGAACGGTGGGATCATTTTGAGATCAATTTGAGATTTTTTGGGGGATCATTTTGAACCAGAAGCAAATATTTTAAAAGGACATTTTTTTTTTCCCTTTGGGCTGCTGGAAAGCACTCTTTGAGCTGAAAGCAGTTAGAGGTTTTTTGTCTCTGCCTGGGGGCCAGAGCAGAGACAAAAGGGAATTGTCTTTTTTGAGCTGGAGTTTTCTCTACCTCAAGGCAGGGTAGTTAAGCTCCTGCAGGGAAATTCACAAGTTTTTCACAGACCTGAAGAGGTTTGGGGGTTTTTTTTTGTTTTTTTTTTTTTTGTTTGTTTTTTGGTTTTTTTTTTTAAGCTAAGAGCAACTAGAGGGTTTTTCTGTCTATTTGCCTGGAGACAAAGGATTTTTCCGTAGGCTAAGAATAACTATCAGAGAACATAGGTATCATATTATAGCACAACAAAATTTTACAAGCCAAGTTTTTTGTTTTGTTTTTTTTAAACTCTCGGGTGTAAAGTTAGTTAAAAACAGAGAGGCTAAAATGACAGAATCCAAGGGGGGAAAAGCCAAAGAGGCTGCCCACAGGAGAGCTATGGAGGTAAAGGAAAAAGAATGGATGCCTAAGGAACACATGAACTAGTATGAACTGTTTAAAACCAAGGTGAGAATCAGAATGGGGCTAACCCCCGAGCATTCCCTTTGGCGGTTCAGAGCCCTAAGGTGGGAACCAGACGTGTCATTTATCCAACACGCCTACCACATTGTGAAACATTGGGATGCCTGGATATCAGGAGAAAGTGTTAAACCTCCAGAAGATTTGCCCTTCCTAATGCAAATGGAGCAGTTCTTAGAGGGTGTTCCTGAGGAAATAGAACGATACATCCTAGATGGGAAGCCCAAAACTGTAATCGAGGCGGGGGAGATTGGAGCCAAATGGGTGGAGGTGGCAGAAAAGAAAAAAGCTGGTCACAGTTGGAGCAGATACCAGAAGGGACAACCTCAGACCACACCCTACTACAGCCCAAGGCCCCAACTGCACCCCAAGGAAACCTCCAGACACCTTATCGTCCCGCCACACCATTCTCCAGCAACCCACCTCGCCCCAGTGACCCGTCAGTTGGACGATGTTTTAAATGTAATGAGCCAGGGCATGTAAAGGCCAACTGCCCCAAGAACCCCAACAGATTACAGTTCATTGCACCGGAATCACACCAGAGGTCCTCAGGCCCAGATGCCTCCCAGATACCCTCGGAGCAGAGGGAAACTGTGAGTGTGGGCAGGAAGAAGGTCACCACATGGAGGGCCACTGAAGCACAAGTATCGACTATCCATGCTTCCTTAGTGGACCCCAATTTAATCGACCCAGAGATCCAAGTGACGATTCAACCCTTCAAGTCCAACTCTTTCAATTTGCCTACAGCCAAGTTGCCTGTCCAGTACAAGGGCTGATCAGGAATGTGGACTTTTGCAGTCTATGATGATTATCCCATCCCCATGCTGTTGGGGAAAGACTTGGCCAATCATGTGAAGCTAGCCAAGAGGGTGGGAATGGTCACCTGCAGCCAGGCTAAGCAAGCTGTCACACCTAGCTCTGTTCCGGAAACTTCTACCAGGACCCAGTCAGAGGTGATGGACCCGGACCCCATGTCAAAGTCTGCAACAGCAGTAGTGGATCTAGTCCCAGAGACCCAGATAGAACCAGTCCCAGAACCGGAACCAGCAGCAGCTGATAACCCTACACAAGAGGCTCAGCTGGAGTCTGAACCCCAACATAGTGCACCAGTGGAGAGTGGTTCACAGTCAATGGAAACAGCCCCATCCCCTACATCACTTCCAGAGGGACCAAGCCTAGGTCCACAATCCGGTGAGGAACTGATGTCTCCAGTATCAAGGGAACGGTTCCAGACCAAACAGGAAGCAGATGAAAGCCTCCAGAGAGCTTGGACAGCAGCCCGGACCAACCCACCGCATCTCAGCTCTTCTAATTGATCCAGGTTTGTTGTAGAAAGAGGACTTTTATACAAGGGAGGTGGTAGAATCTCCTTCCTTAGAGGTTTTTAAGGTCAGGCTTGACAAAGCCCTGGCTAGGATGATTTAACTGGGACTTGGTCCTGCTTTGAGCAGGGGGTTGGACTAGATGACCTTCTGGGGTCCCTTCCAACCCTGATATTCTATGATTCTATGATTCTAAGGAAACTCTTTCTGGTGGACACCAGGAAGACTGGCAGCCTCAGAGACAGTTGGTAGTTCCAACTAAGTACCAGGTAAAGCTCTTGAGCTTAGCCCACGATCATCCTAATGGCCATGCTGGGGTGAACAGGACCAAAGACCGTTTGGGGAGGTCATTCCACTGGGAGGGAATGGGCAAGGATCTCTCTACCTATGTCCGGTCTTGGGAGGTATGCCAAAGAGAGGGAAAACCCCAAGACTAGGTCAAAGCCCCTCTCCAGCCACTCCCCATCATTGAGGTTCCATTTCAGCGAGTAGCTGTGGATATTCTGGGTCCTTTTCGAAAAAGAAACCCAGAGGGAAGCAGTACATACTGACTTTCATGGATTTTGCCACCCGATGGCTGGAAGCAGTAGCTCTAAGCAACACCAGGGCTAAAAGTGTATGCCAGGTACTAGCAGACATTTTTGCCAGGGTAGGTTGGCCCTCCGACATCCTCACAGATGCAGGAACTAATTTCCTGGCAGGAACTATGGAAAGCCATTGGGAAGCTCATGGGGTAAATCACTTGGTTGCCACCCCTTATCGTCATCAAACAAATGGCCTGGTGGAGAAATTTAATGGGACTTTGGGGGCCATGATATTTAAATTCGTAACTGAGCACTCCAATGATTGGGACCTAGTGTTGCAGCAGTTGCTCTTTGCCTACAGAGCTGTACCACATCCCAGTTTAGGGTTTTCATCATTTGAACTTTTATATGACCACGAGGTTAAGGGGCCATTACAGTTGGTGAAGCAGCAATGGGAGGGGTTTACACCTTCTCCAGGAACTAACATTCTGGACTTTGTAACCAACCTACAAAACACCCTCCAAACCTCTTTAGCCCTTGCTAAAGAAAACCTAAAGGATGCTCAAAAAGAGCAAAAAGCCTGGTATGATAAACATGCCAGAGAGCGTTCCTTCAAAGTAGGGGACCAGGTCATGGTCTTAAAGGTGCTCCAGGCCCATAAAATGGAAGCGTCGTGGGAAGGGCCATTCACGGTCCAGGAGCACCTGGGAGCTGTTAATTCTCTCATAGCATTCCCCAACTCCAACCGAAAACCTAAGGTGTACCATATTAATTCTCTAAAGCCCTTTTATTCCAGAGAATTGAAGGTTTGTCAGTTTACAGCCCAGGGAGGAGATGACGCTGAGTGGCCTGAAGGTGTCTACTACAAAGGGGTGAACCTCTCCATGACCCTTGGGCGTATGCAGCGACAGCAGATCAAGGAGCTGTGCACTAGCTACATGCTGACGTTCTCAGCCATCCCAGGACTGACTGAACGGGCATACCACTCCATTGACACAGGTAATGCTCACACAATTAAAGTCCAACCTTACCGGGTGTTTCCTCAAGCTAAAACTGCTACAGAACGGGAGATCCAGGATATGCTACAGATGGGTGTAATCCCCCTCTAACAGTGTATGGGCATCTCCAGTGGTTCTAGTTAGGTTTTTGCATGGACTACCATAAGCTGTAACTCGCCCAGATAACTATCCAATGCCATGCACAGATGAACTATTGGAGAAACTGGGATGGGCCCAGTTCATTTCTACCTTGGACTTAACCAAGGGGTACTGGCAGGTACCGCTAGATGAATCCGCCAAGAAAAGGTCAGCCTTCACCACACATGTCGGGCTGTATGAATTTAATATACTCCCTTTTGGGCTGCGGAATGCACCTGCCACCTTCAAAAGACTTGTAGATGGTCTCCTAGCGGGATTACGAGAATATGCAGTCGCGTACCTTGACTACGTGGCCATATTTTTGGATTCCTGGGCAGAATACCTGGAACATCTACAAAAAGTCTTCGAGCGCATAAGGGAGGCAGGACTAACTGTTAAGGCTAAGAAGTGTCAAATAGGCCTAAACAGAGTGACTTACCTTGGACACCAGGTGGGTCAAGGATCAACCAACCCCCTACAGGACAAAGTGGATGCTATCCAAAAGTGGCCTGTCCCAAGGTCAAAGAAACAGGTCCAATCCTTCTTAGGCTTGGCCGGTTATTACAGGCTATTTGTACCACAATACAGCCAAATCACCGCCCCACTGACGGACCTAACCAAAAAGAAACAGCCAAATGCTGTTCAGTGGACCGAAGAGTGTCAGAAGGCCTTTAACCATGTTAAAGCGACACTTATGTCTGACCTTGTGCTAAGGGCCCCAGACTTTGACAAACCATTCCTAGTAACCACAGATGCGTCCGAGCGTGGTGTGGCAGCAGTTTTAATGCAGGAAGGACTGGATCAAGAATTCCACCCTGTCGTGTTTTTCAGCAAGAAGCTGTCTGAGAGGGAAAGCAACTGGTCAATCAGTGAAAAAGAATGTTATGCCATTGTCTACTCTCTGGAAAAGCTACACCCATATGTTTGCGGATGGCGTTTCCACCTGCAAACCAACCATGCTGCGCTACAGCGACTTCATACTGCCACGGGAAATAACAAAAAACTTATTCGGTGGAGTTTAGCTCTCCAAGATTTTGATTTCGACATCCAACACATCTCAGGAGCTTCTAACAAAGTGGCTGATGCACTCTCCCATGAAAGTTTCCCAGAATCAACTGGTTAAAATCGTCCTTGAGATGTGGAAAATATTGTTAGTTTTTATATACTTGGTAGCATATTTAGAGGTGCATGTGTCTTATTAACTCTGTTTTCTCCTAGAGCTCCAGGAAGAAATCACAGTCAGCGTTTCATACTATCTGTGATTTGGGGGGCGTGTCATAAATATAAAGGGAAGGGTAAACACCTTTAAATCCCTCCTGGTCAGAGGAAAAACCCTTTCACCTGTAAAGGGTTAAGAAGCTAGGATAACCTTGCTGGCACCTGACCACAATGACCAATGAGGAGACAAGATGCTTTCAAAGCTGGAGGGGGAAGAAACAAAGGATCTGTCTGTCTGTGTGATGCTTTTGCCGGGGATAGAACAGGAATGGAGTCTTAGAACTTAGTAAGTAATCTAGCTAGATATGTTAGATTCTGTTTTGTTTAAATGGCTGAGAAAACAAGCTGTGCTGAATGGAATGGATATTCCTGTTTTTGTGTCTTTTTGTAACTTAAGGTTTTGCCTAGAGGGATTCTCTATGTTTTGAATCTGATTACCCTGTAAGATATTTATCATCCTGATTTTACAGAGGTGATTCTTTTACTTTTTCTTCAGTTAAAATTCTTTTAAGAACCTGATTGCTTTTTCATTGTTCTTAAGATCCAAGGGTTTGGGTCTGTGTTCACCAATGCAAATTGGTGAGGATTTTTATTAAGCCTTCCCCAAGAAAGAGGGTGTAGGGTTTGGGGAGGATTTTGGGGGGAAAGACATTTACAAGCAGGCTCTTTCCCTATTAGATGCTTTGTTAGACGCTTGGTGGTGGCAGCAATAAAGTCCAAGGGCAAAAGGTAAAACAGTTTGTACCTTAGGGAAGTTTTAACCTAAGCTGGTAAAAATAAGCTTAGGGGGCTTTCATGCAGGTCCCCACATCTGTAACCTAGAGTTCAGAGTGGGGAAGGAACCTTGACGGGGCGAAGTCATAATTCGGCCAAGCTCACCCATTGTCCCTCTCCCAGCCTGGGTGAAAGTGTGACAAAGTGGGGGATTTCCCTTGTGATGTTGTATGTGAGCCTGTGAGTCTTACTATTTTGTATGAATAGTGTGTGTGTCAGTTTCCCCGTGTATTGCATCTGTGCCTAGGTGGTGGGAATAAGGGTGTGTGACTTTAGCTGAAGCCCTGGGGACAGGTGAAGAGGCTCAAGCTGCTTGCACATAAGCGGTGGCAGTTGCCCTTCATAACCTGAAACCCAGCGGGGGGATGCGACCAGGTGACACTTTGCCTGGGATGCAAGACAAAGACCGGAGGAGGGACGGTGGGCATGTTGGAGGCTGGGTCGCTGGGCAGTCTGCTGTTGGGGACTCAGAGGGGGGAGTCCAGGGCATCCAGCCCAGGGTCCCCCCAATTTGGACTTTGCTGCAAGTCACTGATTCCTGTGCTAACAAGCTCTGTCCTACACTGTGTTCCTGTCGACTAATAAACCTTCAGTTTTATGCTGGCTGCCACCCCAGAGTCCTGGCTGGTTTCATACAGAGCAGTTCCAGAGCATCGGACCTGTGACCCCAGCACGGAGATGGATTAACCTTTGGCCCAGTCAGTGATTAACCGGGGGGATTCTGCAACAGACAGGGTGTTTTTCTAACCACTCAGCTCTCAAAATGATTGTGGGGCCATTCTGTGGCCTGCGTGAGGCCAGGGGGGTCAGACTAGCTGATCCCATCGGGCCCTGCTGGCCTTGCACTCGCTGAAGGCAGAAGAGGGAAACTTTAAGCGGCGATCTGGACTAGCCCCGTATCATGGCAGAGCCAAGGATACGGGCTGAGCGAAGCCCTGGGCCCCCACTGGCCAAGGCCTCAGCTGCCAGCGTTGGTGGCCTCCTAAGCAAATGTGCTCTGGAGCTGGGGTGGAGTCCCAGACCTGTCTCTAATCAAAACGGTGTTTATTTCTCATTGCAGCAATCACTGTGCAAACATATACAACAAGAGAGACTCGCCCCCAAGGCCCGGGGGAGCGGAGCTAATGCAATAAGCTATGTACAGGAGCCCCCACCCCCCCAGCCGGATTGCGCAGGGAGCAGCCACAACTCCCAGGTGTCACCCGCTGGGGATTAGCAATAGATGGGGGTGGGGGAAAGGGGGGATCCGTGAGAGTTTGTGTAGCAGGGATGCGGCAGGTGTATAGTGAGCTGGTGGGTAGTTGTGTGCATCCAGGTTAGAATGGAATACTGTGTGTGTCCATCCCTGCTGCCCCCTACTGGAGGGGATGGGCCCTGCTCTGTGCGTACATTCACCTCTCTAAGCGAAGCTGTTCCCCCTGCCCTCCCCAATACCTGCTATGGGGTTCCCACCCTACGTACGCTCCTTTGACCAAAGCCCAGACTACCTGAGCAGGGCGTGCGCCAACCGGTGCTGTGCTCGCTGGACATGACCCTCCATACTCAGCACCCAATACACTGGGATGCAGGGGGCTCAGCCTGGGGCCGCACATAGACACAAGGGGATCCCTAGTCCCTTCCCAGCTCCCCAGGACCAATTGCTGGGGCAGGCAATCATAGGAGGTGGGTCCAGCTGGGAGCAGTGCTGCCTATGGGGGTGTTAAAGGGGCGGGGCAGATTTACTGTTGGCAACCCTGGACCCGCTGCTGGGAGGGAGGCTCCCAGCCCCCAGAGATGTGTGCACCCACTGGGAAGGGGGTAACCTGGCAGGGGTAAGGGCAGCACTTCCCCCCCACTGGGGCCCTGCTGGGGCAGGGGGAGGCTCTGTCCTGGTTGGGGCATCAGCTCTGAACCCATGTGTCCAGCAGCCCCCAGGGCTGTGTATTAGGATTCCTCCCAGGCTGTAGGTCAGGGTCTACTTCACCCCACGCAGGGCTTTGTCTCAGCACCCCCAGGGGTGTGTCCTGGTTCCTCCCAGGGCTGTGGGTCAGGATCTAATCCCCTACCCCGCCCCACTACCCTGAGGGCTGAGCTGCTGGCATTGGAGAGCCCCAGGCTGATGGGGCTGCTCTTGCCCAGAACTGCAGGGGTTAAAACCAAGCACTCCACCCTGATTTGCTGATGGATGGCAGAGGGTGTGGCCTATGCAGTCACTCCCACCATTGTTAACCAATCACAGAGAAGCTCTTCTCCAGCCCCCGCCCCCTTGCCCTGATGAAGAACTCCAGCAGGCCCTGGAGCAGCCATAGCAGTAGAACCCATTGGAGGGTGGAGGCTTAAAGGGCTGCGCTGCCTTGTGATAGGTGGAGCTAGAAAACCCCCATTGGCAGGTGGGGTCTTAGGGGGCCGGTGCTGTATTATGATAGGTGGATGGTGGCTTAAAGGGCCACGCTGCATTGCGATAGGTGGATCTGGCCCATTCCTCCCCAGTCCCCATCCACACTCGCATTTAGGGTGACCAGATGTCCTGATTTTATAGGGACAGTCCTCATTTTGGGGTCTTTTCCTTATATAGGCTCCTATTACCCTCCACCCACACCCCGATTTTTCACATTTGCTGTCTGGTCACCCTACTCATTCCAGTAACGCAGACAAGGCGCTGTGGGGGTCAGAGGTCGAAGGTCATCAGGTTGCAAGGTCCAGTGGGTCATGTAAGAACATCTGCCCCTCGTGGCTGGAATGGAGGGGGCGGCGTCTGTCTGGTATGGGGAGCAAGGGGAGGCCTGGCGTAACTCCGTAGTGCGGGAACCTGGACAGCAGGGGTCAGTGCTGGGAAACGATCCCGCTGGCCAGGGAGTGAGTCTGCAGAGAGAGACATGGGCATCAGGGGCTGGCACAGCTGGGGCGGGACAGACGGGGGGGATCCAGGCTGGGGGGGGGGTGGCAATGCCACTCTCCTGCAAATGCACTGGAGGGATGATCCCTCCTGCCTCCAGGAGGCCAGACTAGGAGGGATAGAGGGGTCAGACTGGGGGATCCCACCCGCCTCAGGGGGAATAGACTGAAGGGGACGATAAATGGAGGGACCATCCCTGCCCCACACACCTTCATGGCCTGGTGGATCCAGTCGTGGAAGGCGCCAACCCTGGTGTAGACCCCTGGCTTTTGGGGCAGGGCGCAGCCGGTGCCCCAGCTGACCACGCCGCAGAGCCGCCAGCGGGGGGTGCGGGAGATGCCGTCCTCACAAACAAAGGGCCCCCCGCTGTCACCCTGCCGGGAGGAAGACACAAAAGAGGTCAGTGGCCTGACACTGGCCCCTACTGCCCACCTGCCCCACCCACCCCGGCCAGCCCCACCTGGCAGGCGTCGGTGCCACCCTCGGCGTAGCCAGCACAGAACATGCGGGGGCGGATCTGGTTGCCGTAGTACTCAGGTGAGTTGCACAGAGCGGTGCTGATGATGGGCACAGAGGCCTCCTGCAGGATGCTGGACTGCTGCCCTGGGGGATATGGTGGGGAAGAGTGGGCATGGGGTCCCCCGCCATTACCCCACCTGCCCTGCATCTTCCCCCGCCAAAACCCAACTCCCGCCCCCCCAGCATCCCGCCCCGATCCCAGCTTCTGCCTGCCCCACATCTGCCCCCCACCCCACCCCTGCCCACCCAGCATCCACTTGCCTGCACCCAGCCCCTGCCCACCTTGCTTCTCCCCACCCAGAACCCAGCCCCCACCTACCCAGCACCCACCCCACCTCCCAGAACCCAGCTTCCGCCCACCTAGCTTCCACCCCTGCCCATTCCCCCAGCACCTGCCCTGGCACTTGAACTGTGACTCTTCCCCCCCATACCTGCCTACTATATGCCTCCACCTGAACCCTGGCACCTTACCTGCCTGGCATCCACACCGGCATCTGAACACTGGCACCCATCCCTATAGAGGAGGGACCTCTGGAGTGGTGCGCCCCCATGGGGGTGGGCTTTCCTGAACTTGGTTCTTGGGGTCAGGATATCATGGGTTGCTCTGGGTGGCATCTTGGGAAGCCCCTCCCCATGGGCGGAGCCTAGCATTGCTACCCATCCAGTTTTTACCTGGTTTTTGGTTTCTGTGTCTGGGTGCCATTTAGGGTTACCAGGTGCCTGGTTTTGGGGGACTTGACAACCCTAAATGGCATCCAAACCAAAAGCCCAGTTACCGTGGGCCAGGGGGAGGCTAGGGTTGCTAAGGTCCAGTTTTCAAGCGGAACGCCCGGTTGAAAAGGAACCCTGGAGGCGCCGGTCAGCACCGCTAACTGGGCCATTAAAAGTCCAGTCGGCGGCGCAGCGGGGCTAAGGCAGGCTCCCTGCCTGCCCTGGCTCTGCGCTGCTCCCGGAAGTGGCCAGCATGTCCCTGAGGCCCCTAGGCACAGGGGTGATCAGGGAAGCGCCACACACTGCCAGCGCCTGCAGGCATTACCCCTGCAGCTCCCAATGGTCGGGAACCATGGCCAATGGGAGTTGTGGGAGCAATGCCTGCGGGTACGGGCAGCGTGCAGAGCCCCCTGGCCCCTCTGCCTAGGGGCCGCAGGGACGTGCCGACCACTTCCAGGAGCAGCATGGAGCCAGGGCAGACAGGGAGCCTGCCTTAGCCCCGCTGCACCCAACCCCCTGCCTCAGCCCTGAGTTTGCTCCCACACCCCAACCGCCTCGTCCCCAGCCCCACCCCAGAATCTGCACCTCCAACCAGAGCCATCACCCCCTCCTGCACCCCAACCCCCTTGAGAGGATCCAGTGAGCAACCAGAGGGGGAGAAGGGGCGATGAGGGTGGGGCCTGGGAAAGAGGTGGAGTGGAGTGGGGCCATGGGGGTCTGGTTACCAGGAATTAGAAAGTTGGCAACCCTGGCGGAGCCTCTAACACAGGTCTTTGTCACTGAATGGCCCATATTCCTCCATCCCCAGACCCCCAGTTGTGTGACCCTGATGAGGGCCCCCTCCCCCTGGTTGCCCACAGGAAGGGGCGTGGCCTTGTACCATGTCCTTGGGCAGGGCCATGTCTAGGGGTGGGGCTGTGTCCCATGGGGATGGGGCTGTATCGGGGGGGGGCAGTCACACACTCACCGTAGTACTGGGTGTTGCCCCAGCCGGTCACGGTGCAGACCTTGCCGTCCAGGAGGGACTGCCCCAGCGCCGGGAGGCAGACGGGCTGGACGTCCTCTGGGGAGACAGAGTCTGGGCATGAGGCATAGACAAGGGTTGCACGCCACACGCCCACACAGATACATGCACAACACACACACACCGCACACTATACACACAACACGCATACTACTCGAACACATTGCACTATGCACACAGATAAATGCAGCCCCCCCCCCACACACACACACACAAAACCCCCAGACACACCACACACCATACACAGACACCACACACTGGTAGGTAAATGCACAATGCGCACACACTACAGACATCCCTCACTCACACACAACTGCGACACACCCCAGAGTCACTAACACACTCACACTACAACCCACGCACAAAGCCCCATGGGTGCCTCCCTGCAGTGCGTGGTCCCAGGTCCCCAGCTGGGTGCCCCACACTCCGTGTCACTGCTGGCTCACACGCACCGGTGAAGCTGAGGGGCACGGCCAGGTGCACCAGCGCGATGTCGTTGCCATTCTCCTCGCTGTTGGGGTCCAGGAAGGGAAGGTAGCCCGCGTGGTACACCACACCCGTCACCCCCACCTGCTGCCCCCTGCTGGACACCTGAGAGATGGCGCCTGAGAAAACCCGCCAGCGGCTCACCACCCGGTTTCTCCTGCAGGGATGGACAGACAGACACAGTGCATCAGGGGGCTAGGTGGGGCTGCCACCCCCTCCCCCACCAGGGATGGGGCTGCTGCTGAGAGCTGGGAGCCAGGACTCCCGTGTTCGTTCTCTGGCTCTGACAGGAGTGTGGGGTCTAGTGGTTAGAACATGGGGGCACTGGGAGCCAGGACTCCTGGGATCTATCCCCAGCTCTGGGAGGGAAGTGGGGTTTTGTGGTTAGAGCAAGGGGGTAGGGCTGAAGGCAGGACTCCCGGGTTCCATCCGCGCTTGGTGCTGGGCACTCACTCAGGGAAGCAGTGTGCGGCGGTGATAACCCACTGGCTGGAGATGATGGAGCCACCACACAGGTGGGTGCCGTCATAACGCAGGCTGACCTGCCACGGCCACTTGCCCAGACTGGCATCCTGGCCCCCCACGATCCGGTCAACAGACAGCTTCCTGCGCCCACAGTCTGCAGGGGACACGCCAGTCAATGCCCGCCGCATCCACTACGGGGAGACACCACCAAACCCCCACCCTACCCCCACAGCCACTCCTGGGGGCCTTGGCCGCTCCCCCAGCATGGTCCCAGGGTAACCAATGGGCAGCCCCAGGTGACCCCCGCCCCCACACCCTGACGCCAAGGGAGGTTTCCTGGGTAACTCTGGAGGCTGCATTTTATCCTGTAGCTTCTTCCACGCTGGCTCTTGCCTGTTTCAACTGGAAACTGCAGGGCCAGGAAGTGCCTGTGCAGGATCTGGCACAATGGGGCCCTGAGCTCATTTCACCAGACCCCCAGCTGGGGTCAATGGGGCCAGATCCCAGCTGGGGTCAATCGGCCACAGAATCATAGAATCCCAAGGTTGGAAGGGACCTCAGGAGGTATCTAGTCCAACCCCCTGCTCAAAGCAGGACCAATCACCAACTAAATCATCCCAGCCAGGGCTTTGTCAAGCCTGACTTTAAAAACCTCTAAGGAAGGAGATTCCACCACCTCCCTAGGTAACGCTTCCAGTGCTTCTCCACCCTCCTAGTGAAAAAGTTTTTCCTAATATCCAACCTAAACCTCCCCCACTGCAACTTGAGACCATTACTCCTTGTTCTGTCATCTGCCACCACTGAGAACAGTCTAGATCCATCCTCTTTGGAGCCCCCTTTCAGGTAGTTGAAATCAGCTATCAAATCCCCCCTCATTCTTCTCTTTTGTAGACTAAATAATCCCAGTTCCCTCAGCCTCTCCTCATAAGTCATGTGCTTCAGCCCCCTAATCATTTCCGTTGCTCTCCGCTGGACTCTCTCCAATTTTTCCACATCCTTCTTGTAGCGAGGGGCCCAAAACTGGACACAGTATTCTAGATGAGGCCTCACCAATACTGAATAGAGGAGAATGATCACGTCCCTCAATCTGCTGGCAATACCCCTACTTATACAGCCCCAAATGCCATTGGCCTTCTTGGCAACAAGGGCACACTGTTGACTCATATCCAGATTCTCGTCCACTGTAACCCCTAGGTCCTTTTCTGCAGAACTGCTGCCTAGCCATTCGGTCCCTAGTCTGTAGCGGTGCATGGGATTCTTCCGTCCTAAGTGCAGGACTCTGCACTTGTCCTTATTGAACCTTATCAGATTTCTTTTGGCCCCATCCTCTAATTTGTCTAGGGCCCTCCGTATCCTATCCCTAACCTCCAGCATACCTACAACTCCTCCCAATTTAGTGTCATCTGCAAACTTGCTGAGGGTGCAGTCCATGCCATCCTCTAGATTATTAATGAAGATATTGAACAAAACCGCCCCCAGGATTGACCCTTGGGGCACTCCGCTTGATACCGGCTGCCAACTAGACATGGGGCCATTGATCACTACCTGTTGAGCCCGATGATCTAGCCAGCTTTCTATCCACCTTATAGTCCATTCATCCAGCCCATACTTCTTTAACTTGCTGGAGTCAATGGGTCCAGATCCCATTAGAGTCAATGGGGTCAGATCCCAGGTGGGGTCAATCAGCCGAAGCTCCATTGGAGTCAATGGGGCCAGACCCCCAGCCCATGTCAATTGGCTGTAGCTTCATTGGACTCAATGGAAAGTTGAGTTTTTGACAAAATGAAATTTCTCAGGAGAAACCTCTGCTCTGGTTGAAAACCCAACGTTCCTGTCCAAGAGGAGAGACCAAAGTGTATCCTGGGAGTCCCTGGCTCTGGTGTATCAGGGTATCTCAGCCCATAGACGAGAACAGGGACATGAGGCAACTGAGCTACTCTGCCCACGAGCACTGCGGCCACGCTTCAGAATCCAAATCCTCTGCAGTTTGAACCTTCCCTGAAAAATGTTAGTTTTCCTTGGAAATAAAAAATAAATATTTCAACCACCTCTAATTAGGGCTGATTATGATGAGCACTGACTAGAGAGAGAGAGAGAGAGAGAGAGAGGGGTATGCATGGGGATGGACACAGACAGGTTTGTGCAGGAGAGATGAACAGAGGGGTGGCTGGAGAGAAGGATGGATGGGGGGTGTAGGTGTGGACATGGGTGAATGGAGGAACGGTGGAGTGTGGGTATGGAGGTGGATGGATGAATCGATGGGCGTGTGTAGGTGTGAAGATATATGGGAGGGTAGATGGCTGGCTGGGTATGGAGGTGGATGGATGGATACTTGGTGTGGAGATGGATGGGTAAATGGATAGTGGATGGGTGGCTGGCTGGCTGGATACTGGGGGTGTAGATGAATGGGTGGGTAGATGGCTGTCTGTCTGGGTGGGTATGGAGGTGGATGGATGGAGGGGTATGTGTGGAATGGAGATGGATGGAGGGATGGACAGATAGTGGGGGTGTAGTGGAGATGAATGGATGGGTCGGTAGATGGCTGTCTGAGTGGGTATGGGGATGGATACAGGGGATGTGGAATGGAGGTGAATGAGGGATGGATGGATGGATAGTAGGGGTGTAGTTGTGGAGGTGGATGGATGGGTTGGTATGGAGATGGATGGATGGAGGGGGTGTGGAATGGAGATGGATGGATGGGGTGTGGATTAGAGATGGAGGGAGCGATGGGTAGTGGGTGTGGAGATGAATGGATAGATAGGGTGTGTGTAGTTGTGGAGATGGATGTGTGGGTAGATGGCTGTCTGTCTGGGTGGGTATGGAGGTGGATGGATGGATGGTGAACGTGGAGATGGTTAGATGGATAGGGGGTATGTCGGTGCTGAAATGGATGGGTCGGAGATGGCTGGCTGGGTATGGAAGTGGGTGGATGGAAGGAAGGACGGGGTGTTGGATGGAGCTATGCCCAGGGCTGAGGGCTTCATACCTTGGCAGAGCGTTGCAAGGAACCGGCCCATCGGGCAGTCACTGTAAGACAGAAATGTGAGAGGTCAGCATGAGGATGGGGCAGGAGGGGATGTGTGGGGGATGTGAGGTGCATGTTCACCCCCCACTGAGCATCTGGGGAAGGTGCCACTCCCACGGACACGGACATGTATGCACACCTCAGACTCACGTACGTTCACTGACACAGAGACAGGGCTAGACAGAAAAGGAGAGAAAGTAGGTGTGAGCTGGGGCAGCAGGGGGACAGACACACAGCACAGGGCAGCAGGACACACACACACACACACACACACACACACACACACACAGAGTTCATTATCATTCATTTATTATGTGACGTTACAATGAACTAACATCATATAGAATCATGACGTGCTAAATAGATGCAAGTTGTAGGACTAGAGAAGTAGACGATTGCTCAGTAGTCCGAAGGGATATGGATGCATTCGGTATCTAAGTAAACAGGGATGAAACAGCAGGTCTACAGGCTGAGGCCTGTAATACGTCAGCTTAGTCACACGTGGCCAGAAGCTTAAGAAATGCTGGACATAAGTGACCAGAAATGGGCCCTAAGCTACAAGATTCCTGGGAAAGGTGTTGCAATGGGTGGCATTGGGAAAAATTAACAGGAAGAGTAATTCTGACTACAGGACACAGTGTCCTAACCTGTGCCCTTGCCCTAGCCCTAACCCTAACCCTAACTACAGGGCTTACGTCATGCCACTAAAAGGAACCATAACCAACCTATGGGAAATGAGGAACCCCAACATTCTTGGGGGACACAATACAAATAAGGAAGAAGAGGGTGGACGCCTTCACACGCGCACACAGAGTGTTAGGTGTGTTCAGAATCACCAGATAAAAGAAGGCTCCCAAACTGGGGAAATGAGCTTCCTACAGGCATAGGTGGTGACTTTTGGTTTGGCCAGTGCGTGCCCCATCCCGGCTCCGCCCCCTTCCCCAAAGCCCCGCTCCCACTCTGCCCCACTCCACCTCTTCCTGCCCCCACTCTGCTCCCTCCCCTTAGGTCCTCTCCCCTGAGCATCTCCTGCCCACTGCTCACTTCTTTCTGCCCTCTCCTGCCTTGAAGGCTAGGTGTGTGTGTTTGGGGGGCTCGGCCTCCCCACAAAACTGGCAGCACACAGACAGACACACACACAGCAGGGCTTAGCCTCTCCCGCAGGGGCAGCAGGACACACACACGGCAGGGCCCATCCCCTCCAGCAGGGGGCAGCAGGAACAGAGAGAGAGAGAGCGCGAGCGCACGCACACAAGACTCAGCCCCTCCAGCAGGGGGCAGCAGGACACACACACACACACACACACACACACACACACCCACCCACCCACCCACCACCCCCAAAATGCTGATATAAGAATAACTGGCTCCCAGGGATCCAGCAGCCCAGGCGTGGGGGAAGGGCTGCCCACAGGGTTCCCCTGCCCCATCCTAGCAGCACGGCACCCGCTGCTGAGCCCCCCGCCCCGCCCCACGCACCAGATGGAGACGACCTCACTGAGTCTATGGGCCAGGAGGAGGCGAGACTCGTCCACACAGAAATATCCCGACGTCCCGTTGGCGCCCACGCGCTCCACGTCCAGCTCCGAGTGCCAGAGAGACCTGGGGAGGGGACAGCGTCACCCACAGGCAGCCCACCCTTGTCAGAGATCTGCCCCACCGCACAGTGCCCCTCACTCCCAACCCGCAGCCCCTGCTATCCCACCCCTGGGTCGCCCCAGTTCTGTCAGTGCCCCTCACTTGTGACCCACAGCACCTGCTAGCCCACCCTTGGGTCCCTCCCACCCAGCTCTGCCGGTGCCCCTGACTCGCGACCCACAGCCCCTGCTATCCCCACCCTTAGGTCCCCCCCCCAGCTCTGTCAGTGTCCCTCACTTGTGACCCACAGCACCTGCTAGCCCACCCTTGGGTCCCTCCCACCCAGCTCTGCCGGTGCCCCTGACTCGCGACCCACAGCCCCTGCTATCCCCACCCTTAGGTCCCCCCCCAGCTCTGTCAACGCCCCTCACTCCCGATCTGCAGCCTCTGCTAGTCCATCCAGCTCTGCCGGTGCCCCACACTCCCGACCCGCAACCCCTGCTAGCCCACCCTTGGGTCTCCCCACCCAGCTCTATCAGCGCCCCTCACTCCCGACCCGCAGCCCCTGCTAGCCCACCCTTGGGTCCCCCCCCACTCAGCTCTGTCAACGCCCCTCACTCCCGATCTGCAGCCCCTGCTAGCCCACCCTTGGGTCCCCCCCACCCAGCTCTGTCAGTGCCCCTCACTCCCGACCCACAGCCCCTGCTAGCCCACCCTTGGGTCCCCCCCACCCAGCTCTGTCAGTGCCCCTCACTCCCGATCCGCAGCCCCTGCTAGCCCACCCTTGGGTCCCCCCCACCCAGCTCTGTCAGTGTCCCTCACTCCCGACCCACAGCCGCTGCTAGCCCAGGCTGGTACCTGACGAAGCCCATCTCTGCACAGCTCATTGCAGCCACCAGGGCATTGGAGGAGGTGGAGCAGATGAGGCGCCATTTGCCCTCGCTCTCATCGTACAGCGTGAGCCGGAGGTCTGCCGAACTGACCTGGACTGTGGGGTGGGAGGGGGCCGCGCTGAGCAAGGGTCTAAGAACGTCACGTGTCACCCTCCACCTCCCCCCGAGCCCTGCACTAGCACCCTGGGGCAGCCTGTGTCCATGTCTCCCTCCAGTGGCCATCCCCAGCACTACAACAGCCATCCTCGGGGCTCCCAGCAACAGGGAGGGTGGTTCAGGGCAGGGCTCTGGGCTGTTCACAGACCAGCCAATTTCCTACTAAAACCCACAGAGTGGCAGCAGGACCCAGTGGACGAGGGCCCTCTACAGGCAGTCAGGACTCCTGGGTTCTATCCCCGGCTCTGGGAGGGGAGTAAGGTCTGATGGGTAGAGGGGTGGCTGGGAGCCAGGACTCCTGGGTTCTATCCCCGGCTCTGGGAGGGGAGTAAGGTCTGATGGGTAGAGGGGTGGCTGGGAGCCAGGACTCCTGGGTTCTGTGCATGGTTCTGGGAGGGGAGTGGGAGCTGGTGGGTTAGAGGAGGGGGATTCAGGTCCTACCCTGGTGTGCACAAGGGGGAGGGTGTCAGACCCCCTACTGAGGGGGGGCCAGTAGCTCCCAGTCATATAGCCCTGAGCAGGGGGCTCCACAACTTACCACCATACAGTCCTTCACTGTCACTCCCCAGCATAGAGGTCACTGCAAGAGACGAGAGCCTTAGAGTACATGCAGAGCCCACCAAGGCCAGCAGGAGGGGGAGCTCCACGTGTGCCCCTGGCTGTGATTGTGAGGAATGAGGCTATGGCATCAGGGAATGTGAGCCGGGGGTGGGAGTGAGGGGCACCGGCGGGGCTGGCAGGTGGGGCTAGCAGGGGGCTACAGGACAGGAGTAAGGGGCATTGGACAGTTGGGGAGGAGTAATGGGCTAGCGGGGGCTGTGAGTCGGGAGTGAGGGGCACCAGAGGGCTGGGTGGGGCGAGCCCAGGGGTGGGTTAGCAGGGGGCTGTGGGTCGGGAGCGAGGGGCACCAGAGGGCTGGGTGGGGCGATCCCAGGGGTGGGCTAGCGGGGGCTGTGGGTCAGGAGTGGGGGGCACTGGAGGGCTGCGGGGGAGGGGGGAGTGAGGTCCCTGGGCAGGGCTGGGTAGGGGGAGTCCAGGGCTGGGATCGCAGGGAAATGTGGGTCAGGAGTGGGGGGCCCTGGGGGGCCAGATTCTTACCAATGGCCCACACGCTGGCACCGACACCGGCTAAGAGCAGGAAGCCGCCAGTCACAACAGCCACAACCTTGGGCAGTGACCAGCACGACACCGTGGGGCCCCCTGGAACAGGAGGGGGGTTAATGGGGCTGGGAATGACCCCCCCCCCCCTGGTTCTCAGCACAGGCTATTGCATTGAGTCCCCCCAGCCAGCTGGGACTCCCCAGCCCAGCACACGGCCCTGGAACTGACTCTGGTATCCCACCCCAGCTCAGCAGCCCCATATCTGGCTGAGTCACAGGAACCTGCCTGCCAGTGGCCCCCTGCGCCATCCTCCTGCCGTCTGCCCCCCCCCCCCAGCCAGCCCCATGGGCTCCTGTGGTACCAGAGAGATGGAGGGAGGGGAAAGTAGGCCTGGACACGAAATAGGGGCCTGGACACCCGAGGGGGTGGAGGTGCCAAGCCTCCGCCCCTGTAACCACTAGAACTCCCCCTCCCTCCCTGTACCAGGAACAGAACCCAGGAGTCCTGGCTCCCAGCCTCCTGCTCTAACCACTAGCCCCCCCTCCTCTCCTCCCTTCCCCTCCCCTTCCTGCCAGGCACAGAACCCAGGAGTCCTGGCTCCTAGCCCCATTGTGAAGAGTCAATGAATTCTCTGTCCCACAGGCCGAGCGTGGCGGGGTGGGGGTTGGTCCAGGGGGACTTTGCCCTTGGGCAGGGTGCAGTGACCCAGCAAGCACCTGGCAGAGTTGTTCCCATTGCTGGGGCCCCTGCGGGGGAGGCTGGGCCCCCCCCCAGGCACAACAGGGTTACAGGGGAGGAAACCGGCCCCATGGTGCCACTGACTGGGAGCCCCCACAGCTCAATTGCCCCGTCTAGCGCCAGCGCACTGACCCCTAGACATTGAGTTCCCTGTGTGCCCCTACAAGAAGGTCCCCCAGCACCCAGGGGTACCACTCTGCAGGTAGTTGGGTGGCAGGCTTTGTAGGGGGCTCCATGCTGCAGGGCTGGGGGCTCAGAAGGGGGTCCGCGTTGCAGGGGCTGAGGAAGGGTTGTTTTGCTCTCGTACTCAGTGTTAGCCCCAAAGCCCCACATGGCTCTGGAGGTCTGTGTTCCTGGAAGCACCATCCACTTTAGTTGACTGATTCCCAGCCCCCCGGCTCTGACTATTAACCCCCCTCTCCAAGCTGGGATAGAACCCAGGAGTCCAGGAGGGGGGGTCTCTGTGGGGACATGGGTGTGTGGCTGAATCTGTCGCATGGCCAGTGCAGGGCTGAAGGAACGCAGTGCCAGCCCCATGCTGGGCTCTGCCCTGAGCCCAGTGCCTCATAGCCAGGGGCCATCTGGGCTGGAGCTGCGGATGCTGTGCTGGGACAGACAGGGAATGGGTGCAGGATGGGTTTCTTGATCTCCTCACACCTGGCCTGGGACGATTGACTCCCCCCCCCCCACACACACACACACATCCCAGCAGCCCAGCCCAGGTGGTGGGAGGGAGTTGACAGCCTATATCTGGGGAAGGGGTGGGGACGGGGTCCAGGGCCTGGCTCAGCCTCATGGCTGCTCCACCACAGGACGAGTGCTACTCTCTAAAATGTACAGATAGGGAAACTGAGGCTCAGAGCAGGGCAATCAGAGCTGGGGATAAAACCCAGAGTCCTGGCTCCCAGCCGCTCACCCCATGATGTACCGGGACAACACAAAGGCTTCTATGTCTTCAACTGCACTGAAATAATACAATGGCAACACATTAATTCAACAGCCATAGTGTCACACAACTGGTCTGTCTGTGTGTAAAGTCACCCTGGGGGGGGACACTGGGGCTGTATGTGTGTGTACAGACATCCTGGGGTCACACAACAGGGTTTTCTGTGTGTATGTGTAGTTGCCCCGGTGTCACACAATGGGGATGTGTGTGTGTACATTCACCCAGGGAGCATAGTGGGGTTATATATGTATGTACAGTCGCCCTGTGTTTCACACAACGGGGCTGTGTTGTGTGTGTGGGTGTGTACAGTTACCTTAGGGTCAAATAATGGGTGAGTATGTGGTTGTATGTACACATAGAGTCACCCGGGCGGCACAGTGGGTCTGTATGTGTGTTTACAATCATCCTAAAGTCACACAATAGGGCTGTGTGTGTGTGTGTGTGTGTGTGTGTGTGTGTGTGTGTGTGTGTGTGTGTGTGTGTGTGTGGTCGCCCGGGGGCGGTACAGTGCATCTGTATGTCTGTGTACAATCATCCTAGGGTCACACAACTGGGCTGTGTGAGTGTGTACAACCGTCCTGGGGTAACACAGTAGGGGTGTGTGTGTGTGTGTACACAGTCGTCCTGCGGTGGCACAGCAGGGCCAGCGATGAGCAGTATCACTAGCTGGAGCCCTCCATGAGCTCAGCTCTCTGGGGGGTCCCTAGGCAGAGCCAGACCTGGCATGATGTGCACAGCCCCAGAGCTTCCCAGCCCCAGCCAGAGCCGCGGCAACGAGGCCGATAGTCTATGGAACAGGGACTGTCTCTTGGTCTGTGCAGCACCTAGCACCCACCCCCAGGGAGCAGGTGATAGGGATGGAACTGGTGGGCAGAGGAGACGTTAGCTCCCGGCGCTGAATTCAGTTGGACACCCTGCTGAAGCCAGCTGCCCCTCTGCCCCGTTGCGTCACTTCCCCAGGCACGGCCAGACAGGCTAAAACTCCTCAAAGCAGGGAGGGTTCTTCCCTTGGGAAAATTCCCACTTTTTGTCAAAACACCAAATATCCCCCCCCCCCCCCATATCAGTTTTCCGTCCCCAAATTTCATTTTCTTCTTCTCCCAAGGGAAAAAATCAGAAAGTTCTCAGGGATAGAACCCAGGAGTCATGGCTCCCAGCCCTGCCTGCTCTAATCACTAGATCCCACTCCCCTCCCAAAGCTGGACACCCAGGTGTCCTGGCTCCCAGCCTCCCCCACCATATCCCCTCCCCCTCTTCTGCCAAAACTTTTGTTTTCTTGAGAACCTGATTTTCCATCAGAAAAAGAGTCACAGTCGGGTCAGCCCCACTCCAGGTGCAAGGCTGTGTAAGCAGCTGCCCCAGGCACGGATCAGCCCCCCAGCAGCAGGGCCACATGAGCAACTGCCCCAGAGACAGGGGTCACCTCCCACCCCCAGCTGCAGGGCCATGTGAGCAGCTCGGGCAGTGGTGTCCTCACTGAAAGATGATTAAAACAGCCACTATAGCCACTTACCCAAGCTGGATTCTACTCGAGGCACAACCCCACCCCCACCCTGCCCCCCAGGGCTCCCCCTGCTCGTACAGCATAGAATTATAGAAGATCAGGGTTGGAAGGCACCTCTAGTCCCACCCCCTGCTCAAAGCAGGACCAACCTCAACTAAATCATCCCAGCCAGGGCTTTGTCAAGCCTGACCTTAAAAACCTCTAAGGAAGGAGATTCCACCACCTCCCTAGGTAACGCATTCCAGTGTTTCATCGCCCTCCTAGTGAAATACTGTTTCCTAATATCTAACTTAAACCTCCCCCACTGAAACTTGAGACTATTGCTGCTCGTTCTGTCATCTGCCACCACTGAGAACAGCCGAGCTCCATCCTCTGTGGAACCCCCTTCAGGTAGTTGAAGGCTGCTATCAAATCCCCCCTCACTCTTCTGTTCTGCAGGCTAAACAATCCCAGTTCCCTCAACCTCTCCTCATAAGTCATGTGCCCCAGCCCCCTGATCATTTCCATTGCCTGCCGCTGGACTCTCCAATTTGTCCACATCCCTTCTGTAGTGGAGGGACCAAAACTGAAAGCAATAATCCAGGTGTGGCCTCACCAGTGCCGAATAGAGGGGAATAATCACTTCCCTCAATCTGCTGGCAATGCTCCTACTAATACAGCCCAATATGCCATTGGCCTTCTTGGCAACAAGGGCACACTGCTGACTCATATCCAGATTCTCATCCAGGTCCTTTTCTGCAGAGCTGCTGCTTAGCCAGTCTGTCCCCAGCCTGTAGCAGTGCATGGGATTCTTCCTTCCTAAGTGCAGGACTCTGCCCTTGTCCTTGTTGAACATCCCAGCCCTGAGGTGCACCTGCCCCACCCTGATGGGTCAGATTCCTTGTGACTCTCCCAGACCACAAACCGCTACCATGGGGAACTGCTGAGAAAGCACCAGGCCTTGTGGAAGCCACAGACCAGCCTGATCGGAGCTGGGGAAACACCCCTCCAAGCCAGGCAGAGGAGGGAAGAGGGACAGGACCCCAGTGCCCCTCACTGCCACAAACAGCAATGACCTGCCAGCCTTGCTGGGGCAATCCCTGCACTGGGATCCCGCCAACCAGCTCAGGGGAACAGTTCCCACCATAACCTCCGACCAACCTACTGCCACCCAGCACATGCCCCCAAAATCAGCCAGGCCAAAGTACAGCTTTACTGTTGAGATAAAGGGGGACTGAAAGCCACGGAAGAGTGGATGGATGGAGTCGTAACGAAGGGTACATGTGGAGATGGATGGATGGAAGGGTACATGGAGGGAAGGACGGGTACATGTGAGGATGGATGCATGGAGGGAGGGGTACATGGAAGGAGGGAAGGAGGGATACATGGAGGGAAGGAGGGGTACATGTGATATACATGTGGAGATGGATGAATGAATGGATGGATGGAGGGAAGGAGGTGTATATGTAAATAATACAACAGGGCAAAGATTATCCAACAAGTTCTGGGAATGTATTGGAGAATTTTTTTTATTTCAGATGGTGGAGAAAGCTAGTGGGGAGAGGCTGTTCTAGATTTGACTTTGAAAAATAGGGAGGAACTGGTTGAATTTGAAAGTGGAAGGCAGCTTAAGTGAAAATGTTCATGAAATGATCATGATGAGTTTGTGATTCTAAGGAACTGGTATGAGGGAAAACAGCACAATAAAGATAATGGATTTCAAGAAGGCAGAGACTTTAGCAAACTCAGAGAGTTGGAGGTAAGATCCCATGGGAAGCAAGTATAAGGAGAAAAAGAGTTTGAGAGAGTTGGCAGTTTTTCTTAGAGATGTAATTGAGGAAACAAGAGCAAACTATCCCATTTCAAAGGAAAGATAGGAAGTATGACATCAGACCACCCTGTCTTAACCAGGAGATCTTCAATGCTCTGAAACTCAAAAAAGAGAGTCCTACAAAAAATGGAAATTAAGTCAAACTACAAAGGATGAATATAAACAAATAACACAAGTATGTAGGGACAAAATTAGAAAGGCCAAGGCACAAAACAAGATTAAACTAGCTAGAGACATAAAGGGTAACAAGAAAACATTCTACAAATACATTAGAAACAGCAGGCAGACCTGGACAGGGTGGGCCCATTTTTCAATGGAGAGAGCTGGGGGGAAACAATAACAAAAAATGTGGAAATGACAGAAGTGATCAATGACTTTGTTGTTTTGGTTTTCACCAATAAGGTTAATAGCAATTGGACATCTAACATAGTGAATGCCAGTGAAAATGGGGTAGGATCAGAGGCTAAAATAGGGAAAGAACAAGTCAAAAATTATTCAGACAAATTAGAAGTCTTCATGTCACCAGGGCCTGATGAAATACATCCTAGAATGCACAAGGAACTGACTGAGGAGATATCTGAGCCATTAGCAATTATCTGTGAAAAGTCATGGAAGACAGAAGAGATACCAGAGGACTGAAAAAGGGAAAATATTAGTGCCCATCTATAAAAAGGGAAATAAGGACAACCTGGGAAATTACAGACCAGTCAGCTTAATTTCTGTACCCAGAAAGATAATGGAGCAAATAAGCAATCAATTTGCAAACACTAGAAGATAATAAGTTAAATAACAGTCAGCATGGATTTGTCAAGAACAAATTGTGTCAAACCAACCTAATAGCTTTCTTTGACAGTGTAACAAGATTTGTGGATGGGGGGGAAGCGGTAGATGTGGTATATCTTGACTTCAGTAAAGCTTTTGATACTATCTCACATTACCTTCTCATAGACAAACTAGGGAAATACAACCTAGATGGAGCGACTATAAGGAGGGTGCAAAACTGGCTGGAAAACTGTTCCCAGAGAGTAATTATCAGTGGTTCACAGTCATGCTGGAAGGGTATATCAGTGGGATCCTGCAGGGATCAGTTCTGGGTCCAGTTCTGTTCAATATCTTCAATTATTTAGATAATGGCAGTACATTTATAAAGTTTGTGGACAATATCAAGCTGGGAGGGGTTGCAAGTGCTTTAGAAGATAGGATTAAAATTCAAAATGATCTGGACAAACTGAAGAAATAGTCTGTGGTAAATAGGATGAAATTCAATAAGGACAAATGCAAAGTACTCCACTTGGGAAGGAACAATCAGCTGAACACATACAAAATGGGAAATGACTGCCTATGAAGGAGTACTGCGAAAAGTGATCTGAGGGTCATAGTGGATCACAAGCTAAATATAACTCAACAGTGTAACTCTGCTGCAAAAAAAAAAAAAAAGCGCAATCATCATTCTAGGATCAGGAACAGTCAACATGGATTCATGGATTCACCAAGGGCAAGTCATGCCTGACCAACCCGATTGCCTTCTATGATGAGATAACTGGCTCTATGGATATGGGAAAAGCAGTTGATGTGATATATCTTGACTTTAGCAAAGCTTTTGACACGGTCTCCCACAGTATTCTTGCCAGCAAGTTTAAAAAGTATGGATTGGATGAATGGACTATAAGGTGGATAGAAAGCTGGCTAGATCATTGGGCTGAACAGGTAGTGATCAACAGCTCGATGTCTAGTTGGAAGCCAGTATCAGGCAGAGTGCCCTAGGGGTCGGTCCTGGGGCCGGTTTTGTTCAACATTTTCATTAATGATCTGGATGATGGGATGGATTGCGCCCTCAGCAAGTTCACAGATGATGCTAAGCTGGGGGGGGAGGTATATATGCTGGAGGGTAGGAATAAGGTCCAGAGTGACCTAGATAAATTGGAGGATTGGGTCAAAAGAAATTTGATGAGGTTCAACAAGGACAAGTGCAGAGTTCTGCACTTAGAATGGAAGAATCCCATGGACCGCTACAGGCTGGGGATGGACTGGCTAAGCGCAGTTCTGCAGAAAAGGACCTGGGGATTACAGTGGATGAGAAGTTGGATATGAGTCAGCAGTGTGCCCTTGTTGCCAAGAAGGCCGACAGCATATTGGGTTGTATTAGTAGGAGCATTGCCAGCAGATCGAGGGCAGTGATTATTCCCCTCTATTCGGCAATGGAGAGGACACCTGGAGTATTGCATTCAGTTTTGGTCCCCCCACTACAGAAGGGATGTGGACAAATTGGAGAGAGTCCAGCTGAGGGCAACGAAAATGATTAGGGGGCTGGAGCACATGACTTACGAGGAGAGGCTGAAGGAACTTGGGTTATTTAGTCTGCAGAAGAGAAGAGGGGGGGATTTGATAGCAGCTTTCAATAACCTGAAAGTGGATTCCAAAGAGGATGGACCTAGGCTGTTCTCAGTGGTGGCAGATGACAGAACAAGAAGCAATGGTCTCAAGTTGCAGTGAGGGAGGTCTAGGTTGGATATTAGGAAAAACTATTTCACTAGGAGGGTGGTGAAGCACTGGTATGGGTTACCTAGGGAGGTGGTAGAATCTCCATCCTTAGAGGTTTTTAAGGCCCGGCTTGACAAAGCCTTGGCAGCGATGATTTAGTTGATGTTGGTCCTGCTTTAAGCAGGGAATTCGACTAGATTACCTTTTGAGGTTTCTTCCAACCCTAATATTCTATGATGTATTAGCAGGACTGTTGTAAGCAAGACACAAAAAGTAATTCTTTCGCCCTACTCCAAACTGATTAGGCCTCAGCTGGAGTATTGTGTCCAGTTCTGGGTGCCACATTTCAGCAAAGATGTGGAGAAATTGGAGAAAGAGCTCCAGAGGAGAGCAACAAAGATTATTAAAGATCTAGAAAACATGACCTATGAGGAAAGACTGAAAAAACTGGGGTTGCTTAGTCTGGAGAAGAGAAGACTGAGAGGGGACATGGTAACAGTTTTCAAGTACATAAAAGGTTGTTACAAGGAGGGAGGTGACAAAAAATTGTTCTCATTAACCTCTGAGGATAAGACAAGAAGCAATGGGCTTAAATTGCAGCAAGGGCGGTTTAGGTTGGACATTAGGAAAAGCTTCCTAACTGTCAGGGTTATTACGCATGGAACAAATTGCATAGACAGGTTGTGGAATCTCCACCACTGGAGGTTTTTAAGAGCATGTTAGACAAACACCTGTCAGGGACGGTTTAGCTAGTATGCAGTCCTGCCTTGAGTGCAGGGGACTGGACTGGATGACCTCTCAAGGTACCTTCCAGTCCTACACTTCTATGATTCTATGTGGGCTGATTGGCTGGCTGGAGCAGTATGTGTGTGGAGATGGATGGAGGGGCATGTGTGGGGATGGATGGATGGGATGCGTGTGGGAATGGATGGCTGGATACATGGATGGATGAGATGCGTGTGGAGATTGAGGGATGGGAACATATATATATTATATAGCTATCAGATCACTTCACCTCCATACTCCATGAAGAAACCCTAAATCGATAAAGCCTGTAACACCACTGCAGCTGACATCTGATAGCACTGTTAGTATTTATTAGTAAATATTCACCCTTTTAGTCCTTTACATTCAGCATATTTGATTCATTTATATATCAACTATGCTTTAGAATCTTTATGATATTAACAAAGGAGATGTTTGAATTCTAAAACACTGGGCCTTGTCCTATAAATAACCCTAGTTGGGTATTTTATCTATTAGGCTTTAATCTAATAATCTGTGACATCTCCATGCCTATAGAACTCCAGATATCCTCGATTCCCTTAATCAGAGGCTAAAATAGGGAAATAACAAGTCAAAAATTACTTAGACAAGTTAGATGTCTTCAGGTCACCAGGGCCTGATGAAGTACATCCTAGAATACACAAGGAACTGACTGAGGAGATATCTGAACCATTAACGATTATCTTCGAAAAGTCATGGAAGATGAGAGAGATTCCAGAAGACAGGAAAAGGGCAAATATAGTGCCAATCTATAAAATGAGAAATAAGGACAACCTGGGGAATTACAGACCAGTCATCTTAACTTCTGTACCCAGAAAGATAATGAAGCAAATAATTAAGCAATCAATTTGCAAATATCTAGAAGATAATAAGGTGATAAATAACAGTCAGCATGGATTTGTCAAGAACAAAACTTGTCAAACAACCTAATTAGCTCTCTTTGACAGAATAATACGGCTTGTGGATGGGGGGAAGCAGTAGACATGGTATATCTTGGTGTTAGTAAAGCTTTTGATACTGTCTCACATGACCTTCTCATAAACAAACTGGGAAACGCAACCTAGATGGAGCTATTAGAAGGTGGGTTCATAACTGGCTAGAAAACCATTCCCAGAGAAAGAAAAGGAGTACTTGTGGCACTTTAGAGACTAACCAAGTTCCCAGAGAGTAGTTATCAGTGGTTCACAGTCATGCTGGAAGGGCATAATGAGTGGGGTCCCGCAGGGATCAGTCCTGGGTCCAGTTCAGTTCAATATCTTTATCAATGATTTAGATAATGGCAGTACACTTATAAAGTTTGTGGATGAAACCAAGCTGGGAGGGGTTGCAAGTGCTTTGGAAGATAGGATTAAAATTCAAAATGATCTGGACCAAATGAAGAAATAGTCTGTCGTAAATAGGATGAAATTCAATAAGGACAAATGCAAAGTACTCCACTTAGGAAGGAACAATCTGTTGCACACATACACAATAGGAAATGACTGCCTAGGAAGGAGTACTGCGAAAAGTGATCTGAGGGTCATAGTGGACCACAAGCTAAATATAACTCAACAGTATAACACTGTTGCAAAAAAAGCGAACATCGTTCTGGGATGTATTAGCAGGGGTGTTGTAAGCAAGACACGAGAAGTAATTCTTCCGCTCTACTCTGCGTTGATTAGGTTTCAACTGGACTATTTTGTCCAGTTCTGGGCACCACATTTCAGGAAAGATGTAAAGAATTGGAGAAAGTTCAGAGAAGAGCAACAAAAATGATTAAAGGTCTAGAAAACATGACCTATGAAGGACTATTGAAAAAATTGGGTTTGTTTAGTCTGAAAAAGAGAAGACTGAGAGGGGGACATGATGACAGTTTTCAAGTACATAAAAGGTTGTTACAAGGAGGAGGAAGAAAAATTGTTCTTCTTAACCTCTGAGGATAGGACAAGAAGCAATGGGCTTAAATTGCAGCAAGGGCGGTTTAGTTTGGACATTAGGAAAAACTTCCTGTCAGGGTGGTTAGGCACTGTAATAAATTGCCTAGGGAGATTGTTGAATCTCCATCATTGGAGCTTTTTAAGAGCAAGTTGGACAAACACCTTTCAGGAATGGTCTAGATAATACTTAGTCCTGGCATGAGTGCAGGGGACTGGGCTAAATGACCTCTGGAGGCCTCTTCCACTTCTATGATTCTATTAATGTAGATCTGATACTGACATAAGCATACATAAACCTGGGATTGATGAGGGGTGATGTTTCGTAGGGTGAATCACTAGGGAAGAATGACCATAGGGAAAGGAGGAACCACCCAGAGAGATTATCTTGAACAACGTTGCTCGTCTCCACTGTAAATAATTGCAAAAAGAAAAGGAGTACTTGTGGCACCTTTCCTTTTTGCAAATACAGACTAACACGGCTGCTACTCTGAAAACTGTAAATAATGATGCCTTCACGCTTCAGTCAGGTAAAGATTTCCTCTGAAAGGAAATCCCATCAGAACAGATGGTTCTGGGCAGGGGGCTGGAACTATGTGTATAGTGCGGGTTCTGAGAGCCATTGAACCAAACTGTAAACCCTGGATATTATGGAAACCAATTCAAGCCGGGGGTGCAGCATCATCCCCAGTACCCCTAGTTCTGGGCGGGTTTTTGTGGCAAGGAGGGGTCTCTTTGTCTATGTAATGACAGAAGGTTTGGAACTTAGTTGAAGGATGAAACTGCGTGTCCCACCAGTTCCAGTGGAGAAGGGACACAGCCGACTCTGCCCCTCACCCCGGGGTGGGGCTGGATCTGTTCTTTCTGTGCTAATCTCCGACTGAGGATTTTGGTTACAGAATTCCAGCTGACCCTCTTATGTGACAATCTCAAAGTGCCATTAACTTCAGACATGCAACAACATCACATCTGCCCCTCCTCTGCCAGCTGGGCCAACTCCTCACCCCCACCAGCCATGCACTAACTCCCCACCACTCTCCCGCAGGCTTCACCCACCTCCCCACCCCCATCTGGCCCTGGCCCTTCTCCCCAGCCTGGGGGGGAAGGGGAGCCAGGAGTGGGGGACCAGCAGGGAGCTCAGTTCAGGCAGCGTGACCCTCTCGTGTTCTCTGCCCAGCCATCTGGCACTGTTAATGATCAATTTCTGCTGCAGTTCTGGGAGTGGAGTGGGATCAGAAAAGACGTAGGGGGGAGTGTGGATTGGGAAGGGGGCAGATGGGTGTGGGGTGTAGGATTGGGAGCGTGGGATCAGGGCCTGTCGGAGGGGTGGGAACAGGGATTGGGGAGGTGGGGGGGACTGGAGAAGGGGGTATTGGATCAGGGAAGGGATTGGGGAAGGAGCAGGGACATGGGATCAGGGATTGAGAAGGGTGGGGGTGTGAAATATGAGCCTGGGGAGGGATGGGATCAGGGATTAGGAAGGGGCAGGGGTGTGAGATACAGGACTTGGGGAGTGGTGGGATCAGGGATTGGGAAGGGGCGGGGTGTGAGATCTGGGACTGCGGGAGGGACATGGGATCAGGGATTGGGGAGCTGTGGTGGTGTCGGATCTGGGATTGGGGAAGGGGTGGAATCTGGGATTGGGGAAGGGGTGGAGGTGTAGGATATGGGACGGGGGAAGGGGAGGGATGTGGGATCAGGGTTTGGGGAGGCGGGGTAGAATATGGGACTAGGGGAGGGGTGGGAAGGATATGCGACTGGGGGAGTTGTGGGATCAGGGATTCAGAAGGGGTGGGGGATTGGAGATGGGGGTGTTGGATCAGGGAAAGTAGGAGGGATTGGGAGGGGCGTGGGTGGGATCAGGGATCCCCCAATCATAGGGGGCACGGCGCTGGGCAGGGGCACTGGCTCGGGCAGGGAGTGGGTTGTGGGATTGGGGCAGGAGCAGCCGGTGGCCCAGCTCCCCTGCAACTCACCGTCTTTCTCAGCCATCTCCTTGCAGCAGTTAATGATTGACTGGGGCCACTGGGCCGGGCCAGACAGACCCCGCTCCCCTGGCACCCGGCAAGTCCTGCACCCTGGGGACAGAGAGCACAGTGGGGCGGTGACTACAGGGTTCCCAGCCCTGGCTGGCGCCAGTGCAGGACTCCTGGGCTCTGAGATCCTGCCCTGGGACCCCAAATCCCCTGCCTCTGCAGCCTTTCACCCCACAGGCCTGGACACACTGGAATGTTTTGCTGGGAGCTGAGTGCAGCCACCTCTCGGGGGGGGGCAGCTGGGGAACAGCTGCACATAACATCACAAGGGGATGGCTCACCCATTGCTGACATGCAGCCACCTCTGGGGTGGGGCCTGATTCTGTGCTGTCCAAGCTCCACGTACTGAACCACATCCCCTGCAAGCCCATGGGGCAGGCACTGGCTGTGGGAGCCGCACCGAGGGGAGACAACCACAGCAGCCAACCAGCCACTGCTGAGCCTGCACTGCTGTTTTGGTAATGGGCAGCGCTGGATAAACCATTCCCCCACGCACCTTTCCATCCACCCATCCCGCCACCCTCCCCTTCCACCCATGCACCCCTCCATCCCCCCACGCACACCTCCATCCTCCCATCCCCCAACCAGACACCCACACATCCCCCCCACACACTCCTCCATCCACCCACCCGCCATCCAACCACCCACCCATCACCCCACACACCTCTCCATCCACTCATCCCCCAACCAGACACCCACACATCCCCCCCCACACACCCCTCCATCCACCCATTCCCCCATCCAGACACCCACCCATCCTGCCCACACCTCTCAGTCCACCCATCCATCCCCCCACATGCCCCTCCATCCCCTCATTGACCCCACTCACCCCACCCCCCATTCTCCCTCACACGCCTCCATCCATCCACCCCACACACCCATCCCCCAGGGGGAGGAGTGATCTGGGTGTGGTGCCCAAGGGGGAGGGAGATTTGGGGCACAGTGCCCAGCGGGGGTCAGAGTAGGGAGCTGAGTGTGGAGCCCAGGGGAAGGGGTGATGTGGGTGCAGTGCCAAGGGGGCCCGGGACAGGGGTGTCGGGGGCACGGTGCCTTGGGCGAGATGTCCAGGGTGGGGGTGCGCGGGGGAGGGGGTGTCCGTGGCACGGTGCCAGGGGTGGGGGAGTCCAGGAGCAGTGTCTGGGGCGGGGGTGCCCAGTGCCCGGGGTGGGAGGTCCCTTACCGGCGACAAGTCCCTCCCGCTCCGGCTGGCTGCGGGCTCACCGTGCAGCTGGCCGGGGCTCCCCCGAGCTAGGCGGCTGGGCACGGGCCGGCATGGCGGGGGGGGCGGGGGGGGGCGCCGGGCTCACCCGCCCAAGACGGCAGCTCACCTGGGGCGGACGGAGCCGGGGGCCCGGGAGGGGAGCGCGGGGCTGGGGGAGGGCCCGGGCAGGGCTGCCCAATGGGCGTGGCAGCTCCAGGACACCTGTGCACGCCCCCCGGCCCTCCCCAGCGCCCCCCGGGGAGGGGGTGGGGGACCAGGCTACGCACAGCACAGGTGGGAGGGGAAGCGGTAACTGGAGGGGAGTGGGGTCTAACGGTTGGGGGGCGGGGTCTGGGAGCCAGGACTCCTGGGTTCCATCCCACCTCTGGGGGGAGTGCCCTCCCAGGAAGTCTCTCCCCTCGCAGTCCGGGGGGCTGGCAGGGCTGGTAGCCCCCCCCCCCCTGCATTTTCCTGGCAGTGTTGTTTACCACTGCCGCCTCCCTTTGCTCAATGGGTCCATTGTGTCCTGTGTCCCTTGGGCTCCCCTTCATCTGGGCCCGGGCTGGGAGGAGGGGAGCGGGGGCGGCAGATGGGAAACCTGCCCTGGCTGGGTCCCAAGCTGCTGGCGGCTAGGCCTGGCATTGTCCAGGGGAGGAACGCACACTCTACTGTCCCCCTTGAACCCCTGGTATAGAGGGGAGACTGAGGCACGGTGAGATATTCAAGGGTAGAACCCCGGAGTCCCGGCTCCCAGTCTCTGCTCTAACCACAAAGCCAGACATCCGACTAACAAGGACCCCATTTGTCAATGGGCTCACAGCTGAGGCTAATGTTGGCTTAACATTAATTTGCAACCCTGGAAAGGCTGCATCACAAAGTATCTCCTCTTACAGCCCAGTGTAAATCAGGAGTGACCCCATTGCAGTCACTGTGGTGGATCCCCCTCTCGGTAACACCGGTGTAAATCCACTGATGCATCTGACTGCAACCTGCCCTGTTTCTCCCCCCCGCACCCATGTTGACCCCTTTCCCATGGGCAGAAAGGGGCCAATCCTGCACTCTGGGCCTACATCCAGCCAGCCCCTGGAACAGGCACCTGGGGATGGCAGGGACATGCAGCTGCCAGCTCCCCAGGCCAGAGGGGTTTGCTGACTTGGGTCTCTGAGCACCTGCTCCAGCTGGGAATGAGCCCGGAGGTGCCGGGAATCAGCCTACTGCCCCTCAAGTCCTGCTGCCACTCTTGATTTGTTCTGGTTAATGCACAGCAGGTTATAGCATGTCTGTGCTAGATTGGGAGGGGAAACTGAGGCACACAGTGGGGGAGGGACTGGCCCAAGGCCACATGGCAGACCAGTGGCCCAGCTAGGAACAGAACCCAGGTGTCCCGAGCCTTAGTCTAGTTCTCCACCAGCTAGGCCATGCAGGACTGAAAGTTTTAACTCTGAGAGCCCAGATCAGTTGGAATGAAATGACCAACACTAGCCACTAAACAAGGTCAAGGTCCCACCAGCCACTTATCAGGGGCATTTCAGCACCCAGTGCAGGCAAGCGAATCTGGGAACCTTCGAGGGAACCCATTTCCCATGAGAGAGATTGGGGCCCCCCATTGTGCCAGGCACTGCACAGACCCCGACTGAGATCAGGGCCCTGTTGTGCCAGGCTGTCATAAATATAAAGGGAAGGGTAAACACCTTTAAATCTCTCCTGGCCAGAGGAAAAACCCTTTCAGCTGTAAAGGGTTAAGAAGCTAAGATAACCTTGCTGGCACCTGACCAAAATGACCAATGAGGAGACAAGATACTTTCAAAGCTGGAGGGGGGGAGAAACAAAGGCTCTCTCTGTCTGTGTGATGTTTTTGGCCAGGAACAGAACAGGAATGGAGTCTTAGAACTTAGTAAATACTCTAGCTAGAGATGTGTTAGATTCTGATTTTTTTAAATGGCTGATAAAATAAGCTGTGCTGGATGGAATGTAGATTCCTGTTTTTGTGTCTTTTTGTAACTCAAGGTTTTGCCTAGAGGGATTCTCTATGTTTTGAATCTGATTACCCTGTAAAATATTTACCGTCCTGATTTTACAGAGGTGATTCTTTTACTTTTTCTTCAATTAAAATTCTTCTTTTAAGAACCTGATTGCTTTTTCATTGTTCTTAAGATTCAAGGGTCTGGGTCTGTGTTCACCTATGCAAATTGGTGAGGATTTTTATCAAGCCTTCCCTAGGAAAGGGGGTGTAGGGTTTGGGGAGGATTTTGGGGGGGAAAGACATTTCCAAGAGGGCTCTTTCCCTGTTATATATTTGTTAGACGCTTGGTGGTGGCAGCAATAAAGTCCAAGGGCAAAAGGTAAAATAGTTTGTACCTTGGGGAAGTTTTAACCTAAACTGGTAAAAATAAGCTTAGGGGGTTTTCATGCAGGTCCCCACATCTGTACCCTAGAGTTCAGAGTGGGAAAGGAACCTTGACACAGGCACTGCACAGACCCCAACTGAGATCAGGGCCCTGTTGCGCCAGGAGCTGCACAGACCCTGACCGAGATCAGGGCCTCTTGTGCCAGGTGCTGCACAGACCCCAACTGAGATCAGGGCCCTGTTATGCTGGGTGCTGCCATAGGAGCCAACTTTTCCCAGCACCGGTGGGTGCTTGCCCCCAACTCCACCCCGTCCCCATTCCAACTCCTTCCCCAAAGTCTCCACCCCAACTCCGCCCCCTCCCTGTCCCATTTGGACTTCTTCCCCAAATCCTGGCCCCACCTCTCCCAGAGCACTCCGCATTCCCTCTCCTCTCCACTCCCACCCAGTACTTGCCACCGCAAAACAGGTGTTTCATGGTGGCAAGCACTGGCAGCTAGGGGGAGAAGTGGAGACGCCGTGCACTCAGGGGAGGAGGCGGAGCGGAGGTGAGCTGGGGCAGAGGGGTGGGGCGGAGAGCTGCCACTGGGTGCAGAGTACCCACCAATTTTTCCTCATGGGTGCTCCAACCCCAGAGCACCCATGGAGTCGGTGCCTGTGGGTGCTGCACAGACCCAGTCCAAGATCAGGGACCCATTGTGCCAGGTACTGCACAAACCCCGACCAAGATCAGGGCTTCATTGTGCAGGGTGCTGCACAGATCCCAACATAGATCGGGAGCCCCCAATGCACTGAGTGCTGCACAGATGCTGTTGTCAGATATTTGGCTGCATGTGTGCGTTCTCCCTGTGTGCTGCCCCAGCTCTGCACAGACAACCGGCACAGCAGACCTCGAGCAAACCACCCAATGACCACAAGATCCGTTAAGGTACAAAGGCACCAGGCCAGGATTATTGTCAACAAAGCACGATACTAGCACCTGGCAGACTCTACGTGCAATCCATCCCATCATCCAGATCATTAATTAAATAAAACATGTATGCCTGTGACAATGGACAGCTCAGTGAATGGTGGGACTTTTCATTCCCCCCTTGGCTGGACAAAGATACTCCCTCTGAGATACATCGTTATACCCTGATACAAACAAGTTACATACTGCCTCTGACATAGTCACTGCCCCCTGCTGTGGCTAGTTATTACCCCATTGTACATGTTGGTTTGATCAGAACATTGCATACTGTCATCCTGACCTTAGTTTTTAAGGAGGGGCCAGTGTGTTCCTGTTACTCTTGGGGAATGTTTTTGTACCATCCTTGATATTGGGATGTTCTCATACCATTTGATATCAGGCTGTGTTTCCATGAGTGCTCTGTGCCTAGCACTTCTTAGCAATGTGTATTTCTGCAATATCAGCCCTGTTCTTGAGAAATTCTGTGAGCAGATCCTGTCTCATACCAGGCCTCTGATACAAGGGCTTACGTATCAGGCTCACTTCCTACTGCATTTACCTGCTTTTTATCTTTCTATGCAGAAGATGTTTACCCATCATCCCAGAAAAGCATAATGCATGGACTGAAGATGGCCCAGTGGGCTAAACACTATTATGTGACCACCTTACTTTTCCATTCACACATTCATAGAATCATAGAAGATCGGGGTTGGAAGAGACCTCAGGAGGTCATCTAGTCCAATCCTCTGCTCAAAGCAGGATCAACACCAACTAAGTCATCCCAGCCAGGGCTTTGTCAAGCTGGGCCTTAAAAACCTCTAAGGATGGAGATTCCACCACCTCCCTAGATAACCCATTCCAAGGGCACACTGTTGACTCATATCCAGCTTCTCATACACTGTAATCCCCAGGCCCTTTTCTGCAGAACTGCCACAAAGCCAGTCGGTCTCCAGCCTGTAGCGGTGCATGGGATTCTTCCATCCTAAGTGCAGGACTCTGTACTTGTCCTTGTTGAACCTCATCAGATTTCTTTTGGCCCAATCCTCCAATTTATCTACGTCATTCTGGACCCTATCCCTACCCTCCAGTGTATCTACCTCTCCCCCCATCTTAGTGTCATCCATGAACTTGCTGAGGGTGCAATCCATCCCATCATCCAGATCATTAATGAAGATGTTGAACAAAAATGGCCCCAGAACAGACTCTTGGGGCACTCCACTTGATACCATCTGCCAACTAGACATCGAGCCATTGATCACTACCCGTTGAGCCTGACCAGCTAGCCAGCTTTCTCTCCACCTTATAGTCCATTCATCCAAGCCATACTTTTTAAACTTGCTGGCAAGAATACTGTGAGAGACCGTATCAAAAACTTTGCTAAAGTCAAGGAATATCACATCCACCACTTTCCCCATATCCGCAGAGCCAGTTATCTCATAGAAGGCAATCAGGTTGGTCAGACATGGTTTGCCTTGGTGATTCCATGTTGACTTCATGATCACCTTCCTCTCCTCCAAGTGCTTCAAAATGGATTCCTTGAGGACCTGCTCCATGAGTTTTCCAGGGACCATTTCTGAGGCATGGGGTGTAATCTGTGAGTGACATGAGGAGTCCTTTATACTTTGGTGGTGGTTGATGATATGGGCTTTGGTCAGGATTATAATATGCATATTTGTATATGTTTGTACCTTATACATTTTTATAGGACACATTTGGTTTAACACATGCTTCAGTGTATTAAAGTATACAGATGTCCAACAGCCCTTACAAACTGTATAAATCCAAGCATTTTCTTTTAAAACATTAATAAGCATTTGATTATTTCTTATAATGTTTATTCTTTACTATGGCAGTGTTGATAGCTAGTTTTGTTTGTTGGTCTGGTTTTTAACCAGGTGTTGTAATTTGGCTTTTTTGGTTTGTCATTGCATGTAGCAACACATTCCCATCAGTGCAATTACCATTATGGCTTGTATTCCCAGCAGTGTTACACAAAGTGTTTGGATTATTGGGTATCGAGTAACATCCTCTGGGATTGCCCACCAAGGTGTTTCCACCTCTCTTTGCATACTATCTACTTCTTCTATTGGATAAGACGAGCTGTGGGTATTAAGGTTTCCTTGGTTCTTGCCACCAACTCATGTATGTCCAACTGTAATTGCTCCACTGGGGGAAACAATTCAATCAATAAATGTTGTAGGTTGCCAGGAGGAGTAATAATATCGGGGCAGTGCTGACACTACTTGTTGGCCAAAAGGCCTGGGTTCTGATTTGGATTGTGCTAGTGACTTGCACACAAAATCCTGTATTGATTCCAGGACAAATGTTTCCATGTATAGAAAAACTGGAATATCCCAGAGCACATACCCATTTTGTATTCATTCTACCTCATTGGCTAATTCTTTTTGTACCAGTAAGCAGAGGCGCCAACTCCGTGGGTGCTCTGGGGCTGGAGCACCCCCAGGGAAAAATTAGTGGGTGCTCTGCACCCACCAGCAGCCAAGCTCCCCCGCCCCACCTTCTCCCCCTCCCTTGAGCGCGCCGTGTCCCCAATCCTCTGCCTACCTCTCAACGTTTCCTGCCCAGCTGCTGCCAAACAGCTGTTTGGCAGCGTTAGCACGCTCCGGGAGTGGGGGAGGAGCGGGAATGTGGCGCGCTCAGGAGAGGAGGTGGGGAAGAGGCACGGCCGGTGCGGGGATTTGGGAAAGGAGTTGGAATATTGGCAGGGAGAGAGCAGAGTTGGGGTGGGGTCTTTGGGGAAGGGGTGGGGAAGAGGTGGGAAAGGTGCGGGGCAGCAGCAGGGGCAGGGCCTCATGGAAGGGGTGGAGTGGGGCCGGGGGCCAGGGGCAGAGGGGTGAGTCGAGCACCCATGGGAAAGAGGGGAAGTCAGTGCCTATGCCAGGAAGGCCCAGCCTCTTTTTGTGTTGTTGCAGCATTCACACAACCATCATCCATTATGTTTTGTACAACAAGCCTGATTAATTTTTAAGCCAGTTTCAGTTACTAGGCGCACCGTGGGATAGTGCTGTACATCAGTATTAGTTACCAAAGTTCCCACCCTGTTGGCATAGTAAACTTTGACTGGATCTCGCATCCACCTTGGAATGGCCATCATGATCTGAAGGCTTTTACTGTCATTAAGATCCAAACTTGAAACCTTACCAAACGTAGCAAATTTTAAAAACACTGGCACAATATTATTTACCCCTTGCTCCTATATGTGTTTTGAAATGGCTGTGCGGGCCAGGATTCATGGCCAATCTTGTCATTTTAATAATAATAAGCTTTGCTTTATGATTTCAATTACTCTATCACCATCGGCCACTGTCAGTGCACCCGTCGTTCTTTTCCATGCTGTTAATAATTGACAGGACAGTAGAATTTAGGTGGCTGAACCCTTGAGCAATTGAATTGAACCCTTGGTAATTGCATGTTGATCCAGCAATCGGCTGGTAACGCCTCCTCCAGTTTTGACTGCCTTACCTATTCCATTAACGATGCTGTTTATTTTCAGATTGAGATTTTTGATATCTGCTGAACTCCAAATCATAGAGTATCAGGGTTGGAAGGGACCTCAGGCGGTCATCTAGTCCAACCCCTTGCTTAAGGCAGGACCAATCCCCAATTTTTGCCCCAATCCCTAAACGGCCCCCTCAAGGATTGAACTCACAACCCCAGGTTTAGCAGGCCAGTGCTCAAACCACTGAGCTATCCCTTTCTCCCTTCCCCCTGGACATGCCAAGACCTGAGCCTCCCAATACGACCTCTTTTTTTTTGATCCTTTGCTGCAGATGTGGTGCAGATATGACCTGGGAGATTTAAATTTAGTAAATCTGCATCATTCATTTGAAATGGCCAGATGCAGTGAGAGAAAGTCCCTGCCCCAGCTGAGATCAGGGTCCCGTTGTGCCAGGTGCTGCCCAGACAGACTGAGAGACAGTCCCTGCCCCCAAAGAACTTGCAATCTGAACAGATGAGACAGAAGCTGACTTTGAGGGGAAACTGAAGCACAAGATGGGGGAAGGGGAAGAAGTAACTTGGCTGAGGTCACACCATGGCCACACTGGCAGTTGAACCCTGGAGTCCTGAGTCCCATCTTAGTACAGCACCCGCTAGCTCATGGTGCCTCTCAGTGAGTGACAAGTCAGGGCTAAATTGAAGTTGCCAGAGTCCTTTTCTTGTCGCGTTGTCTGGCCCAGAGGAAGTCAGTCTGGTCGCTGTGCGTGGGTGCGTAGCTAGGCATGAGGGCCAGGCTGGCTGATGCTCCTGCAAAGTAGCAGTTCAGGGCTCAGTGCAGACCCACGCACCACAGAAGGGAACGGCACCATTTCCTTTCCTACCTTGGCTTTTTTTACCCTAGAAAATCAGCTCTAGTCAAAGCTGGTAGCCCTGTGGAGAGCAGTGGGGCTGGCAGGATGACAGACTCCCAGCCGGTGCCCAGAGCGTGAGCTGGAAGTGAGTAGGGATCCCAACTGTTAAATCTCTGCTTCCTGGTGAACTCGATGTAATGCAGAAGCTTGGGCTAAAGGCCACCGGCTACGGCTGAGAAACCCAGGCAGGTTGAACCTCACAAGCCTAAGGCAACCATGCTGCTTCTGCCAGCTGCTGAGTGGCTTGGAGCCCCAGTCCCCCTTGTAAAAAGAGGCAGCGTTCCCTAGTAGATAGACCAGGACCTGCCACTGGCCTGCTGGGGACCTTGAGAGCTGCTGCTGCTAAGAGCTGGGAATTATTATAATTATTGTTATGGCTGGAAGGGGCGGGACCCATTACAGGAAAACTTGGATTATGCCTTTTTTGTGCTTTTCTTTTCTGCCCGGAAACTCCCCTGCTTCAAAAAAGGCTTGTTTCCTGCTTATCTTTGAGCTTAGAGACGCCGGGCACTCCCTGGTTGTTCTGGAGGCGGCTTGGGAGCCCCAGGGAAGAAGCGTTGGGACTTTTCTCAGCCCGTCTGCGAAACACCTGCGTTTTTATCAGAGTGTTTTTCTCCCAAGTGTTCATCAGGCACAGACCATTTCCCTAGTCCTGGGGATTGCAGGCATGACACGGAGCGCTGTCCCCACGCGGTCCCATTGCAGGAAGGATGCTCTGTGCTCTGAGCAGTACTCCCCACAGCCCTGGAGGCAGACCAGGAAACCCAAACCATGGGGCTCTTCACCCTGGCGGGGTTAAATAAAGATGATGGGGCTGGCATAGCGCAGAGCTAAGGCAACCTGTCCAGCTATTGACCTGGCCCAAAGTCTCCACCTGACCCTTCTCTCTGAACCCGGCAGAGCTCTGCACCCCGGGTTCTCGGCACAGGCATGGGCGCGGGCTGCTTTCCCGTTGCCAGCTGGGCTCTCTCCCACCCCTCCTCTCCGGGCTGAAGTGCTGAGTGGGGGTGAGATGTCACTGGCTCCATTTTGCCGAGCCCTCATGGCCCTTTCTCACTGGCCCTTTGGAAAGCTGGGGCACTGGGGACAGTCTCTGCAACACAGGTCCCTTCCTAGGATGCTGGGGATCCCCCCACTCACCAAGTGCATAGATCCCTTCCCCGGCAGCCGGTGCCACTAGAGGACCCAGCGTTCAATGCTGGCCTTTCTCAGCTGGCACAGGAAAGTCTAACAGGTCCCCACGGCTGGCTGTTCAAGGGGACAATTCAGACTAGAAATAAGGTGTCAGGTTCTAACAGGCAGGGGAATTTGTCATTGGGATGACTAGCCAGGGTTGTGGTGGCGTCTCCTATGGGTATGGCTCCCAACCCCAGGGTTAGGGTTCCTATGGGTAGGCCACTTCGAGTTAGGGTTGGGGTTCTTATGGCTAGGGCTCTCCGACCTAGGGTTAGGATTCCTATTGGTAGACCTCCCCCCCTAGAGTTAGTGTTCCTATGGGTAGGCCACTTGGAGATAGCGTTAAGGTGTCTATTGGTAGGACACTGGGAGATAGCGTTAAGGTGACTATCGGTAGGGTTCCCCACCATAACGTTAGGGTTCCTATGGCTAGGGCTCCCAGCCCCACAGTTAGGGCTCCCCACCTTAGGGTTAGGGTTCCTATGGCTAGGGCTTTTTGCCCTAGGGTTAGAATTCATATGGGTAGGCCATTTGGAGTTAGAGTTAGGGTTCCCATGGGTAGGGCTCCCCACCCTAGGGTAAGGGTTCCTATTTCTAGAGCTCCCCAAGCTAGGGTTAGGGTTCCTATGTGTAGGTCACTTGGAGTTAGGGTTAGAGTTCCTATGGGTAGGGCTCCCCCCACCCCACCATAGCATTAGGGTTCCTATATGTAGGACACTTGGAATTATTATTAGGGTTCCTATGGGTAGGGTTCCCCACCATAGCATTAGGGTTCCTATACATAGGGCTCCTGGACTAAGGGTTAGGGTTCCTATGTGTAGGCCACTTGGAGATAGGGTTAGGGTTCCTATCGGTAGTGCTCCCCATTTTAGGGTTAGGGTTCCTATGGCTAGGATTCCTCGCCCTAGGATTAGGGTTCATATGGGTAGGCCATTTGGATTTAGGGTTAGGTTATCTAAGGGTAGGGCCCCCTATCCTAGTGTTACAGTTCCTATTGCTGGGGAACTTGGAGTTAGGGTTCCTTTGGGTAGGCCAATTTGAATTAGGATTAAAGTTCCTATGGATAAGGCTCCCTGACCTAGGTTGAGAGTTCCTTTGGGTAGGGCTCCCCTCTTAGAGTTAGGGTTCCTCTGGCTAGGGCTCTCTGCCCTAAGATTAGGGTTAGTATGGGTACGGGTCCCCACCCTAAGGTTAGGGTTTCTATGGGTAGGTCAGTTAGAGTTAGGAATCCCATGGGTAGGGCTCCCCCCCATAGTATTGGGGTTCCTATACATAGGGCTCCCCGCATAAACTTAGGGTTCTTTTGGATAGGCTACTTGGAGTTAGGGTTACGGTTCCTATGGGTAGGGCTCCCTGCTCTAGGTTGAGGGTTCCTATGGCTAGAACTCCCTGCCCTAGGATTAGGGTTGTATGGATAGGCCACTTGGAGTTAGTGTTAGGGTTCATAGGGGTAAGGCTCCCCTGCCTATAGTTAGGGTTCCTATGGGTAGGGCACTAGGAGTTAGGGTTACGGTTCCTATGGGTAGGTGTGATGTTATTAATATGAACTGTGACCACATAGACCATTGTTGCAACCAAGGTCCTATAGTGGCACCAAATCTTGTACAAAGGAAGTCAAGTGGGGTGTCCATCAAAAGGTTATGATCTGCTGGTTATGATTATGCTATCTGAATGCATGTATCATTTTTGTTTTTAAAGTTATAAGTATTGGCTCGATACTGTCTGTATATCAAACTTGTGCTATGATTCTGGGTGACACCCCAGCCAATTTGGGGTAGCACTGCCTAGCCTGCGTGATGGCCTATTAAGGACCATCAGCTGTACAACTGACCCACTGAGAGAAGGCAGATACACCTTGTAACTCAGCAAGACATGAAGGGACCTGCCTATGGCCAGAACTCTAAGGTTTTTCCAAGCTATGTGCTCGGTAGCTTGTTTTTGGAACAAAGGAAGCACAGGCCGCATGGCAAGAGACTAGAAAAGGCAGACGCATCTCCTCCATCTTGTCTTCAGTCCTGCTCCTTACTTCTGGAGGAACTGTGCTACAACCTGAAGCTCTGAACAAGGGCCTGAAAGACCCATCCCAGCTGTGGATGCTCTCCAGTGACTTGATTTGAACCTGCAGTTTATTCCATCACTGCTACAGGCCTGAAGCAAGAACTTTGCCATTACTGTATGTAATTGATTCCATTTAACCAACTTTAGCTCTCATCTATATTTCTTTCTTTTTATGAATAAACCTTTAGATTCTAAAGGATTGGCAATAGCATGAGCCGATTAGTATGTTGACCTGGGTCTGAGGCTTGGTCCTTTGGGATCAGGAGAACCTTTTTTTCCTTTTACTGGGGTATTGGTTTTCATAACCATTTGTCCCCATAAGGAGTGGCGCTGGTGGTGATACTGGGAAACTGGAGTGTCCGAGGGAATTGCTTGTATGACTTCTGGTTAGCCAGTGGGGTAAAACTGAAGTCCTCTCTGTTTGGCTGGTTTGAAGTAAAGGAACCCCAGCTTTGGGCTGTGGCTGCCCTGCTGTAAACAATTTGTCCTGAAGTGATACTCTCAGTAGTGTCCCCCACCAAAGGCTGCTTTGTTACAGTAGTGTAGGCATGCTAGGATCCACAGAACCAGATCAATTAAGCTTTGGATCAGAACCCCATGCTATCCAAATTGGAATTTTGGTATTGAGAGTTTAGTTGGTTAAAGAGCAGTTGCAATGGGTAAGCAGAGAGCATATGAGAGCCTTGACAAAAAAAAAAAAAAAAAAAAAAAAAAAAAAAAAAAAAAAAGCGCCCTGCAAGATCTGTGTTCAGAAAAGGGGAGAAGCTTTAAAAAGAAAGCTACAAATCAAGAACTGAGAGATCTGTTAATGGCCAGCGATCAGAAAGCAGGAGCACAGCCCTTACGGGCTACTACAGAAACTGCAGAAGGAATTACAATGCAAAAGGCAGCAAATAAACTGCAAGTTGAGCATGAACAGAAACTAGCAGATCTTAGATTGCTGGAAAAGCAGAAGATAACCAATATGGAACAGGAAGCTAAGGAAAGGGCTGCTGAAAGACAGAGAGAAGCTGTTGAGAGAATGGCTGAATTGGAGGAAAAGGCTCTTATAGCTGCTGAGGCGAAAGCTCACCAGATGCAACAGGAGACTGCCAGATTTCAGCTACGAGTATTGGAAGAGCAAAGAAAGTCACCACCATCTGGTACTCCACTTCCCCACCACCAGGAGAAAAACTGGGAAAGTATTTACAATGATACTGAGTATATAGAGGAATTTTTGTCTACCTTTGAATGCCTCTGCAATCTGCACAAGATCCCCGATGATCAGCGAATGCCTGGCCTGATAAGCAGACTGATTGGAAAAGCCAGGGAGGTATTTAATGAATTGGGGGAACAAGACACCTTAGATTATGAGCTGTTTAAAGATTCTGTGTTAAGGCAGTTTAAGGTTACTCCTGATTCTAACAGAATTAAAGTTTAGAATGTCTAATGATTGTACTTTTGTGGAATGTGCCCATACACTGATGGATTTTCTTAAAAAGTGGGTTGTGGGAGCAAAAGCACAAGGGAGCTTTGAAAAACTGCTGGATTTAATAACTTTGGAACAGTTCTTAGATATTGTGCCTAACCATGGGAGAGCAGCTGTGTGTGATAGAGACACTGAGTCAGTCCTGCAGGCTACAGAGATTGCTGATGCTCAAAATAGGGCTCGAGAAGGTTGTAAACCCCAGGGGAAAGTTAATCACCAGTCTCCCCAGTTTAAGAGGAAAGAAGGATTTAAAAGTGGGACCAATCCCACTTCTATAAGAAAAGCTCATGGGGGCCCAGAGCAGAAAAACTCCTACTCCAATGTAATTTGTGTATGTCATTTGTGCGGTACACCTGGGCACATCAAACCAGTGTCCAAACATAAAAAAACAAAACCCCAAACCCAGTAAATGCTAATCCTGTTATTATAAACTCACAGGCAAGCCAACAGAGCCCAGCACTGGTGCCCTGTGTGCAAATGCTGTTTCTGTGGTCTCTGGAGAATTTGACCTTAAAACTCATATTAAAGCTAAATATGGGGGAAATAATATAGAGAGTTTATTAGCAGTGCAGAAGTGAATGGAGTAAGATGTATGGCATGGAGGGACACCACAGTAGATATTACTTTGGTTAAAGCAAGTCTTGTCAGGGAGGATGATTATTTGCCAGGTGAAAGTGCAACTATTGTAGCCTTATCTGAGTATTTTGTCAGGGTGCCTGTCAAGGTTCCTTCCCCACTCTGAACTCTAGGGTACAGATGGGGGGTGACCTGCATGAAAACCCCCTAAGCTTATTTTTACCAGCTTAGGTTAAAACTTCCCCAAGGTACAAACTATTTTACCATTTGCCCTTGGACTTTATTGCTGCCAACACCAAGCATCTAACAAATATACAACAGGGAAAGAGCCCGCTTGGAAATGTCTTCCCCCCCAAAAAAATCCTCCCCAAACCCTACACCCCCTTTCTTGGGGAAGGCTTAATAAAAATCCTCACCAATTTGCTTAGGTGAACACAGACCCAGACCCTTGGATCTTTAGAACAATGAAAAAGCAATCAGGTTCTTAAAAGAAGAATTTTAATTGAAGAAAAAGTAAAAGAATCACCTCTGTAAAATCAGGATGGTAAATACCTTACAGGGTAATCAGATTCAAAACATAGGCAAAGCCTTAAGTTACAAAAAGACACAAAAACATACATTCTATTCAGCACAACTTATTTTATTAGCCATTTAAACAAAACAGAATTAACGCATCTCTAGCTAGATTACTTACTAAGTTCTAAGACTCCATTCCTGTTCCATCCCCGGCAAAAGCATCACACAGACAGAGAGAGCCTTTGTTTCTCCCCCCTCCAGCTTTGAAAGTATCTTATCTCCTCATTGGTCATTATGGTCAGGTGCCAGCGAGGTTATCCTAGCTTCTTAACCCTTTACAGGTGAAAGGGTTTTTCCTCTGGCCAGGAGGGATTTAAAGGTGTTTACCCTTCCCTTTATATTTATGACAGTGCCTTTGGCTAAAATCCACCTTAAATGGAAGGGATTTGTTGGCACCATAATTGTGGGAGTGAAAAACACAATCCCTAAGGATCCTATGATTGGAAATGATATTAAAATTATGTTCAGTCAAGTTAACATAAACCAGACACAGGGGAGGATTAATCCTGAAGCTGTGTCTATGGAGGGTTTTACCAAAAGTTTGTCTTTGGGAAATAGCTGTTTGCCTGTGCAAAAAAGCAGTTCGTCTGTGAATGAAGTTTCTGAATGTCTGTCTAATGTCTCAGAAGTAACTCTGGAATTAGATCAAGCACAGAAAAAACTCATTCGTCAGGAAAATGTTTCTCAGGAGCAGATTAAAGGGGATGGTCAGGTTAAAGCCCTATCTGAGGAAGGAAAGGGTACATTTTTGATGGATGGTGGATTGTTGGCTAGTACAGCTTGTAAAAGTGAACCTGGAAAAAGTAGCAGTGATTTGCTGGAAGTAGCTCAGTGTAATGTGAAGAGCAGCAGTTTATCTGTTGGCTCGCCCAGCCCTGGGATGCAGCCTCCTCTGGGGCAGGGCAGCTGGGGAACAGCCACACATAACGCTGCACAGAACAGCTTGCCCTGCCCTGGGATGCAGCCACCTCTGGGGCAGGGCAGGGCAGGTGGGGAACAGCCGCACAGCGATGCCACATAAGGATGGGTTGCCTGGTGTGAGGTGCAGTCAGGATTTCTGGCTTCTATTCCCAGCTCTGGAGGGGAGTGGAGTCTGGTGGGGAGCGGGCTGGGAGTCAGGACTCTGGTTCTATCCTAGCCTAACTTCAATATGAAGATATTGACCCTTGGGGCCCGAGGACTGACCCTTGGGGCACTCCACTTGATACCGTCTGCCAACTAGACATGGAGCCATTGATCACTACCCGTTGAGCCCGACATCTAGCCAACTTTCTATCCACCTTATAATCCATTCATCCAGCCCATACTTCTTTAACTTGCTGGCAAGAATACTGTGGGAGACAATATCAAAAACTTTGCTAAAGTCAAGGAACAACATGTCCACTGCTTTCCCCTCATCCACAGAGCCAGTTATTTCGTCATAGAAGGCAATTGGATTAGTCAGGCATGACTTGCCCTTGGTGAATCCATGCTGACTGTTCCTGATCACTTTCCTCTCCTCTAAGTGCTTCAGAATTGATTCCTTGAGGACCTGCTCCATGATTTTACCCCCACACACACACTAACCTTTAGACCCCACTCCCCTCCTAGAACTGGGATAGAATCCAGGAATCCTAGATCCTAGCCCGCCACTGTAACCACTAGACCGCACTCTGCTCTGAGAGCTGAGAATGGAACCCAGGAGTCCTGGGTCCTGATCTTGTCTGCCAACCCCCCACTCCCTGCCTCTCACCACTGGCTTTTCTTGACATGTGAAGATCAGGCCTGGTGCCATTAAGAGCCAGGAAGTCTTTATCACAGTTCCTTTTCCTCCCCTGAGCCCCAGCCGCTGCCAGCCCAGCACATGGGCTAGTGGGTTACAAATGCATGAGAGGGATGTTTGTCTCTCTGCCACAGTCCACTGCCTCCTGGTTACTGTCCACGGTGAGATTGGAAGGGGCTCCCGCTGGCTAACGCAGCCCCAGGGCCAGGGTAAGTGATGTGCTCCTGAGATCTCACACTCCTGGGAACTACCATGATATTGTGTGTCTCTGTGTGTGTGTGTTTTGGGACAGAGTCTGTGTTTAGAGTCTCAAAGCAGCTTAAATTGAAATGAAAGGTGTTGCTCTTAGTTTAGTATCAGTTGCCCCACCCCAGAGGTGGCTGTATCTTAGCGCTGGGTGACCTATCCCCATGGGGCATTATGTGCAACTGTTCCCCAGCTGCCCTGTGCCAGAGGTGGCTGCATCTCAGCACCCAGTGAATCATCCCTGTGTGGTATTATGTGTGGCTCTTACCCAGTTGCCCCGCCCCAGAGATGACTGTATCTTAGCCCTGGGTGAGCCATCCCTTCCTGGTGTTATGTGCAGTTGTTTCCCGGCTACTCCACCGCAGAGAAGGCTGAATCTCAGTGCCAGGGGAGCTGTCCCCATGCAGCATCTGTGTGCAGCTGGTAACTGGGTTATATGGTGTTTGGATGAAGGAGTAATTGACTTTTTAAATATAAGATCTTGTAGGTTTATTACTAGTTATTATTTGCACTGTAGTAGTGCTGAGACCCAACCCCGGGCAAGCACCCCAGTGTGCTAGGCGCTGCGCAAACACGGGAATATCGCTGCCCCTCTGGGGAGTGGGAGCAGAATCCAGGGCTTTGTAGATCAGTCACCTGAAGGAGGAGAAACTAGCACCATGGAGGCTGGGTATATTCTCAGTGCAATTTGCCTGTTTGCTGTACGTGCACCAGTCCTGGACAGACGTGGTCGTAAACAGCATCCAGGGAACTCCTTCTGTAGGGACTCTCAGCAGAAACCACCAAGGCCGGGTTCTCAGGGAGCAAATAACTCTCCACAGACTGAGGGATTGAGGCAGCAAGCACCCCGGAGAGAACTAAAGTGCAAAAATGAATGAAAAACAAATTTCTTCCAAACCCTGAACAGTTGCTTGCACACTAAGGGCAAATTGTAACAGCACCACCTGGAGGCTGCTGGCAGAACAAAGATAAGGCCCAGCTCATGTGCCAGGGAGACTGAATTCCCTTGGGGTCTTTGCTGAGCCATTCTGTTCCCCATACTCATGCCCCCACACACCCCCCGCTAATGCCCACCTCTCCTCTAGGGGGCAGAGAAGAGCTCAATCCCCATGGCCTGTTCAGCCAGCGAGGGGCTGGTTAACGCTGTCTGGGGTGTTGATTTGGTGCTTCAGACACATGTTTGCTAGGAACAAGTCTGAGATGCTCACAGCACCCGGCCGCCTACCAGGGAAAAGTCCCTACCAACTCCCCCAATCTAACCATTAGATCCCACAACCCTCCCCAAGCCAAGACTGGAACCCAGGAGTCCTGATTCCCAGTCCCCCCTGCTCTAATACATTGGACCCCCACTTTCATCCCAAAGCCAGAGATAGAACCCAAAGTCCTGACTACCCATCCCCCTGCTCTAACTACTCCCCTCCCACTCCCCTCCCAGAACCAGGGAGAGAACCCAGGAGTCCTGGATCCCAGCCCCCGCCCCTGCTCTAACCTATAGACCCCGCTCCCCTCCCAAAACTGGATAAAGAACCCAGGGGGGCTGCTTTCACCACTAGCCTTGGTGCAGCAAGCTCCAGACTGGCCCCTTCCACCTTCTCTACAAGATCCTGTGTCACATCACACATCACATGAGATGAGATCTCACACGAGATCATTGTGTCACATCAGATCTTCCGAGACACAAACTCAGCATCTCTGGCCCCAGAGGGGCAGAGGGAAGGGCCCAGCTAGAGGAACTGTGTATCACAGGGGGGGAGCCAGCCCCATGGGACACTGGTGAGCCCAGCATGACCAGGCTGGGGGGGCTGTACCCTGCTCAGCAGTGACTCTAGGAAGGACCCAGGTGTCCTGGTGGAGCCAACTGTCCATGAGCTCCCCAGGCGATGCTCTGGCTAAGAGGGCAAGTGTGACCCTGGACTGGAGACACAGGGGAATAGCAAGTAGGAGCTGGGATCCCCGCTGGACGTGACACTGGGGAGACTGCGCCTAGCTCTGGGGGGCCGCATGGAAAACAAGGTATCCAGAAATGGGGGAGGGGTCAGAGAAGAGCAACAGGGACAATCCGAGGGCTGGAAAACCTGCCGAACAGCCAAGCACAGAAGGAGCTCAATCTAGTGAGTTTAACCTGGGGAAGGCTCAGAGGGGACTAGATCCCTGTCGGTCAGCACCTCCCTGGTGGGCGGAGGGCGGGAGTTTTCAGAGGGCTTGTTAACCCAACAGACATGGGCAACATGAGAGCCGATGGCTGGGGGATGGAGCCAGACAAATCAAGACTGGGAATAAGGGGCAGATTTTCCCCACGGAGGGGAATTGACCCTGGGAAGGCCTGCCCCAGAGACAGGGCAGAGTCTCCAGCCCTCGGAGTCTTTCTACGGAGCTCGACCATCAGATCTGGGCTGGAGGTCGGGATCCCTGGGGTGGTCACTTTATGCATGGGCATAAAGGTCCCTTCTGACATTAAGATGGGCAGATCAATGAACTCAGCAGTAGGCGGCTGGATTGGTAGCTTCTCAGGTCTCCTCAGCAAGGCAAGAAGCTGCGATGCTGAATAAAGCTAAACACTGCGAGGTCGTTATTACTATTTCCCACATGTGTTATGGTCACGTCTAATGGCCCAGCTGAAATCAGGGCCCCATTGTGCCCAGGCGCTGCCCAAACACAGAGCCAGAGACAGTCCCTGCCACAAAGCATTTGAAGTCTAAAGAGACAAAAGTAAGATTTTTATCCTCCTTGTACAAGTGGGGAAACTGAGGCATGGAGCACAGTGGCTTGCTCATGGTCACATGGGGCCCTGTGGCAGCATTGTGTTGCCCACAAAGCTGGCTTTAGCATTTATTTTATGTGGCAGTAATGCAAGGGACCCACAGGCCTGTCTCCTGTGAGACACTGGCGTCAGCAGTTAGCATAAGGCTTGGGGCCTATGGACTTTGGCACAGAGAAATGGCCTAACGGTGACCCCTACGTTTTGGGGACGTGGGAACAGAGCGTTTAAGGGGGAGCTTTGTCCACAACGATACCAGAAACATGAGCTAACACCAGCTTGCGGATATTTTAGCATGGGCCCATTGGCAGCTGTCTGACCACCAGAGAGCCATGACCTACCTATAGGAGAAGGGCCCTCATCACTGGTATGGGGAGGAGAGACACATAAGGAAGAGGGGAGACACCTCTATGGAACAGGCATTAGGCAGGGTGGTGTACAGAGGAACGTCAAGTACAAGTCGCATCCCAGCCTGCGGGCAGGAGAGCGTCACGTAGCCCTTGGGAGGTGCCAGGGTGATAGCGAGGAAGGTGATGGTGAGGAGGAAGATACTGGCTGACAGTCCGGGTTGTTCTGCACAGGATGGTTCAGAGGGACCCACTACCATCTCTCTATCTACCTCACTGGGCTGGAGCCTTTGTGACTTTGTTAAATGTGCCAATAATTCCTCAAGTGCGAGTGTCACAGCTGTGCCCAAGGGCTCCCAGCTGAACCCCAGTTTCCATAATCCTGGGCCTGACCTGGGGACACGAACCTGTCAAACCTCCGCGGGATCACTGGGAATTCTGAAGTAATCCAGAGAATGAATATGCGACTCCTATATCGGGCTCCAGCCGTGACTAGATCTGAGATCTCCTGCCTTAGCCCCAAGCCCGGCTTCGCTGTGGAGCTTGTAGGCTTTCTGGGACAGCCTTTGTGCTGAATACGTTTTCGTAGGAACCTTTCCTGGGCCCAAATCCGGTTTCCCTTTCTTATAGGCCCTACGTCAACGTTCACCCTGGAGGAGATGGAGGCCCTGCTGCTGCTGGCCCTCTCCATCCTGACCGGTGAGTGATGCTGGTTGCACTTGGGCTGGGGCTGGGTTGCAGTAACGGGGGTGAACAGGGAGCCAGGAATGTGGGAGACTCTGCCATGGCGACAGCTCCACCTGCCAATGCTTGAAATGCAGCAGGGGGCATCTGCAACGTCTGGGGTTCAGTTGCAACCTCTAGGGGCGCTGTGCTGCAGGGAGTGGGGTGGGGGCTCTCCTCTGGCAGTCCGGCCTGGCCCTGATGCCACAGGGCAGGACTAGGGGGCGCTGTGCTGTAGGGAGCAGGATGGGGACTCTCCCCAGGCAGGCAGGGCTGGCCCCAATGCCCCAGGACTAGGGGGCACTGTGCTGTACGGAGTGCGGTGGGGGCTCTCCTCTGGCAGTCAGGGCTGGCCCCAATGCCACAGGGCAGGACTGCGGGCGGAATCTCCCCTGGCAGTCAGGGCTGGCCCCGATGCCCCAGGGTAGCACAAGGGGGCTCTGTGCCGCAGATAGCAGGATGCTGCTTCCCTTCCAGGTGCAGGCTGCCAGGATTGGGGGGTGACCCTGCCCGTGGATCCCCTGGCTGGATGGAGTGGCTCATGTGTGACAATCCCTTGCTCCTACACCTACCCCGATGGGCAGCTCGTCAGAGCCGTGACCTGGAGCCGGAACAAGGAGAGAATTGTGCGGCTCACTGCAGCTGCAGGGCAGGGCTATGGGAAGGCCGAGCGCGCCCAGTTCCTGGGCGACCTGCAGCACAACTGCACCCTGCGCCTCAACCCGCTGGCACTTGGAGATGGGGGCGCCTACTTCTTTGAGTTCCAGACCCAGAACCAAAGCTGGAGAAGCCCCCGAGCCCTGTGCCTCACAGTGTCAGGTAATCCCCAGCTCCCCTTGCAGAAACATTTCCCCATCAACCCAGCCTGGCCCCGTGCAACGTTATGTGCGGCTGCTCCCCAGCTGCCCCGCCCCAGAGGTGGCTGCACCTCAGCGCCCATTGAATCATCCCCAAGGACAGTTGCTGTACACCGCTCTTAACATTTCACCCAAATCAGATGACCACATTCTGCAGCGCTGTGAAGAAACAGTGGAGTCTGGTTGTTAGAGGAAGCCAAAACTGGAGTCAGGACTCCTGAGTTCTCTCCCAACTCTGGGAGGGGAGTGGATCTAGTGGTCACAGCAGGGGGGGCTGGGAGCCAGAATTCCTGGGTTCTCTCCCAGCTCTGGGAGGGGAGCCTGGTACAGGTCACACCCCAACCTGGGCTTGAGGAAGCTCTCAAAGAAGGGGCAGTGGGTGGTAACTGGAGGTGGCTGGGCCCATGGCCGTGCCCCAGCAGTGACTGGCTCTCCCCCTCACCCACCCTGCACAGAACATCCCTGCAGGGTCAATTATGGCCTGGCCAGGACCGGGGGAGCCCTGAGCGGCAGCTTGTTCTGCTCCATCTCCGAGCGCTGCACCTCCTCCGGCCTGTATTGGTACGATGTAGCCGGCACGCGGATCCTGGCAAAAACTGCAGCTGGCCAACATGAGAGCAGGCTGAGCATGCACATCATCTGGCAGCACCGGGGGGCGGCGCTGGAGTGCCGGGTGCAAGGCTACCAGAATAGGTGCCTCCCCAAAGGGTCCCAGCCCCCAGCCACAGGTGAGTAGCATTATGTATGGGGATCTTCCTTTGTAGGGGGCACCAGCTCCCATCAGACCCCAGGGCACGGACTGGATGGCTGGGGGGCAGGAAACGGGGCACGGGGCCTTTCCCCTCTAGCAGGCACTGGCTCTAATCCAGTCCTAGGGCAGGGGTCTGGCTGGCACAAGGGGTGGGGAATGGGACACGGGACCTTTCCCCTCTAGCGGACGCCAGTTCCCATCCGGCCCCAGGATGAGGGACTTGCTGCCTCATGGGTGCAGGGAATGGGGCACGGGGCCTTCCCCTCAATAGGGTGCTGGTTCTGACCCATCTCCAATGGCTTTTTTCAGGCCGGACCCCCCACCTGAAGGTCCTGGTGGATGCAGACAGCCCGGGCCCGATCAGGGAGGGTGACTCATTCACACTGAGATGCGTGGAGGACAGCAGGTCGCTGGACCAGTTCTACTCCTGGGTTCACAACAATGAGGATCTGCCCGGGGGCCCCTCTGTGCAGATCAAGGGGGCAACCTTGTCTCACGGGGGCAATTACACCTGCATGAAGTGGGTCTCTGGCACCGGGAGTGCCTACCTGGCTATATCCCCCACCACCTATGTGGCCATCCTTGGTGAGTAGCCAGTGCCAGGGTGGGGCCACAGCCCTGGGGGAGGGGCCAAGGAGCACAGACGGGAGGGATCCTTGTCTCACCTACATTCCCAATGGGGGCGGGACCACAGCCCTGGGGGCGGAGCAGGAGAGCACAGATTGGACGGGGGGGGGCCTTTCTGTCACTGACATTCCAGTTGGGGGCAGGGCCACAGCCATGGGGGTGGAACCAGGTTCACAAACGGGAGGGGCCAGGGGCCCTCCTTACACCATCACTTGGGTATGGGAGTGGGGCTAGAGCATTGGGGATGGAGCCATGGAGCCCCTCTGCCCCATGCCATGCAGCACCTAAGCCCCCAACTGCCATCCCACAGGGGTGTCATTAGCTCATATCTCATTCACTTCCTCTGCAGTCTCCCCCCTGGTGCATGTGGTGGCCACCCCAGGCCCTCATCGCAGCACGGGGGAACCCCTGTCCCTGATGTGCCAGCTGGACACCAGCGCCTATGGCGGAGTGGGCTTCTCCTGGTACAAGGATGGCGAGCTGCTGGGGTGGGCACAGCCAGAACTGGCTTTCCTGGGCGTCCAGGTGGCTGATGGGGGAGAATATCAGTGTGAGATACACAACACCCTAGGGAAATCCACCTCTCTGCCACTCACCATCACTGTTGTGTGTAAGTACTGGGCACATTTGACTCCACTTTACGCATTATGTTGCCAGGAAATGGCTTAGAGTCCCCCATGCACCATGGTTGAACCCCGCACCATCCTTCTGCAAGGCCATGCCACCCCAGCACTGTCCTTCTGCAAGGCCAACCAAAATAAACAAGTTCCCAGTTCTTGCTCCAGCTGGGTCCGCTTTGTTGACCAGGCTCCAGTATCCCTGTCCAGCGCACAGAGCCATCTAGCAGCCAAATGACATTACAAGTCAACCTGTCATCAGGCCGAGAAACACCCATGCGGTTAACGTACATGTGGTTGAAATTTAATATTTTGTAATCATCAGGAAAAATGTATTTTGCCACCCTCAAAATTAGCTCTTTGCTGGACTTTTCATGACATTTTTCATCTCAGTTTTTACTTACAGTGTTTTGAAGGAGCAATTCATGGACGCTGGGTGAACGAGCTGTTGGGGGAGCCTAGCCCCTCGCCCCTCCCACTCTGCCCGAGGCCACACCCCTCCCCTTCCACCTCCCCTTCCCCACCGGAGCCCAGAGCCCTGGTGGGTGGGTGGGTGGTGTCCCTTCTGCCCCCTGCTGCAGGAGCAGAGCCCTGCTCTGGGTCTGTGTGTCCCAGCCCGCCCCCTGCGGCCGCCACCCCCTCATACACCCCCAGATCCAGAGTGCCCCCAACCCCAGTGCCGGGCAGCATGGCCTGGCCCCAGCCCCAGCGCCCCCAACCCCGGGCCTCGTGAGCACCGGCCCCAGCCTGCCTGTCCCAGGCTGTCAGCCACAGAAGAGAGGGAAGGGAACTGGAAGCAGGTAGGAGGGAGCCTGGGGGCAGAGCGTGGGTGGGGCCATGCCTGGCTGTTTGGGGAGGTACAGCCTTCCCCATCCTATGATCCCCACCACCCGTGGGGCAATTGTTGAAAATTATAATCAATTAAAATTAAAGTTAAATAATCTTTTAAACAGAAAATGCTGGGGGGGGGGTGAGGTTGGCAAACAAAATTGTTTAGGTTTTTGGGAAACAGACAATTATGATGACTAAACAGAACCATATGTGATCAAAATGCAAATAGAACAACGGATGAAAATTTGGAGGAAGCGTTTGCTGAAAGTCAGATTCAATCTTTGGCAAAAGGGTGGATTCAAAGTTTAGCAAAAGTTTCAAATGCCAAATTCCCAAAACGTTTTGGGGAAAAAGTGGGGGAAACGGCCCCATTTTGTACCCAGCAAAACAGCAACACACACAGGTTTGTGATCATTCGCATTTTTTCTTCCATTGGCCTGTGCAGCTGTGAGCACAAGGGGGCTCTGGTCTCACTTGGGGCAGGGCCTGTCTCTGGTTGTGTGTTTGTGCAGCGCCTGGCACAACAGGGCCCTGATCTCAGCTGGGCCAGGGCCTGTCTCTGTCTCTGTGTCCGGGCAGTACTCAGCACAACGGGGCTTTGATCTCAGCAGAGGCTTCTAGATGCTATTGTAATAAGAGGAGACTGGAGGTTTGAGGAACCTGGAAGAAACTCCAATGTCCAATAAACACTTGGGAGGAAAAATCTCCTGGTTAAAAACCCTGCTTCCTTCCTGCCCCCTCCATTGAGACTTGCCTTCATTGTCCCCCCTAGGACTATGCTGCCCCCTCAACCAGCTCCCACCTCCCCATCTTCCCTAGCCTGCCCCACTGCACCCTGCAAGACACTGGAACTAATGACCCTATTCACCATCCCTCCCCCCACAGACAGCAGTGACTGGTACCAGCTGAGCCCTGGTCCCATGGCAGGCTTAGGAGCAGGGGTCCTGCTTCTCTTCCTCCTGAGCAACTTTGCAGTTTATTGTCTGGCCAGCAGAATCCGCCAACGGAAAGAACCGGGGAGGAGTCTGCAGGGTAAGTGACCCCCCTGGGTGGGAACTGGGGGAAGGGCAGGAAAAGGGGGGATCTGGCTGCATTGTGGAAAGCCTGGAGTGTGGTCGTGTGAAGGAAATCAACCCGCTGCTGGGTGTGTGTGTGTGTCCTGCCACCCTCTGCTGGAGGGGCTGAGCCCTGCACTGTGTGCGTGAGTGCTGGCAGAAGCAGCCTGCTTTGTTGGGGGGTTGCCAGAGGTGGGAAACGATCGATTTGGGGGAAAATGTTTAAAGAAGGAAAATAAACAGTGAAAGGGGATAATTGTGTCTCCTTCTCCAGAGGGCAGCAGAGAGGACCCCAGTGCCCCGCAGGGAGACTCGCTCTATGAGGTCAGTTGGGGGGGCCTGTTAGCCCCTGTGTCCCCACTGCCCCCACACACTGGCTGGGGTTGAGTATGCAGCTGCAGCCTGTGGCCCCCCCCCGCCCCCAGCTGGACGGAATCAGCACTACCTGACCATGCATCATAGACCCCGTCCCACTAATGGCTCAGGGGAGATTCTCCTTCACATCCAATAGCCAGGACTTGCACTGGCACAGGAGGCTGGGAGATCTCTGCCCATATACAACTGGGGATGCCCATTAGTCTGCCAGGTAACTGCAGTTCACAGCTCTGCAGGGCCATAAAGATGGGCATGGAACCCAGGAGTCCAGGCTACCAGACCCTCCCACACTCAAACCACTAGACCCCACTCCCCTCCCAAAGCTGGGGATAGAATTCAAGAGTCCTGGCTCCCTACCCCACCTCCACCCCCAACCACTAGACCACACTCCCCTTCCAAAGCTGGGGAGAGAACACAGGAATCCTGGATCCCAGCCTCTCCCCCCCCCACCGCCCCTCCCCAACCACTAGACCCCACTCCACAAGCCAGGGAGAGAACCCAGGCGTCCTGGATCCCACTCGCCCGCCCCGCCCCCATTACTGAAGTCACAGGCAGACATCACACACAGGTCTCCTGCTCGGGGAGTGTTCCCTCTTTCACACAATCTGCCTCTCTTCGTGTGTTCCCGGCAGGAAATCCCATATGCCGGGGAGATTCCCTGCCCCTCGGATGACAACGGCGACTATTATAACAGCACCAAGGACTATTGTAACTGAACACGGCCAAGACCCCTGCTGACCGTCTGCGGTCCCCTCCGCGCCGCCGCAACCCAGATCTCGATGAGAGTCCACCGCTCACACCCCGGGCAGCATTTACCCTCCTCCATGAGCTGGGGAAACCCAGGAGAACCCAGGCGTCTTGACTCCCAGCCCTCCTCCCACCCCACAGCAGAGCCCTGGGGCAAGGTCCCACTTGGGCCACTGGAACTGGGCATATAAGGGGCAGTTTAATTTGTAGCTCCTATTTTCCAAGCTGTGTTGGCTTTCGGGAGGCAGGCTGGCCTAGCAGACAGAGAACAGGACTGGGAGGGAGGCGATCTGGGGTCTGCCTGCCCACGGGCAACTCACAGCCCTGCTCTGTGCCTCAGTTTCCCCAAAATGATCCTACCCTCCTGTGTATAGCGCTTGGAGATCTCTGGCCGGAAAGCACTAGACATGGACAAGGTGTCATTACCCACCAGGCTGCTGTTTCCCTCCAGGTCCAGCCCCTTTCTCAGCTTTAACACAGTTTTCATCAGGGAATTGCCTTTGTTTTGTTTATTGTTACTGGATAATAAAGTGGGTTTAGGAACCCATCAGCTTGGGTGATTGCCGCGGGACAGGGAGACTTTGCCGAGGGCAGGGGGCTCCGAGGCTCGAAAGTGAAAGGGAAAAATGACTCAGCGAGCAGCCTTTCAAAGGTGGGTTTTTAGCAGATTGTGCAAACGGGAGCCAATCGCTCTCCGGCGAGAAATTAAAAACAAACAAACAAAAAACAGAAAAGCAGCAGAAGTCCCTCCACCCCCCCGCCACCCTCAGAGCAGCAAGGCGCTACTGAACAAAATGAACTGGCAATTACAAATGCATCCGATGAAGTGAGCTGTAGCTCACAAAAGCTTATGCCCCAATAAATGTGTTAGTCTCTAAGGTGCCACAAGTCCTCCTGTTCTTTTTGCGGATACAGACCAACGTAGGCTTGCTGGGGGCGGCCTCGCTGGGCTCCGGCTTCCAGCCTCCCGAGGGAGCGGAGTCTGCGGGGAGGCAGAGGAGGGGCAGGGTCACAGAGAGGGGCAGGGCCTTGTGGCAAGGGGGGGGAGCACCCCACAATTTTCTGTCTAACCCACCTTACCCACCCCCGCAGTGGGAAGAGGCAGGCGCCACCCCGGTCTCCCCCCATCGCAGCCAATCACAGAACACACTCCCACGCATTCATGTGCCAGGCTCTAGTTTCCATCCTCCCGACTCCTCCGTTCTTCGCAATGAGCCGTGCCACGCACCCAGGGGTGCGGCCCGGGGGCCAGGATCCCTCACTTTATACCTGCCGTAAGGGGGAGCGATGGGGGGAGGGGCGGAGAGGAGCCGGGGGGCCGGGATCTTGGGCGAAAGAAGGGGCGTGAGGGCGGGGACTCAGGGTGAGGGGGCGGCCCGAGGGCAGGGTCGGAGGGGAGGACGCAGGCCGGGAGCGGGGCCTGGGGAAGGGGCGGTGCAGGGGCAGAGTCTCGAGGAGAAGGCAAATGCAATGGCAGGAACTCGGGGGAGGGGCTGAGGCAAGGGCGGAGCCTCAGGGAAAGGGACAGTGCAAGGGCGGAGCCTGAGCAATGCAGGGGGCGGGACCTCAGGTGTAGGGGCGGGGCGAGGGTGGGGCGTTGGAGGAAGGGGCTGTGACTGGTTACCTCATATTCACACTTATAAACATATTTTTATAAAGCATATGCAATGACACAGGGGCTGTGTGTGTGTGTGTGGCTGTGCAGGTGTGTGTATGTTCATGTGGCTGGATTTGTGCCTGTGTTTGCATCTGTTAGCAGTTGTGTTGGTGTGTGGCTGGATTCATGCATGTGTTTGTGTGTGTGCATCTCTGCTGCCCTCTGCCGGCTACAGCGACAACTGCTTCTCCATGTGTCACAGCCCCCATACTGTCAACCTTGGTGGCGATTCCCCCATCCTACAAGGGCTGGCTAGCCTGTGGAAAGAGTGGCTATCCTTCAACAAAAAAGCTTCAAAAACAGACTCCAACGAGAGACTGCTGAATTGGAATTAATTTGCAAACTGGATACAATTAACTTAGGCTTGAATAGAGACTGGGAATGGATGAGTCATTACACAAAGTAAAACTATTTCCCCATGGTATTTCTCCCCCCCACCCCACCCCCCACTGTTCCTCTGATATTCTTGTTAACTGCTGGAATTAGCCTACCTTGCTTGTCACCATGAAAGGTTTTCCTCCTCCCCCCCCCTCCGCTGCTGGTGATGGCTTATCTTAAGTGATCACTCTCCTTACAGTGTGTATGATAAACCCATTGTTTCATGTTCTCTGTGTGTGTATATCAATCTCTCCTCTGTTTTTTCCACCAAATGCATCCGATGAAGTGAGCTGTAGCTCACGAAAGCTTATGCTCTAATAAATTTGTTAGTCTCTAAGGTGCCACAAGTACTCCTTTTCTTTTTAGGGATAGAAGAGGCAGTGAGCCTAACATCTAAAAGGGGAGTGGGGTCTAGTGGTTGGGGGGGGCTGGTGGTCAGAATTCCTGGGTTCTCCACCCCACCCTGGGAGGGGAGTGGGGTCTAGTGATTAGAATGTGGGGGGGGGGCGGAAGGGGTGAGCCCGAACTCCTGGCTCTGACTCTCTCTTGTGTAATCCCTCGGCAATTACCCAACCCGCCAGCGTGTGGGAGCGAGGGGGTGGGGCCGGGTTGCAACATGGCCCAGAGTCCCGTGCGGCCCCCTTAGTTACTCAACCAGGGGCAGGGTGGGGGCTGGCCTGAGAGATCGGCTAAGAAAGATGCTTCCGGTGGGTTTGTGGGTGGGTCACGCTGCCCCCTGCTGGATAGACTCTTCTAGATCAGAGCCAGGGGCCCCTCTAGCCCAGTCTTAGCTCGGGTCAGAGCCTGGGAGCCCATCCTCATCTGTCACCATGGCTATGTCTATTGGTCTCCTGGAAAGGTCCATTCCCATGGGTAGCTGTCCAGTGGCAGTGAGTTCCACAGGCCTTGGCACATGCTGCATGGGGCGGGAGGTCCTTGTGTTGGGAGCAGTGGGAGTGATCTCTGTGCGGTTGTGTCTGAGCATGATTGTGAATATTCCGGTGTGTGGCGGGGTGATTGTGATTGTGGCTGGGAGTGTGATTGTCCCTCTCTTTGGGGGGTGGATTAGCGTGTGGAGTGTGTGTTTGTAGGTGTTCTTGGGATTGTGTGAGTGTCTGAATGGCTGGCTGTGTGGCGTTGTGGAGGTGTGTGAGGTAGCTATGGTGTATTTGGTTTTGTGTGTCACCTGCTGCAGGATACAAAGTCCTGCAAAACCATTTCCTACCGGTTAGCCCAGCAACACATTGACACTGATACAAACACAAAAAGAAAAGGAGTACTTGTGTACTCCTTTTCTTTTTGCGAATACAGACAAACACGGCTACTACTCTGAAACCTGATACAAACACAATGTCTCGCACACACACACACACACACACACAGAGCAGGGCTCAGTCCCACCAGCAGGGGGCGGCAGGAACACACACATCTCCCTAGGGCCAGCTTGGATGATTTCCCATCACAACCCCGCACGGTGCTGGTTCCCCCACATGCGGGTGGGCAGTGACAGGCGGGGGGGCAGATGTGATGGATTCGGAAGGAAGCACTTTGGGAAAATCAGTCAAGGCCCTGAGCAGAGCTGGGACACAGACACAGTTACCCCTGCACAACCCTGGGAGGGGAGTGGGGTCTAGTTGTCACAGCGGGGTGGGGGCTGGGTGTCAGGACCCCTGGGTTCTCTCCCTGGCTCTGGGAGCGGAGTGGGATCTAGAGGTTAGAGCAGGGGAACAGAGACCCAAGACTCCTGGGTTCCATAGTGGCAGCTGTTTTTTCCTGTATCTCCTTCCCTAGAGATCCCAGCCCAGCTCCCTAGTGGAATGTGAGTGGGGTTGGGGGGCGGGAGGGAGGTCGCCCTACCACTTCAGAGTCATGATTTCAGCCCCTCCTGCCACGGGGCTCTGACATCACGGAAATACCCCCATCATTCCCCAGCCCAAGTCAGAAAGTAGGAGCCCCTCCCCACATGCGGAGGAAGCTAGTGGGTTTCTTGGGGGTCTCTGGCAGAGGTGACAGCCCCCACCAGACCCCCCCACATGGCTGCAAGGAGAGACCCCCCTGCACCCTCCTGGACAGCCCCCTGCTACGAGGGGCCCAGGGCGCACAGAGGGGGTCAGGAGGTGAGATGGGGTTGCAGTGGTAGGAAGGGGGCCGAACTGGGGGCTGGTGCCGGGTCAGGGGCAGGGTACACGAGGGAAAAACGTGCAGCTTTGTTAAATATTTTCCAAGGTTGTGGCTGGATACAGGTTTTTCTAATGACTTTAGGGAAATATTTTGTTTCCAAACAGACTCCAGATACCACCAGGCGTCAGAGGGTGGAAGATTGACAAACTGACTCTAAAGTTACCAGACAAAGACCCGCAACCGCACAACACATCTGTTTTTTTTCTTTTTTTTTTAACCAGCAGGTTCTCCCCAGGGGGAAAGGCACCATACCCAGAAGTACTGCAATACCAGGCTGATGCGTGGAGAGGACGGAGCAAGCTCCTATTCCATTTCCCTGTTCCAAAAATCCATTTAATATATAGTCCTCAGCTAAAGAACATATCCAATATTAAACTGATAAGAACAGATTTACTCATTTTATTAAGATAATGTTGAAGTAAAAAGAAAACGGTACAGAGTTTAAGCATAGAAGTTTCTGGCTATCAGGGAATAAGGTACAGATTATCAAGGGGTACAAAATTCGGTTTAGGAATGGGTGGCGTTTCCCAGACAGAAGCACCGGTGTGGCGGTGTGTACCCGCCGTCATAGCTAGCGTCGCTCATTGGAAAGGTCTGGGGGGGGGGGATTTTAATCAGGTTCTCATTATCTTAACCTGCTTCTGCACTTTGCAAAAACAGTCAGAAAAAAAAAGCTAACACCTTTGTCTCCAGACAAATAGACAGAAAAAGCCTCTAGTTGCTCTTAGCTAAAAAACCCACCTCTTCAGGTCTGTGAAGACTTGTGAATTTCCCTGCAGGAGGTTAACTACCCTGCCTTTAGGTAGAGAAAACTCCAGCTTCCAAAAGACAATTCCCTTTTGTCTCTGCTCTGGCCCCCAAGCAGAGACAAAAAAACCTCTAACTGCATTCAGCTTAAAACCTGCTTTCCAGCAGCCCAAAGGGAAAAAAAATGTCCTTTTAAAATCTGTGCTTCTGATTCAAAAAATCTCAAACTGACCTCAATGATTTCAAGTTAATCCCACCCCTCTGCCGCCATCTCAAGGTTCCTTCCCCATTCTGAACTCTAGGGTACAGATGTGGGGACCTGCATGAAAAACCCCCTAAGTTTATTTTTACCAGCTTAGGTTAAACTTTCCCAAGGTACAAACTATTTTACCTTATTGCTGCCCCCACCAAGTGTCTAACAAATATAACCAGGAAAGAGCCCACTTGGAAACATCTTTCCCCCACCAAATCCCCCCAAGCCTTACACCCCCTTTCCTAGGGAAGGCTTGATAAAAATCCTCACCAATTTGCATAGGTGAACACAGACCCAGACCCTTGGATCTTAAACCGGTTTTGTCCGACACTGTGTCAAATTAGCTGATGTGCACAATACAGAGAACTTTTGTTTTATTGTCTAGGGAAAAAATCAAGTCGGCAGCTGATTACCGCACAGGCGCAGATGCACCAGCTTAAAAAAAAAACTAACCGAAGACACCAGCCTGTGGACCAGGTCAACTTTAGGGCGCCAGCACAATAAACACACGTGCGGGCAGCGGGCCGAGCGGCCGGGAGCCGCAGGCAGGAGCCTGCCATTCAAACTCCTGCCCGCCCCGGCCCGCTCTTTTCCGTCCCCTGCCCGGGCAGGGTGAAGAAGCTTGGTCCTGCCGGCTGCTCTGCAGGCCAGGCAAGCTCCCCCCTCCCCCGCCTCTTCCCCCAGGTGCCCGGTGCTGCCCCGCCTCCTCCCTCCCTCCCATCAGCTGATGGCCCTTGCCAGGGAGGGGGATCCGCAGCGCGCTCCCTGCTCCGCGCCGGGGAAGAGGCGGAGAAGAGTCGGGGATGGGGCCTTGGGGAAGGGGGGTGGAATCAGGGCATACCCCCTCCAGCCCCTTGCTGTTAGCCGTCTGGGCAGGGGGCTGGGAACACCTCCCCAACCCTAGCCGGGACCCCCAGCCTTCTGTCCTGACTCTTAAACCCCCCCATGACCCCAGCCCTGACTCCAGCACCCCACACACAGACCCAGCCCCCCCCGACTCCTGAACCCTGCACACAGACCCAGCCCCGCCATGCCCTGACTCATGCACCCCCCACATTCCCACCCCCACCCTGAGCACCAAATGGGAGCTCCTGCACCACCACCCCCTCACATTCCCACATGCACCCCTCGCACCAAATGGGAGCTGCCCAGGTAAACACTCCACACCCAAACCTCCTGCCCCAATCCTGAGCCCCCTCCCTCATTCTAGGCCAGACCCTACACCCCTACCCCCAGCCTGCTCCTTCATCCCCAGCCCTGCGCTCACTCCCACCCTCAGCTCAGTGCAGAGAGAGAGGAAGAGAATGGGCTAGAACCAGGGAGAAGGTAGGTACCCACTCTATGTGGGCGGGGCCGGGATCCCAGAAGCGGGATCCTGGAAGTGGGCTGAGTAGGGCTGGCATCCAGGACCCTGGCTGGCAGGAGCCGGCGGGCTGAACTCCGGACCGGCAGTGGGCAGGAGTTCTGGCTGCCGGCCCCTTGCCAGCCGGGGTCCCGGCTTCAGGCCCCGCTCAGCCTGCTGCCGGCCTAGGTGAACAGAACCCCAGGCTGGCAGCGGGCTGAGCGGGCCAGCAGCATAAGATCAGCATTTTAATTTAATTTTAAAGGAAGCTTCTTAAACATTTTGAAAACCTTGTTTACTTTACATACGACAATAGTTTAGTTATATAATATAGAGACTTATAGAGAGAGACCTTCTAAAAAATGTTAACATGTATTTCTGGCACGTGAAACCTTAAATTAAAGCGAGTAAATGAAGACTCAGCACACCACTTCTGAAAGGTTGCCAACCCGTGATCTAGGCCATTGAGTTTTAAAGTTACTCACATGCCTAAGTATCTACAGGAAAGAGGGATATTTAAACACCAACATTAGAAAAGTAAACCACCAAAAATATGGAGTGGGTTTTTTTGTTTTTTTTTTAAAAAACAGAATATTGCTTGGAAGATGGGAAACATTCATCGAATTATAGGCCCGCAAATCTTGATTGACATCGTGCCTGGAGCAGATCAGTCATCAGATTTTGCTTTTAAAAATGCCTTTAGGTAATGTCTACAGCTGTTGAACTTCAATCCAGGCACTTTATATATAAAAGCAAAATCTCAAAAAAAGGGAAATCTGAACAAAATCCTCAGAAGTTGGAGATCCAAAATGAAGGTACTCAAAAATAAGTGGACTCTTGGAAGAATTGCCAACAGTTGAATTCAAAGGATGAGGAGTTACATTTTAATTGGCCTTGACCCTGCAATTTGAGTTCAACTGTTAGCCAATAATATTTCAGGGCAGCTGGGCAATTCTGTCAAGTGTCCACTTATTTTTGGGTACCTTCATTTTTGGATGACCCACAAAGCTAGAACACGTCCTCAATGTCCTTTCCAAACTGCATTTTAATCTGTTAACTTTTACTCCTGGGGAAATTCTGCACCACTGCGCAATGCAGAATTTGCATAGAAATTAATGTTAGGTGCAGAATTTCCTTCCCCTTCCTCCCCCCAAGAAATGGGGTGCAGAGCGCTCCACTAGGGCACACTGGACCCAGCAGAGCCCACCTTGCAAATAGAAGTCAGTGCCGGGGGAGGGAACTGCAGGGTTCTGGGCAGCTGCAATTCCCAGCATGCCCTGAAAGAAGGAGGCGGTGCGCAGGAAACTCCTTACAAGCCTGAGACCCGGTATCAGGCTGTTTCTCCCTCTGGATCCCTGGGCTCTGGTGGGGAGGGGATGTGGGTGTTTGGGCTGGGGGGCCTTGCAGCTAAGCTCTGGTGGGGTGGGGGTTTGAGTATCTGAGTTGGAGGTTGTCTTGCAGCTGGGCTCTGCGGGAAGAGGGTGAAGAGAAACAGAAGCTGGTTTGTCCTAGGGGTTTCCTTCCTGGGGGAATTTTTGTGTGTGTGGATTGTGGCAGACATAGATGCAGACAGGTATTTTCAAATCAATTACAAAAATAAATGAATCTGGTGTGATTATATAGTGTTATTTTGACTAATAAAATATGCAGAATTTTAAAATATGTGTGCAGACAACAAGAACATATTTATACACACCCTCCTTATATTTATATTATAAATACACTCAAAGGCCTTGATCCTACAAGGTGCCAAAAGCCCCACCCACCTGATATTCTCTGAACTCCAAAATCCACTGGTGCCACCCCACCCACACCCCTTTGGACAAGCAAGTACACGCAGAGGATAGTGTTTGCCAATGCTTGGCACCTAGTACTGGGGTCCACACAAGAGATCCACTTCCTGGACACTACGGTGCTAATAACGATGGTCACATAAACACCACCCTATATCGGAAACCTACTGATTTTTATTCCTACCTACATGCCTCTAGTTTTCATCCAGATCACACCACACGATCCATTATCTACAGCCAAGCTCTATGATATAACCGCATTTGCTCCAACCCCTCAGACAGAGACAAACACCTACAAGATCTCTATCAAGCATTCTTACAACTACAATACCCACCTGCTGAAGTGAAGAAACAGATTGACAGAGGCAGAAGCGTACCAAGAAGTCACCTACTACAGGACAGGCCCAACAAAGAAAATAACAGAACGCCACTAGCCATCACCTTCAGCCCCCAACTAAAACCTCTCCAATGCATCATCAAGGATCTACAACCTATCCTGAAGGATGACCCATCACTCTCACAGATCTTGGGAGACAGGCCAGTCCTTGCTTACAGACAGCCCCCCAACCTGAAGCAATACTCACCAGCAACCACACACCACACAACAGAACCACTAACCCAGGAACCTATCCTTGCAACAAAGCCCGTTGCCAACTCTGTCCACATATCTATTCAGGGGACACCGTCATAGGGCCTAATCATATCAGCCACACTATCAGAGGCTCGTTCACCTGCACATCTACCAATGTGATATATGCCATCATGTGCCAGCAATGCCCCTCTGCCATGTACATTGATCAAACTGGACAGTCTCTACGTAAAAGAATAAATGGACACAAATCAGACGTCAAGAATTATAACATTCAAAAACCAGTCGGAGAACACTTCAATCTCTCCGGTCACACGATTACAGACCTGAGAGTGGCTATCCTTCAACAAAAAAACTTCAGAAACAGACTCCAACGAGAGACTGCTGAATTGGAATTAATTTGCAAACTGGATACAATTAACTTAGGCTTGAAAGGAGAATGGGAGTGGATGAGTCATTACATAAAGTAAAACTATTTCCCCATGTTATTTCTCCCCCCCCCACCCCACCCCTCACTGTTCCTCAGACATTCCTGTTAACTGCTTTCAGAGTAGCAGCCGTGTTAGTCTGTATTCGCAAAAAGAAAAGGAGTACTTGTGGCACCTTAGAGACTAACAAATTTATTAGAGCATAAGCTTTCGTGAGCTACAGCTCACTTCATCGGATGCATTTGGTGGAAAAAACAAATTTGGTGGTTTTTTCCACCAAATGCATCCGATGAAGTGAGCTGTAGCTCACGAAAGCTTATGCTCTAATAAATTTGTTAGTCTCTAAGGTGCCACAAGTACTCCTTTTCTTTCTGTTAACTGCTGGAAATGGCTCACCTTGATTATCATCACAAAAGGTTTTCCTCCTTCCCCCCCTCCTTCCTGCTGGTAATAGCTCATCTGAAGTGATCACTCTTCTTACAGTGTATGATAAAATCCATTGTTTCATGTTCTCTGTGTGTGTATATAAATCTCCCCACTGTATTTTTCACCGAATGCATCCGATGAAGTGAGCTGTAGCTCATGAAAGCTTATGCTCAAATAAATTTGTTAGTATCTAAGGTGCCACAAGTCCTCCTTTTCTTTTTTGCGAATACAGACTAACACGGCTGCTACTCTGAAACCAGTCCTCAGATAGAGGAAGTACCGGATATTGAATGGATAAGAACAGATTTATTTTTAAGCTGCTTTAAGTGAAACTTTTATTACAATCCTTACAAAACCATAGAAAAAAAGTCAAGTTCACTAGGATGATTGGTCCAACGCCAAAGGCAGTCTTAAATATTTATTGCAAGCGAGTTACTTAGAAGTGATCTGTTCATTTAAAAAGTGTCATAGTACAGTTAGTGCAAGATAAACCTTACTTCTAATAAAAAAGATCCAATGTTTTGATTTATCTCGAAACAAACTACAACCAGAAGGCCAGCCACAGAAATACAGCTCCACAACCCTAACCATGATCTGCTTAGATACGGCCCGTTTAGAGACAAGTACAGGTTGAGTAGGAGTTAATTGTTAATTGTTAATTGTTAATTATAGTGACAGCCACCACACTTGGCAGCAAGAATGCAGAAGATAAACAAAAATCTATCAGAAAGGAAACAAGAGCAAAGGGTAGATAGATCTGGTTATTGCCACCACATGATCTCCATTTAATTGTGCAATAGATAATCTTGGCAGATTTCCTTTTATATATAATTTGAATAGATTACATGAATGTACCATGCATCAGGACATTTATCCTGTACGTGAACATTTGTAGAAGGGTTCAGTTTTAACCCATCACATGGTGGCTTTAACAGTAGAAAAATATCAATACAGAAACAGTGCACACAGGGCCGAGAGCCCTATACATCAAGGAAAAACAAAACCATCATAAACTGTGTCACGAGCAAAGAATATGTTGTCCACTAACCAGACGCAAATATATTCCCATGCCCAACCCCATAGCAAAAAGGAACTTACAGCGGCTGACGAGGACAGATCAGTTTCTCCATCACTACCATGCAGTAGTTTCCCCTCGTATCTCCCAAAGGAGAATACATCAGGTGGCTAATAGCAGGTCCCCGTCTTGCTGGTGCCACAGCGCTGCTTCCACCGTAGCCATTTGCAGACCCAAATATAATATGATGCGTGGAGCTGAGGCCAAGCTGCAGATGACAGCGTGAGCAACGCACCGTGAGTATGTATTCCACAGTGCCTGGCGACACCATCTGTCGCTAGGTGTTGTGGGAAGGCGGAAATGGAGCGCGGCGCATCCTGGGATGTGCAAAATGTCCCATCATGCACCGCGTTGTGTCCCAGGCCTCCAATGGCTTCTGGCTTCCTTTCGCACTGTTTTGGCTTTCCTTTCGTGCCGTTTTTCCAACTGTCAGTCTTTGTAGTGCGTGCCAGCCTCTACAGTGAGAGAGGATGGACCCCGCGCTTCTCTCCTACGCACTGTTAACTGCCATGAGGACCTTGCACATGGCAGCAGAGTTACTCGCAAAGTTGATGACAGAGGATGAATAGCAGGCGCCCAAGTGTGAGATGGACAGCAGCAGCTTATCCGTGCTTTTGGCATCACAGAGCAGCTTTTCAGGCCGTTGGGGAGGTGCCCCTTGGGCCCGAGCGGGAGCAATGGTGGACTGGGAAGGAGGAGGGGTGGATTCGGGCGCCGGGCAGCCAGGGGCGTCAGCGATGACGGGGCCGGTGCCCTGCCGGGGCTCGGGGATCCCGGATGCCCCTCCTTGCCAGGCCAAGGGGCAGTCCCTCCGGACGTGCCCCATAGCCCGGCAGAGGTAGCACCGGGCCTCCCCCGTGGAATAATGCACCCGGTAACGGGCCCCCTGGTAGGGGACTAGGAAGGACCCCTCCAGCGCCTCTCCGTCGCGCACCCGTCAGCAGCAGTTGAAGCTGCACTTGCCGGTGGAAGGAGAGGACGTGACGGAGGGCGGGGTCTTTGCAGCCCAACGGGAGAGGGCTGATGACAGAGATGGGCTTCCCCAGGGTAGAAAGGGCGGGTAACAGGGCGGCATTGGGCAGAAAGGGAGGGACGGAGGTCAGGACCAGGCGGACGCCCAGGTCCTCTAGCGGCTCTAAGGGGACGAACACGCCCCCCACCGCCAGGCCCTTCTCCACCGTCTCCTGGGCGGCGGCCTCCGATGTTAAGAAGAAGACGACCTTGCCATACATTTTGGAGGCCGCCACAATGGCCGTGGGCCCCACCACCCTCGCCAACGCCCGCACATAGGTCTCCACGTGGGGCGAGGCGGGCACCAGGAGGCAACGGACGCTGTGCTTCCTGGTCATGGTGGGAAAGGGGCCCCGGCCGCTATAGATGGTAGCGGAGGCGATGGGCTGGAGAAATGACGTAGCGGCAGGCGGGGGGGCTGCTGCCACCTGGGCGTATGCTCTGGGGGCCAGGGGAGGGTCACCTGCAGAGCTGGTGGAGGGAACAGCGAGGAGGAGCGCCTCAGCTGGAGATGGGGCTGGGGCATTGGGGGCAGCCCTTGCCATGGAGGGCCTGGTCTTTTTAGCGGGGCCCTTCCCCTTCTTCTTCCCCTGGCCCTTCCCGCCGGCTGGGGGGACTCCCCCCGAATCTGAGGGGGTGAGAGACGTGGCAGCAGTGGAGGTCACCCCGGTGCCCGTCGCTGCTGGTGCCCCAGCGGGGGCGGTGGCAGATGGTTCGGCAGCGGAGGTAGAAGCTTGGGGGGGTGACGAAGGGGTAGGCTGGGGAGGGGGAGCTCGGGCTGCTGGAAGGGTCCCACCCTTCTCATCCCCCGCCATGATGAGCAAGGAGGAAAAGGGGGACACCAAAAGGAGGAGGGGAGAGGGGAAGCAGGTCGACCACTCCTCCCCGCTAGGCTGCAGGCAGGGGAGGAGGGCACCAAAAGGGGTGGGCTGGACGGGGGGCAATCAGGGGTTAGGGGTCAGTCACCGACACAAGGTGGAATTCCGGCTCCTCTTGGTGCACTGGGGGGGGGGGGAATACAACAACATTGGGGGTGCAGTGAAGAGGGTTGTAACTGAAATGGGGAATTGCACAAGCGCATGGGAGGGGGCATGGGCACACGGAGCGAGGGGCTAAGCGGTCTGGGGGTAGAACAGGGAAACCCAGGGGCGAGCTTCAGAGGCTGGGGCAGGGCAAACAAACAAAGGCTGCAGAGGGAAATGGGCGGGGCAGGCAAACAAACTGAAGCTAGTAAGGGGGGATGGGGCAAAAGAGGAGGCAAAGCAAGTGGCAAATGGGGCAGGTAGTAAAGGGCAAAGCTGGGGGGCAGGCAGTCCGGGGGGGCACATGTGCCCATGTGCACTTGCACAAGTTTTTTTTTAGCTGGCTGCTCCTTCTGGCCCAAAGGGTGGAAATAGGGCATGGCAAGCCAAGCAAGCAGCTGAGTCCAGAGGCAGGAGCTGAGGCAGATGGTATACAGCCAGTGGGGGTGGTAGAGGGGGCAGCAGTGGTAGTAATAGTGGTGGGGGTTGGGGGGGGACACACAGATGGATTGGGGGGCAGCTCCACGCCACACCCCCGTGTCCCTACAAACACAGTCAAAACCCCCACCACAAGAGCACAGTTTGAAAATTACTCAGTCTTAGGGCCCCCTCCACGGTGGTCTGCAGAGTCTCTAGGTGCTGCCCCACTGGCAGATGGTCCTCTTCTCCTCCTCCTCGGGCTTCAGCAGCTCCAGGCAACAGACTCCACAGCAGCAGCAGCTCCAGGAACTCCAGGTGGTGATCCAGGCAGGCAGAAAGGACCCCTCTCAGGTGGTGGTGATGGTGGTGGTATCCACAACAGCAGTGGTTGGGGTCCCTCACTCCTCCTCTCTGGGGAGTGGGCTAGCAGCCCCCCCCCCCCCGGGGCTGCAGTTGGAGCAGTAGCAGTACCCGAGAGTGGGGGGTCCAGCAGCCAAGTAGCAGAGAATGGGGGGTGTCTGGCCCAGCCAGGGGAGCAGCTGGAGCAGCAGGGAGAGCTTAGGGCCTAGCAGCAGCAGGAGTAGCAGCTTCCCACCCCCCTCCAAGCTCAAAGGCTATGGGAAAGCAGAGGGAGGGACAGAGAGATTTGCTCCAGGCTAAACAAATCCCTAATACCAGGATAAGTGAAATGGCAGCTGCTCCAGGTCAATTAAGACACCTGGGCCAATTAAGAACTTTCCAGAAGGCAGGGAAAAGGCTAGGTTGATTGGGACACCTGAAGCCAATCAAGGGCTGGCTGAAACTAATTAAATGCCTCCCAGTTAGTCAGGTGGGTGTGCATGTCAGGAGCTGTGGAAGGAAGTTGTGCGGTTGGAGAGGCTGAGTAGTACACACCATATCAGACACAAGGAAGGAGGCCGTGAGGTAAGGGTGAAGTGGAGCTTGAGGAAGTGAGGGCTGCTGTGGGGGAAGTAGCCCAGGGAATTACATGTCATATTTCTGACAGGTCAGTATCAGCTAGCTGATACTATTAGGGTCCCTGGGCTGGAGCCCAGAGTAGAGGGTGGGCCTGGGCTCCCCCCACCTTTGCCCCCTGATTAATCACTGAAACTGGGAGACAACAGAGACTACAAGGAAGGATAACTTCTTCTCACCTCCCTCACTGGCTTATGATGAAAATGGCTCAGTAGTGTGTGACCCTTGTCTCTAGAGAAAGAAGGTTTACACGGAGAGTCACAGTGAGCCTCTGAGGCTAGCGAAATCCGCCAGGAAATGTGGGACCCACGGATGCAAGGACAGAGCTTTGTCACACCACCCTAAATCTCCCTAGCTGCAAATTAAGCCCATTCCTGCTTGTCCTACCTTCAGTGGACATGGAGAGCAATGATCCCTGTCCTTTTTATAACAGTCCTTCACATATTTGACAACTGTTCCCAGTCCCCCCCATCCCCGACAGTCTACTTTTCTCAAGACCAAATGTCCATTTTTTAACTTTCCTCACAGGTCAGGTTTTCTAACCCTTTCAATATTTTTGTAGCTCTCCTCTGGACTCTCTCCAGTATGTCCCCATCTTCCCTAAAGTACAGTGCCCAAAAATGGACAATATACTCTAGCTAAGGCCTCACCACTGCCGAATGGAACAGGGAACAGCTAGTTCTCACAATGATACTGAAGGGTGTTATGCATTCAAAAATCATGGCTCCGGCCATGGAAAATCTTAAGATTGGCTTAAAAATCATGTGATCTCTAGAACTAACAAACACTAGGTGCTTTCTATTTGCTTTCCACTAGATTGATAGTTTTGGGCTCATGATTTATAGCTTACTTTTTTAAATTTAACAAAAGCTGAAATGTTCACATAACGACATGATTCCAGGAGGTGATGCTCTAAGAAAAAGGACCAAATATTGTGGGTCTTGAGTGTTGGAAAGGGGCAAATTAAAGAGGTGTTGCTGCTGGTGTGACTCATTTCATATTAAGATAATTATAGACAAAAGCAAGAGTGCATTAGCTCTTAATAGACCTATCATCCTGCTGCAAGCTATGCCAATATCTCACTGACCCAGCCTCGTTGCACTGGAGGTGGATTGGAATAGCTACGGTCATTTCTGAGAGGAAATGAATGTACAGGCAACATACACGGTGCCAGGCCTGGTTCTGCAGAGGCCACACACTATAGCTGGGCAAAAGTTTTCAGCCACAGTTTTGGAGAGGAAAAATAAGAGTTGGTGACCCTGAAATGTTTTGTGAATTTGTGTTGGTATGGCCGAATGGCTCGAGTCGAGGAAAAAATTCTGCAAACACCCATTCATTTTGTTTCCACATTTTCAAAAGGAAAGGTTTCGACTTTTCAGTTTGAAATGACATTTTTGTTTTGAAAATTTCCTTCAAATTTACTTTAAAATATTTTCAACCTTAAATAACGCATCACATGAAAACAAAATGGTTTGTTCCATTTTCAGTACAACCCAAAATGATGTTTCCCTCTCTTTTTTCTCTGAATTGCCAGCGAACTGAAAAATCCATTATTGGGACAGCTGTTCCATGCACCCAGCTCTGATGTGTGCGTGCACCAGGAGGGGTGGTGAGCTTTGTAGGATGTCAGTCACATCTCTCTGGGGTCAGTTGGGCATGGATCTGCACTGAGGTGCTCTAAAGAGGACCAGTCCATCCCTCCTGAGCAGGAGAAAAGTTTGCTCCACCTGGGAGGAGACTTTCTACAGGGCAGAAGAGATGTAGCTTCTACAAGGAGATGGGGTGAGAGGAAGGGAACACCAGCCCTCCCTGCACAGATCCCTAAGCACCTGCTTCTTAATGGGACCTAGATTTCCACACATGTCAAAGTATCACAGGTTCCCCATTTCCTCACACACAGCTTGGTTGGTGCCCCTCACTCCTGACCCACAGCCCCCTGCTATCCCAGCCCTGGGCTTCCCCCAGCTCTGCCCATGCCCCTCATTCCCGGCCTGCAGCCCCCTGTTATTCCAACCTCTTGCTAGACCCCCTAAACTTCATCTAAGGGGACATCTAAGTAGTGGTTAGCCACAATATTTCTCTGTTGTAGGGAATGCATCTGTCACAACAGCACGGATTCCCCGGGTCCAGGTCAGATCCCTGCTCACCCCCAGCAGTGCCCTCCCTGGCCAAAGCAGCATCCTCCTCACTACCATGGCTTCAAAAAAATGGGCATTGGGTTAATCCAGGGAGACAGGGCCATGGCCAGCCCTCGGGTCACTGGGGGAGGAATCTGGGGCCATCACCCACAGGAGTTGGGGACATACTGGGGTTGTTGCAGGAGTGCCTGGGGAGCAGAAATGGGGAGGCTGGGGGACCAACTGGATCTGGGGAGGGGGGTGAGAAGAGGCAGCACTGATGGCTGCCCACAGGGCTGGGGGACACTGGAATCCTTGAGCCAGGACTCCAGGGTTCTATCTCCAGCTCTGGGAGAGGAATGGGGGTAGTTGGTAGACTGGGAGGGAGGCTGGGAGGCAGGACTCCTGGGTTCTGAGCAGGGTCCCAGAGCCCTGGGCTCAAGCCCCAGTCCAAACATCTCCACTGCAATTTTAGAGCCCCGCAACCACCTGAGCCCTGCAAGCCCAAATCAGCTGATCTGGGCCAGCCATGGGTGTTTTATTGCAGTGTAAACATATCCATAGACTCATAGACCTTAAGGCCAGAAGGAACCATCACGATCAAGGTTCTCTGGCCCTTGTTATCAGGTCAGACTAGATCAGAGGTGGGCAATCTATGACCCGCAACCACATCCAGCCCGCAGGACCATTCTACCCAGCCCTTGAGCTCCTGACCCCTCCCCTGCTGTTCCCTCTCCCCCGCAGCCTCAGCTCACTGCACCACCGGCACAATGTTCTGGGCGGCAGGGCTGTGAACTCTTGCCGGGAAGCACAGCTGCAGAGCCTGGCCTGACCCTGTGCTCTGTGCTGCGTGGTGTGGCTGCCTGTCCTGGTGCAGCCACACCGCCAGCCATCCGTGCTCTAGGCAGGGAGCGGGGGAGGAGGGTTGGATAGAGGGCAGGGGAGTTTGGGAGGTGGTCAGGGGCCGGGGGTGTGGATAGGGGTCGGAACGGGGAACAGGGGAGTTGAATGGGGGCAGGGGCTCTAGGGTGAGCAGTCAGAAAGGAGAGGTGAATTGGATGGGGCGGTGGGGGGCAGTTAGGGGCAGGGGCTCTGGGGACAGTCAGGAAGAAGGGGTGGTTGGATGGGGCAGGGGTCCCGGGTGGGCCATCAGGGGTGAGAAGCGGCGGGGGGGGGGTCAGATGGAGTGGGCTGGGCCATGCCTGGTTGTTTGGGGATGCACAGCCTCCCCTAACCACCCCTCCATACAATTTCTGAAACCCGATGCAGCCCTCAAGCCAAAAAGTTTGCCCGCCCCTGGACTAGATGATCACAATGGTTCCTTCTGGCCTTGGTGTCTGTGAATCTATGAAAAAGCCCCATCCCTAGGGTACATCTTCGCTGCCCGCCCTCAAAAGTGTGATCATAACCTGAGTTAAAATAGCAGTGAACACTCAGCAACATGGCTGTTAACGCAGACTGGCAGCTTGAACTCAGCCCCAGGCTGCCCTGCTGGCAGATGGCTTTCCTGTCCTGTGAATATTTTCGAGATACTAAAACAATTTCCCATCCCAAATAGGGATAAAAGATCAAAATCATGAACATTTTCACAAACTGAAAAAAATTCTGTTCATATCAATAATTTTGCTTTGATTTTTACTGTTTTCCCCTCTTTTATTGACCAGGGAGGGTGAGGAGTTATTTAAAGACCAGTGTTGACACAAGAACAAAGGGATATAAACTGGACATCAACAAGTTTAGGTTTGAGATTAGATGAAGGTTTCTAACCATCAGAGGAGTGAAGTTCTAGAGCAGCCTCCCAAGGGGAGCAGTGGGAGCAAAAAACCTACCTGGCTTCAGGACTGAGCTTTGATAAATGTATGGAGGGGATGGTATGACGAGACTGCCCACAATGGCATGTAGCTGATCTACAACTGCTAGCAGCAAATATCTCCAGTGGCCGGTGATGGGACACTAGATGGGGGGACTCTGAGTTACAACAGAGAATTCTTTCCCAGGTGTCATAGAATCATAGTATATCAGGATTGGAAGGGACCTCAGGAGGTCATCTAGTCCAACCCCCTGCTCAAAGCAGGACCAATCCCCAACTAAATCATCCCAGCCAGGGCTTTGTCAAGCCTGACCTTAAAAACTTCAAAGGAAGGAGATTCCACCACCTCCCTAGGTAACGCATTCCAGTATTTCACCACCCTCCTAGTGAAAAAGTTTTTCCTAATATCCAACCTAAACCTCCCCCACTACAACTTGAGACCATTACTCCTCGTTCTGTCATCTGCCACCACTGAGAACAGTCTAGATCCATCCTCTTTGGAACCCCCTTTCAGGGAGTTGAAAGCAGCTATCAAATCCCCCCTCATTCTTCTCTTCCACAGACTAAACAATCCCAGTTCCCTCAGCCTCTCCTCATAAGTCATGTCTTCCAGTCCCCTAATCATTTTTGTTGCCCTCCGCTGGACGTTTTCCAATTTTTACACATCCTTCTTGTAGTGTGGGGCCCAAAACTGGACAGAGTACTCCAGATGAGGCCTCACCAATGTTGAATAGAGGGGAATGATCACGTCCCTTGATCTGCTGGCAATGCCCCTACTTATACATCCCAAAATGCCATTGGCCTGCTTGGCAACAAGAACACACTGTTGACTCATATCCAGCTTCTCATTCACTGTAACCCCTAGGTCCTTTTCTGCAGAACTGCTGCTGAGCCATTCGGTCCCTAGTCTGTAGCGGTGCGTGGGATTCTTCCGTCCTAAGTGCAGGACTCTGCACTTGTCCTTGTTGAACCTCATCAGATTACTTTTGTCCCAATCCTCTAATTTGTCCAGGGCCCTCTGTATCCTATCCCTACCCTTCCAGCGTATCTACCTCTCCTCCCAGTTTAGTGTCATCTGCAAACTTGCTGAGGGTGCAATCCACGCCATCCTCCAGATCATTTATGAAGATATTGAACAAAACCGGCCTGAAGACCAACCTTGGGGCACTCCCCTTGATACCAGCTGCCAACTAGACATGGAGCCATTGATCACTACCTGTTGAGCCCGACAATCTAGTCAACTTTCTATCCACCTTATAGTCCATTCATCCAGCCCATACTTCCTTAACTTGCTGGCAAGAATACTGTGGGAGACCGTGTCAAAAGCTTTGCTAAAGTCAAGGAACAACACATCCACTGCTTTCCCCTCATCCACAGAGCCAGTTATCTCATCATAGAAGGCAATTAGATTAGTCAGGCATGACTTGTCCTTGGTGAATCCATGCTGACTGTTCCTGATCACTTTCCTCTCCTTTAAGTGCTTCAGAATTGATTCCTTGAGGACCTGCTCAATGATTTTTCCAGGGACTGAGGTGTCTGGCTGGTGGGTCTCGCCCACATGACCAGGGTCTGATTGCCAGATTTGGGGTCTGGAAGGAATTTTCCCCTGGGTCAGATTGGCAGAGACCCTGGGAGGGGTTTCATTTCCTCTGCAGCATGGGGCACGGGTCACTTGATGATTAGAACTAGAGTAAATTGTGGATTCTCTGTCACTTGAAATCCTTAAACATGATTTGAGGATGTCAGTAACTCAGCCCAAGGTTGAGGATCTATTACAGGAGCGGGTGGGTGAGGTTCTGTGCCTGGCGATGTGCAGGAGGTCAGACTAGAGGATCACATTGGTCCCCTTCTGGTCTTAAAGTCTAAGACCTTTCTTTACTCGGAACAGGCTAAGGTACAACACCTAGCTGGACCCTGTACAGCCACTGTAGAGAAGGGGAGTTCAAGAGCTGGAGGGAGCCTGTAGATGGATCAGGAGAGAAGGGCAGAGACCCTGAGAGCTGCAGGCAGGCTGGAGAGCGGCTCAGGCTGCAGGCAGATCTAGAGCTAGCCCTGGCTGTGTTTAGCTGACCCAGCTCCCATGCCAGCCTGGGAAGCACAGGAAAGGAAGCCCCTAGGTCCAGGGAAGTACAGTCAATAAAGGCAGGCTGCCAAGGCAAACAACATAATCCCAGGGGACATGCTTTCTCATATGAATCTGGCTGTCTTGTGGTCTTGGCCAGAAGTGCCCAGATCCTGCAGAGCCAGAGACACGCAAGTCTGGGCTGGACCAATGGTAGGGCCTGAGCTGACAGCTCTGGACCCGATCCCCACCCCCCAGCAGGGCCACTGCTCCAGGGCTTGTTCTGCCCTGCCTATCAGTGGTTGTTCTCATTTATACTGGCACATCATGTTCCCCACCCCAGGCAGTCCCTGCCCTGGGGTCAGATGGGAGCCGGCACCCCCTGGAGGGAAAGGGGCCCAGGGATGCTGGTGGACCAGATGCCAGCTCATGCCAGAGTCCCAGGCCAATTCACTTATTGTGATAAAGTGGGTTTTTCCTTGTTATGTTGTATGTAAGCCATAACGTTTTGCATGAATACTGTGTGTGCCTCAGTTTCCCCTATGTATTATTTAAGTCTCTTGGTGGTGGGACAAGAGTGTGTAATTGTTGCAGAGACCCCCTAGAGGGCAGGTGTGACTGCCAACTGGCTGCCCAATGGCCCACACTTTGTATCCTGGCAACGAATGTCTGGGGCCCCTACTCTCTGCAAGAATCAGCCAGAAGTGTTGGAGAACAGAGAGGTGCAGGCCAGGTGACCTATTTGCCCAGGAAAGAGACAAAGGAAGGTAGGCGGGGCAGCAGGGGCCTGACTGATCACATAAATGGTGGAAACTGGTCAGTATCTCTTGGCTTGGGGCTCAGGGGAGGGGCAGGTTCTGGGTTTCCTCCCGACCAAGATGAACTTCATTGAATGTTCCTGCTTTCTGTTCTAACAAGATCTATTCTATGCTGTTCTATTCTATGTGTCCGATGAAGTGAGCTTAGCTCACGAAAGCTTATGCTCAAATAAATTTGTTAGTCTCTAAGGTGCCACAAGTCCTCCATTCTATGCTGTGTTTCTGTCGACTAAAACCTGTTTTACTTTCTGGCTGAGAGTCAAACTGACTGTGGAGTTGGGGTTCAGGGACCCTTTGGCTTCCCCAGGAGTCCCATCCAGGCGGACTCACTGCAGGAAGCGCATGGTGAGAACAGAGGTGCTGAATGCTCTGAGGTCAGATGCAGGAAGGCCAAAGCCATGTAGACTTCTTGCCCTGAGAGAGAGGAGGCATGCTAAACCAGAGTCCTGACTGGCTTCATTCAGAGCAGTTCCAGAGCCTCGGTCCTGTGATTCTCTGACAACTGGTGGAAATGGTGGGATCAACTGCACCCTGTGGACGGAGCATCCTGCAGTAAGTAGCTGGGGAGCAGTAAAACAAAGGGGGATTAGCAAGAGACAGGAAGGCTGAAGGCTCAAAGAGGTGCAGCTCCAGGAGGCAGAGGGACCTACAGCTTAACCCCTGAAAAGGCGTGGACCCCGAGAAGGGCTGTCACACTGAAGGGGTTCCTCCCAGGGACCATGAGGAGCTGAAAGAGCACAAGTCCTGTGAGTCCGTGACAACTTGGAAACAGCAAAGAGATGGCCTGTAACCATCTCCTTAAGAAGCCCCTTGTAGAGCTGTGCAGAGAGAGAGGGCTGTGCACTGGAAAGTACACTAAGGCACAGCTAATCGTGCAGCTGGAGGAAGATCATTGTTCTAAGGAGCAGGTTCCTGACACAACTGGTGCCATGAGAGGGTCAGGGAGCAGTCGGGTGCCCTGAGACCCGTGTCCACAACTAGCAGGATGTCTTCACCAGTGGACCTGAGACGGATGGAATTGGAACTGAGATTGAAAGAGTTAGAGGACCATGAGAGACAGAGGCAGCATGAACTGGGGACGGCCGAGCAGAGAGGCAAGAGGGACTTTCCCAGGAGTGACTGGAGATAGACCCTGAGTTGCCAAGTCCGCAGAGAACTTCAACACTAAATTGCTGCCCCAATTTAAGGAAGGGGGGATGTGGTTGCCTACCTCACAGCCTTTGGGAAGGCTGGCAATTAGAACCAGGGGGATCCTGCAGAAAACCTCTGGTATCTAACTCCCTTACCCTCCCAGGGTCTCTGCCAATCTGACCCAGGGGAAAATTTCTTCCGGACCCCAAATCTGGCAATCAGTTAGACCCTGGTCATGTGGGCGTGACCCACCAGCCAGACACCTCAGTCCCTGGAAAAATCATGGAGCAGGTCCTCAAGGAATCAATTCTGAAACACTTAAAGGAGAGGAAAATGATCAGGAACAGTCAGCATGGATTCACAAAGGACAAGTCATGCCTGACTTACCTAATTACCTTCTATGACGAGATAACTGGCTCTGTGGATGAGGGAAAAGCAGTGGACGTGTTGTTCCTTGACTTTTGTAAAGCTCTGGGAGGAGACGCTGCTCTCCAGTGCACATGGCTCCCGGTTCCCAGCTCTCTCCCAGATTCCACCACCTCACGCCAGGCCCAGCTCCCCCAGGCTACAGGCCTATCTCTTTTGAAGATCTCCTACTGCCACCAGCCGCCGCTCACTCACCCGCCCTCCTCCCAGTGGTGGATTAGCCACTGGGCCAACCCGGGGCCCCAGGAAAATGGGCGCTTCTGCACCCCCACCCACTCCACCCGCCTGGTGCTCCAGCTGGGGAGCAGGGTGGGAGCGTGGGGGCTTGCTCCACTCTGCCCACCTGCCTGGTGCTCCAGCCTGGAAGTCAGGTTAGGACACAGGGGCTTGCCCCGCTCCATCAACCCGGCCCCGGCAGAAGTGCCAGGCAGGTGGAGGAGAGCAAGTCCCCGCCCCCCAACCCAGCTCCCCGGCTGGAGCGCCGGGCTGGCAGGCAGAGCTGGACAAGACCTGGGGCCAGAGCAGAGTCTGGGCTGGGAGGTGGGCCATGGCCCACCCAAACCCACCCATGGTTATGCCCCTGGCTCAGACCAGGAAGACTGAAGCTGCGCAGGCTTCTTGCCCTGGTGACAGGGAGAGAGGAGGCATGCTAAACCAGAGTCCTGACTGGCTTCATTTTGAGCACTTCCAGAGCATTGGCTCTGTGACACCATAACACTTGTATATTAGTATAGTTTAGTAGTGTATACTCTATAGTATAGTAGAACATTGTTAAATGTATACGAGTGTATTTGGTGTTTAAGCTTCATGAAAAGTAATGGGATATTACTTGCATTGTTTTCACTCATCTGTATCCCATTATAATGTAGTAACAAACATTTACATTGTGTATAGCCCTGTAACTAAGTAACCATCAAATGAGAAAGAAGCCTTGTGGAATGCAAATGAAAAACTTTAGTAGAAAATTGCTAATTTTAAAGCAAGTGTATGTCACTGTGTATGATGATCAGAGGCCAAAGACTCAAAATGCATTCCTCACTTTCTGATATCAAAGGAAAAGCTCACACGGGTAGTGACACTGTCAGCTTCGTTTCTGTGAGAAGAAGCTACAAGTATGGATTCAAGGAAATATCCTGCATCTCTGGAGTGTTTGGACTCTTACAGGGAATTGTATCAGATACAAAGCAGAGATCTCCAAAGACAATCTGGGTACTCGGAAAAGACTTTATTACATCACTGCCACCAGCTGGAATTACAAACTGTGACTCACCTGTGCATATATTTTACCTGCTTCAATCCTCAATAACTCTCATTTCCTTTTCTTAGCTAATAAACCTTTACTCCATTTACTGTAGAAGTGGCTGCCAGCATTGTCTGTGGTGTAAGATCTAGAATACCAATTGATCAGGGGTAAGTGACTGGTCTCTTGGGACTGGGAGCAACCTGATGTGGTATGATTTTTGGCGTAAGTGAACTTTTATCACAAAGTCCAGTTTGTCTGGGTGGCAGGACAGACTGGAGAGTGTAAGGGGACTGTCTGACTCCATGGTAAGATGGTGCAGTGATCAAGGAGTTCATCTTTGTAACTGGCTTGATGACATCTAATCATAGACCATACCACCAGCTTGGGGTGTCTGCCCTGTTCTCTGACACTCTGCCCTGAGGTAACACTCACAGTTGTGAGGCACTTCAGACAGCGTGACAGCCCATGTCCCATTCCCCAGCTCCCTGAGCTAGCGTTGGGAAGCGTTGAATCAAGGTCTTTGTTTGCACCATGTCCAGTTTGCACCCTGGGTCTGTTGTCTTCTCTCTCTATCCACCCACTGGATCCCACTGTCTCCTGAATTCCTCTTAGCTTCTGTGCCCGTCCAGGGTGCAGCTAGCTATCGACTCTGCCCCACTCGGCTGACAATTGTAGCCTAGTGCTCAGAGCCTGAGATGAAAAGAAAAGAGACAAGAGGGAACCTTTCAAAAGATAGGATAAAAGAATCTGAGTCTTAACATCATCATCAGTTTTGTATTGGGGCCCAACTGACGTCAGGGCCCCCATTGTGCCAGGCGCTGCACAGACCCCAACCAAGATCAGGGTTCCATTGTGTTGGGCACTGCATAGACCCAAACCTAGATCAGGCCCCGTTGTGCCAGGCGCTGCACAGACCCAAACTGAGATCAGGGTCCCATTGTGCTGGGCATTGCACAGACTCAAACCGAGATCAGGTCTTGTTGTGCCAGGCAGGGGGAGAGTGGGGTTTAGTCATGGGGGTTAGGGCAGTATTAGGAGTCAGTCTGGGAATAAATGTTGTTCTTTGTGCTGAGAGTCAACAATTTTGACAGGTGTGCTGGCACCCATTCTTCACACAAAGTCCTTCTTTATGCCTCAGTTTCCCCACTCATCTGAAAGTCCCAGTAACCCAGCATGGCCCTTTTGCCAGCTAGTGGCAAAACCTTGCACAGCAGCTCTCCGGTCAGCTGCTTTTTTTAAGCCAGTGGTTTTCAACCTATGATCCACGGACCCCTAGGGGTCCACAGAATATCGCTAAGATGTCCAAACGGGTCTGCACCTCCATTTGAAATTTGTTAGGGGGTCTGCAAATGAAAAAAGTTTGAAAACCACAGTTTTAAGCTACTGCTTTTTTGCATCAGGCAGAGCTGGTCCGTGGTCATAGACTTACAGGTTGCTAGTTCAGTCCCCTGTGTGATCCAACTGGTGTTATTAGAGAAGCAGGATAACACCTCTTGGTTTGTAATGATAGATCCGAATGAAAATCCTCCCCTCTAAGCCGGATATCACAGTATGAAATCTTTGACCATCAATAATCCACAAACATTAGCTTGCGAAATCACATGGCGGGTCCAGGTGCAAATCCTGGAGTCCTCTCGCCCCAGCCCTTTCAGAGCTGGAGCTGTTTATTCAAGCTGCTTTTTGGAGCTCAGGTTATTTACAGAGGCAAATACTCAGTTCCTTGGAAAGGTCCCCTAACCCGGCTGGGCCAGATTCTGGCACCCAGCCTCTGCTCATTCAACCACCCCAGGGGCTGAATTCCTTTCTTGTTTAAGTATCAGTTGTAATCTCTTCATTGCAAAGTAAACACTTGGCCTTTCTTCATCTTCACTTCTACAGAATGGGGAATCTGATACGGGGCCTTGCCCAGCATCAAGGCCGAGCACTGGGCTGACTCAGGGGGGTGGGGAACGGAGCACTGCGCCTTTCCCCTCTAGGGAGTGCAGGCTCTGATCCATTTCCAAGGCAGGGGACTGGCTGACCAGCTGGCTCAGGGGGTGGGGAATGGGGTACTGGGCCTTTCTCCTCTAGGGAGCGCAAGTTCCGATCCCAGGACTGGCTGGGTTGGGGAACATGATAAATGAGAACACCCAGTGCTGGGCAGGACAGAACAAGTCCTGGAGCAGTGGACCTGCTGTGAGTGAGGGGTGGATCGGGCCCAGAGCTGTCAGCTCAGGCCATACCACATGTCCAGCACAGAAGTGGGTGTCTCTGTTTCTGCAAGATCCGGGCAGTTCTGGCCAAGACCATGTGGCAGCCAGACTCGTACCACAAAGCATGCCCCCCCAGGCTCCACAGTTTGTCTTGGCAGCCTGCATTGATTGACTGTACTTCCCTGGAGCTACAGAGCTTCCCAGGCCTGCACAGGAGCTGGGTCAGCTAAACACGTCCAGGCTATCAGGACTGGAACACAGTGCCCTTCGATCCTGGGAGCAGAGAAAGGATTAAGATCTCAGCTCCTCTGGAGTCACCCCTGATTTCAGTGGGGTCAGGGCCACATGCAGTTCTTGGTCATACCTGACACCGTGGCTATGGGTAGGATCCCCAGCAGGATCGAGTCATTGCAGCACTGAGTGTCACAGCACCCTAGAAAATCCCAGGGACCCCCACCCAATGATGCACAAAGCCTGAGGGAGGTGCCGATGCTCCTACACCACAGTCAGGGTGAGAGAGGTGCCTGAAAAGGGGATCCACAAAGACACCACACCAGGTGGGCCCCACCCTTCTCACAGAGTTTAATGCCTAAATCCAAGCTGCGGGCAGGCCCCGTGACAGGTGAGGGAACTGTAGCTGTATGTCCCTCTGCATGATCCACCGAGGGCAGCCACTCTCAGCCTTCCGGCTCCCCAGGCATTCTGGGCAGAGACCTGGGTTTCTCTCCTTCCTGACAGGGGTACCTCTAGCAGTCTGCCTTCATGGCCAGCCTCTCTCTGCACTTGACTAGAACCCAGGCAGTCCTGGCTTCGCAGCACCCGCTCTTTGAATCATCAAACACTCCTGCCCCCCACACACACTGATTTAGATTCATGGTTTTTTTTAACAACCACCCCCTAAACATTTTCACCAAAAATTGCAATTTTTTTGGCAAAAACTTGTAGAAAAGGCATTTTCCATGGGGGGGAGGGGGAGTTCCAATGGAAAATTTTTGCCCAGGTCCCATATAAACCACCCTGGTCAGCCCTTGCTGCTATTTCTGTCTTGAGACATTTCATTTTAGGTGCTTGCCAGCCAGATCCAAACAAAGGGACCAGTGACTGGAACGTCAGAGCTTCCTGCAGAGGAAGGAGTCTGTGGTTTGCACTGATATGCAGCTCATGAAGCGGATATTCCAACAGCGCAAACACTCAGGCAAATGCAAATGACCCCAGTGGGAGCATGTCCCTGGACAAAGCAGCCCTTGGTTGCATAGGTCAGGTGCAGCACCGCAGTAGATCATGCCAGGTCTGGCCAGTGATCAGTTGCTAAGTATGAAATGCAAAGCAAAGGGCTGGCTGGGATGGGATACAGAGATTTGCATGGCTAGGGAGCTGAAATGGCAAGGCTTAAGGTAGAACCAGGAGTCCTGATAGCCAATTTTTCCCCCTTATGCTCTAACTACTAGACTCCTCCTCCCTGAGGTGCAGATAAACCCAGAAGTCTTGACTCTCAGCCTGCCTTGTTCTAACCGACTAGATCCCACTCCCTTCCCAAAGCTGGGGATAGAATCCAAAGTCCTGGCTCCCAGCCTCCACCCTCTCTACCCAATAGATCCCATTCCCATCCCAGAGCCAGGAGTCAAAGGTCCCAACTCCACTGCTCTAACTCACTAGACCCCACTCCCCTCCCAGAGCCAGGGATAGAACCCAGGAGTCCTGGCTCCCAGCCCCCTTCTCTAACCCACTTCTTTTCTAGATCTGGAGTTAGACCAAAGAGGGGTGACCAATTGTGGATAAACACTTAACTAGACATGGGGCCAGAAAGAGCGAACGAGCGTGAGAATGTAGCCCAGGGGGTTAGGGTAGCCCCCCACCAACAGCAGGAGAGAGACCTGGGCCTGTCTTCCTGATCCAGTAACTCTTCCATTGTCCATGTCGAGTGCTACAGGGTCCACACAGCACAGAATGGGGGGGCCCGGCCTCGGAATGTCCCATCAGCAGTGGGTAGAGCAGTGGGAGATCCTGGTTTCACTCCTGCTCTGGCAGCTGGGGGAATTGAACCTGGGTCCAGTTATAAGTGAGGGAGGCTCCACCATCTCCTCTTTCACTGGCCCGTTTATGTGGGGCAGCGGCTGGCCCCACCTCATTCCCTCAAGCAGCAGCTCGGGCGCCGAGCCTGTCTGATCCCAGGCAGCTGGCTCCGGGCCGTGGATCACAAGCAGAGAGTGGGCACCATGGCAGAGGATGAGATTCTGGACAAGCCTGACTGAGTTAAAATAAATCTTACTCAATTCAGCTGGCCTGGATTGAATTTATGGTTTATGGTGAGCGTGTGTGACATTCCCCTCTGGTGTTATCTGGACTGGTGATCTGCTAGGTCACTCCAATTCTTGACTCTGGGAGCCAGCCTTACCTCCTCTTCTGTGAGAACCCCCACTCCTGGGCTGTTCATGCACAGACTCTGGCATGTAAGCTGCTCCTTGGCTTGTGCAACCGAATGACACAACCCAATATCTCCAGTCCCAGATATGACCCTAGGAACCTCCATCTTGCAGTGTCCAGGTATGCCTGCTGGACTCTGCAAACTTATATGAGTTAATCAATTTAACAAAGAAATTGATATGACCCAGACTTGTTATCCCAAGGAGAATCTCTGACACTCTTCAAACCAAACACACTGCTTCAGGTAGAATAAACAAACAGATTTATTAACTCCAAGGATAGATTTTAAGTGATTATAAGTCAAAGACATAACAAGTCAGATTTGGTCAAATGAAATAAAAGCAAACACATTCTAAGCTGATCTTAACACTTTTCGTGCTCTTACAAACTTAGATGCTTCTTATTACAGGCTGGCTGGTTGCCCTTCAGCCAGGCTCTCCCCTTTGATCAGCGCTTCAGTCGCTTGGTGGTGATGTCTGTAGATGGAGGTGGAAGAGAGAGGAAGAGCATGGCTAATGTCTCTCCCTTTTATCATGGCCTTTCTTCCCTCTTGGCTTTTGCCCTTCCCCCATTCAGAGTCAGGTGAGCATTACTCATTGCAATCCCAAACTGACCAAAGGAAGGGGTGTGGCTCACTTGAGAGTCCAACAGATCCTTTGTTGCTGCCCAGGCCACTGTCCTTGTTCCTGTGAGATGGGCTAGGCTTGTCCCATACATGCCCTAATGAGATGTGAAATGCTCCTCTGCTCTTGGGAAGTTTTTGCCTGGGCTTGCTTTAAGCCATGAGGACACATTCTCATAACTATATACATGAAATTACAACCCATAACATTACTATAACATTACTAAAACAACAATGCTCAGTGCATCATGAGCCTTCCAAACACACCCGACATGACAAACTTTGCATTAGATACCACACAATCATATTATAAGGATGAACATGGAGGTGCTGGATATTCCCCTGAGGTACAGAATGTCACAGCATGTCTACTGTCAGCCTTGGGGAAATGGTAGGACCTTCAAAGGACTCCTTAGGACAACGTGTGTGATGTGTGTTTCCTAGGAGGTACTTGGAGGCCTTTTGAAGTTACACCCTTTCATCCCCCAGTGATCACCTGCTCTGGAAAGTTCCTCTCAAAGCTCCCCAACCTGTATAAATGAGGGATTAAACTGGCCATGAGTGGGCTGGCTCTGAGCTGAGGCTGTTATGAGCTTGTTGAAACTTTGGACCACAAAAGAGACAGTTTTGGAGGGCTGGCAAGACACCTGCCAGACCTTGTGCTGGAGACAGCTGTGGGGGGATCTCCTCAAGTGGGTAGGTTCTTTTATTGTTTTAAGTGTTTTCTCTGTCTGCTTTTGCCCTTGGAATGAATGTGCTTGCTTAGGGCAAGCTGTGCAGTAACTTGCAAGTGGTAAGCAATTGCTCTGTCATAGTCTCTGGAGAGCAAGGTAGGGCACGGGGAACTGGGAGTCTAGTGGTTAGAGAAAGTTATTTCCCAGCCAGCTTTAGTTTCTCCATATTTTGTGAGAAAAGTATGAGTGAGCTCTGTTAACCCTTAGGGATCCCTACTGGATTTGATATGAAATTCTAGCAGGAACAGGGCTTAGCCATGAATTTTATTCCGGTTCCCTTTGATTTTATGATTTGATTAATTTTTGGATCTAGTTTAAACAGGTTCCATACCCTGTGTAGACGCACTGATATGGGATTCATTTGACTGTATTGATTTAGCCTCATGTACTCAGGACTTGTCTCCCCACCAAGCTTGCCCTGCTTTCCATATGAGGTTTGAAATCGATTTAATTAAACTGGTGTAAATGCCTTTATTGTCAATGAAACAGTTCTGATTACCTCCAGTAGAGGGCAATGATCACACACCCACAGAGTTCAAGGCACGGCCAATCCCTATGTCTCTGCAGTTAATCAGTCTTGGGGTCCCCCATCAAATACAGACCCAGCAGACACTTGTGCCGTGGGTGAGAATCCACAAGATCTCAGCTAGATCTGATGGGAAATAGAAAGTTAGTGGCATCTCAGCAAATGGAAAAGAGTGTTCAATCTCCTTCATTTTTCATGATGATTTGACTTTTTTATTTTGTGGGAATTTTCAGCAGAGTTGCCTTTTTCAATAGTTATTTCCTCTTGGAAATTGATAACTGCTGAAAAAGAATGATTTTTTTAAAATTTTGTAAACATCTTAACACCAATCAAAATGACCAATTCAGACCCGACCTCCCCCGCCCCCTAAAATTAGAGGACAGAATTGGTCACCTGGAAATTTTCCTAGCTTAAGATCTGATTTCATTGCAATTTTCTGTGGGGAAATGTTGATTCTGACCAATTTTTCTATTTTCCAATTTAAAAATATGTGAAACAACTTACATCCCCCCCACACACATACACACTTGTCTTGTCAAAAAATAATTAATGTAGTTAAGTAGTTCTTGCATTTCCTTTTCCTTTTTTAAACTCCTTTACCAGGTGACAAATAAAAGGAGGGAAAAAAACAGCTTTTTGTTTGTTTCCAAACCCAACATGAAATAATATTTTAAGTGGAAACAAAACAATTGTTTTCACTTTTGAATCATGGTTTTGAAATGGAATTACATTTTTGTTACAGTTTATATGTCCTGCAGAACACAAATTTCAAACTGTCAAAGGGGAATTTTTCCTGTGGAAAATTTAGTAGGAAAAATTCTGGCTTCCAAAACTAAGGAAATAAACAAACCAAAATGTCTCTCTCTCTCTCTCTCTCTCTCTCTCTCGTCTTCTCTCTTCCTCTACATACAAATCTCTCTCTCTATCTGTCTGTTAGAAAGACCAATAGGAAACCATTTTTGTTTAACATTTTCACAGAAAAATTTCCCCCAAATTAATTTTTAGGGGTGGAGGAAGAAATCCAAATGTTTTCATGAAAAATTCCAATGAGGAGAGGTATTTGGGGATTAAAAAATGTTTTTTCTTTGAAACTGGCAGCCAGCGATCCTGATGTCACCAAATGGACTAATGGCAGACCCGGACAGAGCTGCCATAGATTGCATGATGGGCTGCTATTCCCAGCTGTGCTACTGATGTGTACCCTGTGACCTTAGGCATGTCCTCCTTCTCCCCTCCATGCCTATATCTTCCATCCCACTATGTCAGTGTTGACTGTAGGCTCTTTAGTGCAAGGGACTGTCTCTCAGTAGGTGTCTCTGCAGTAACTGGCATGATGGGGCCCTGATCTCAGTTACCGTGTGTCTGTGCAGCACCCAGTGCAATGAGACCCTGATCTCGGTCACCGTGTGTCTGTGCGGCGCCCAGCATAATGAGACTCTGATCTCAGTTACCGTGTGTCTGTGCAGCACTCCAGCACAATGAGACCCTGGTCCCAGCGCACTATAAACAGCCAAGTAGATGCTGTGGCACGAGTAGTGACCTCAGACTAGCACCTGAGCTTGGACCCAGGGAAGCAGGATGGTTTGGGCTCAGGACACGAGATCACCTGTCTGCAATGTCCACACTCCTTTAGCCCACTAGCTGGAGGAGATCTAGCCTGTGCCTGTCTCCCCAGGCTGGCCAGCTGCAGCAGACTCTGCCCTGCATGTCCTGGCACTTCAGGAAGCTGTGACTAATATCTTGCTCCATAGGTGCCACTTAGACACGGGCAGGGTGTTCTTGCTATATAAATCCCTCAGGCTCCAGTTCTGGGCTGGCCAGGTGCAGAGAAGAGGTAAGTCCCATTCTCTCCTCTCTTTCTCACCCCACCAGCCACCCCTTGGCTCTGTCTCACCAGGCATAGGCTGGAAGCCTGTCGTGCTGAATTCTTTCCCCCCCTCCCGCAGTTCTCTGAGCTCTGGGGGAAGTCAATGGGCTGCCCAGGTCAGCAGGGTGGCAGGGTAAAGCCGGTGCAGATTTAGGCACGTGTGTAGCTAGATGAGCACGTGCAGCAGACAGCCTGGTACCCGAGACAGGACGCGAGGAGGGCACTGCTGATTGAGAGACACAGAGGCTAAACCCAGCCAGATTAGGCTCCCAAATCCCTAGTTTGGCACCTCAGTGAATGGCCTTGTTGAACACCCACAGATCTGGACGAGGTCCCTGGGGTCACCCAGAGCCCCCAAAGGGGATCACTGAATGAGGGGCCAAAATAAGGGGTGGGAGTTTGACATCAAGTCTGAAAACTGTGACAGACATCTAGACAGCCCCACAGAGGGGTGGGGGGGGGCAGTAGGTGGATAGGTAGATCGATGGAAGGGTGTACGTGGGGAGGCAGGGATGGACAAATAGGTCTACGCAGGGAGAGATACATAGGTTTTTATAGACACGTATAAAGGTCACACAGTGAGTCAGCAGTGCAGCCAGGAGACCTGGCCCCCAGCCTCCCTGCTCTCACCTACTAGACCCCATTCCCCTCCCAGAGCTAGGGAGAGAACCCAGGAGTCCTGAGTCCCAGCACACACACACACACACACCCCCGCTTTAACCACTAGATGCTCTGTGATACCCTCACATCAGATCAGGACAGAAAGAGTCTGGATTTGTTAGGGGTACCTTCCCCCCATCCCCATAGTCATTGAGACCCCCTAGTATCCCCATCTCCACTCCCCAGGGGCTCCTGGGGGAATTCAAGGGGCTCCCCAACTCCTGTGGGTGAAAGTGGCCCCCAATTTCCCCTAGGGGCCCCAGGGCTGGCGGTCATGGCCTGTCTTCCAAATTAACTGTCTCCCCTGCCCCTTGTTTTGCAGCCATGGCGACCAGGAGGAGGCTGCTGCTCTGGGCTGGGCTGGTGCTGCTGTGGGGTGAGTGTGACATGTGGGGTATGGGGGATCCCAACATTGGGGTGCAATGTGGGTGTCTTTGCTCGAGAAGATGCAGCCCTCCTCCCTCTGGGCATCATCCTCAGCTACCAAAGGGGGACTGGATTGGAGCTAGCAAGGAAATGGTTTTCTCATCCCAGGAGAGTTTTCAAGTTTTTGGAGAGTGGGGTCTAATGTGGGGACCATGGGGCAACACTCCTGGGTTCTGTCCCCAGCTCTGGGAGTGGAGTGGGGTCTAGTGGTTAGAGCGGGGACTGGGAGCCAGGACTCCTGGGTTTTATCTCTAGCTCTGGGAGGGCAGTGGGGTCTGGTGGGTAGAGTGGGAGGAGCTGGGAGCCAGGACTCCTGGTTCTGCCAACGACTCACACTGTGATCCCTGGGGCCAGTGACTTCCCCTTCTCTGGGACACAAAGCAGGGCTCCAAGTCCCTAATTGGGGTTGAGGCGCTGCCTGGTGCCAGCCTTCTGCCCATGGCTGAAATTCTGCCAGAGGGAACTTGCCCAGGGCTGGACGGAGCCTGGCCACAAGCCATGAGCATGGGACGGTTGCCTAGACATAGGTGCTGGAATCGGGGTGCTGGGGGTGCTGCTGCAGTGCTGCCTTGAAGTGAAAAAAAGGAAAAGGAGAGTACTTGTGGCACCTCTAGAGAACGAACAACTTTATTTGAGCAATAAGCTTTCGTGAGCTACAGCTCACTTCATCGGATAGCATTCGGTGGAAAACCTTGAAGTGGATATTCATTATACACAGGGTTTACAGTTGATTTAGTGGCTCTCAGCGCCCCCCAGTATATTCCAGCACCCATTGGTGCCCGGAGCAAAGCAGGGGTGGGAACAAGCTCTGAGCAGTGCGTTTCCTCCCCTTGGCTCCTATGGGAGGCAGCAATTGCTGCTAATCCTTACCAACAGCTAATTCTCTCTCTCTCTCTCTCTCACACACACACGCCTATCCCTCCAGCAGGGATACACACATAGCACCATTCCCTCCAGCAGGGGGTGGCATGGACACACACACACCCAGAGCAGGGCTTGTCCCTTCCAGCAGGGGGCAGCAGGGCTACACAAACACACACACCCACACACACACACAGAGCAGGGCTCCTCCCCTCCAGCAGGGGACAGCAGGGATACACAAACACACACACACACACACACACACACACACACACACAGAGCAGGGCTCCTCCCCTCCAGCAGGGGACAGCAGGGATACACAAACACACACACACACACACAGAGCAGGGCTCCTCCCCTCCAGCAGGGGGCAGCAGGGATACACAAAAACCCACACACACACACAGAGCAGGGCTTCTCCCCTCCAGCAGGGGGCAGCAGGGATACACAAACACCCACACACACACACACAGAGCAGGGCTCCTCCCCTCCAGCAGGGGGCAGCGCACACACGCACACACACACACACAGCTCTGCTAGCCAATGCTTTGGCGGAGTGGCAGTGACTTCACCAATTTCCTGCCCAGCATGCTCCTGGCTGTGGGGCAAGGGGTAGTGGAGGTGTCTCTGCCTAAAGCATAAGTGGATTTCGTGATTCAAAGAGTTTAGGGCCATGGAGTCTGACCTCCCACATAACACAGGCCTGGGGAAATCACCCAGCCTTCTCCCCTGTACTGAGTCCAGTCGCTGTGAGATGGGAGGATCCCAGGCCCAGCCAAAAACGGGCAGTTTACACAGCAATGAAAGAGCCCTGCAGCCAGAGCCCCGTGAGCCTAAAGCAGTTAGTACAGGCCAGCCGTGGGTTTTTCTTTGTTGTGCAGACATAGCTGAAGAAGCCAGCACTTTCCTTGCAAGTTTGTGACACTGCTTAATGCCGTCACTGTTAAAAAGTTCCGCCAAATTTCCAGTTGGAATATGTCTGGCTTGACCTCCCATCCATCGGCTCTTCGCCTTCCTTTAGCCCCTGCTATTTTTTCCACAGGTAGTTATTTATACATATACTGGAGTCAAGGCACCTCTCAATCTTCTTATTGAACCGCTAAGCACAGCAAGCTCTGTAAGGCTCTTGCTGTCATTTTTCTCCTTTTGCTGGCTCTTCCCTGTCCTCTATCCAATTTTTCAATGGCTTTTTAAAAATGCAGACACCAGAATTGGACGCAGGAGGATCCCAGTGGCAGTCTCTCCAAAGCCATACACAGAGGGGAAATCACTTCTTGACTCCTACTCACTATTCCCCTGTTTATACAGCCAAGGACTGCAGTAGCCCTGGGAGCTCATGTCAAGTGGCTTGTCATTATGACCCCTCAATCCTTTTTTTGGTCATTGCTTCCCAGCGTACAGTTCTCCAGCCTGGCGGTCTGCCTGTGTTCCTTCTTCCTAGATGTAGAACTTGGCATTCAGAATATTAACAAGCAAAAGAGTACTTGTGGCACCTTAGAGACTAACAAATTTATTTGATTATTGTTATTGTTATATTATTATTATTATTATTAATAATAATAGTCTCTAAGGTGCCACAAGTACTCTTTTTCTTTTGCGAATACAGACTAACACGGCTGGCAACTCTGAAACTGTCAGAGATATTAAACCGCATTTTGTCTGAATGGGCCCAGCTCACCAAGAGACCCAGATGCTCTGGTACAGCCCCGCCTTCACTGATCTTTACCATTCAACAACTTGTGTCATCTGCAAATTTTATCAGCATTGATTATTTACTTCCAGATCACCAGTGAAAATGTACCGATCCCTGCAGAACACCCCCCCCACCCATGATCCACCAGTTCTCCAGCTCTTGATCCATTTAATATGTGCTCTGTTGATCTTGCATAGGGCTAATTTTTTAATCAGTACATGGTGCATTGATAAGTCAAACCCTTACAAAAGTCTACTACATCTACAGTTACCTCCATCAATCAAACTTGTAATCTCATCAAAGAATGAAATTGGTGTGTTTGAGCAGACCTATTTTCCATGCCAAGGGATGTTGTGAAGGCCAAAAGTGTAACTGGATTAAAAAAAGAATTAGATAAATTCATGGAAGATAGGTCCATCAATTCCTATTAGCCAATAGGGTCAGAGATGGAACTCCATGCTCTGGGTGTCTCTAGTCTCTGGCTGCCAGAAGCTGGGAATGGATGACAGGGGATGGATCCTTCAGTAATTGGTCTGTTCTGTTCATTGCCTCTGGAGCACCTGGCATTGGCCACTGTCGGAAGACAGGATACTGGGGTAGATGGACCATTGGTCTGACCGGTGTGGCCATTCTTATGTTTTTAGCTCCTAAAACCAGGCTGATTGGCAAGAATTATAGTCTCATTCTTTAATCCTGTGTCAACTTTTCCATTATTTTGCCCAGGCTTGTTGTCAAACTAACCAACCTCTAGCCATGACATCATTAGCACTCTTCCAGTCTTCTGGAAACTCTTGATGTTCTAAGTTTGTGAGATACAACCTAACCCCCCCAGAAATCTCTGCTTGCCCACAAATTGCTTCCTATTCAGAGATTCTTATATTCAAAGGCCGAGAAACTATCACCGTGATCATCTACTTTGACCCCCTGTACAACACAAGCCCAGAGAATGTCTCTGAATTCATTCCTATTTGAACTAGAGCAGATCTTTCAGAGAAACAGCCCATCTTGATTTAAAAATGGCCAGTGATGGAGAATCCCCCAAACTTTGTCTCCAATGGTTAATTACCCCCTAAGAATTTGCACCTTATTTCCAGTCTGAATTTTGCCTAGCATCAACTTCTAGCCATTGGATCTTATGAGACCTTTGTCTGCAAGATGATGTTTGGCGCATCATGTGTTCAGGTTGTGTCTGGAATTGTCTTTGTTTTTCTTTGCTGTGTGTGCTCCTTCAGGCCTCTGCAAGTCCAGCCACCTCGGCCGGGAGTTCATCATCACGCTTTCATGCAGAAACAGTGGCAAGGGCAAAGATCCTGACTTCCAGCTGCTCATCACCGGTTACTCTGCCATTACCTTGGTCACCGTCATCATGCACAATTCCACCTTCAGGAGAGAGATCACGGTGGAGCAAGGGCAGACGGTGACTGTGCATTGCCACCTTCTGTGGAGATGGTGGGCAGCGGGATGTTTAACAGCACCGTGCTGGTCTGTGCCGATAAAGACATCACTGTCCTGTCTCTCAGCTACAAGCAGTATACGTCTGAAACCACTGTTGTGTACCCTGTGGAGAGCATGGGGAGGTTGTATTATGCCATGACACCAAGTGGCAAAGCGGATGACCCCTACAAGGAGTTTGCTGTGGTGGCTTGGCACTTCCCCACTACGGTCAGCATCCTGCTGAAAGGAGCGGTGACTTTCCGAGGGGTCAAGTACGCAGCAGGAAGCAGACTCACCGTTTTCCTCCTGGCTTTCGAAGCTGCCCAGTTCCAAAGCCGAGAAGACTTATCTGGCCTCCAGGATCGTGTCCTGGAACACGTGGCTGTCCTGAGCGGTCATAGCTGCACCTCCAAACACAGTTCCTGTGATCATGTGGTCGAACAGCTCCTGCCTGTCTCCAGCTGGGGCACCACCTTCATCATCCCGCCTTATCTTTCCAACCTAAGTATGACTTGGTGTATATTGTAGCCTCCCAGAGGAGCCACCTGAGTTATCACTGGAGGAGAGAGATCTCCAGGAAGGACATGGTGGCTGGGGAGGTGCTGACCCTTGATATCACACGCTCCAAGCCCTTTGTACATTACCTCCAGCGCTGGAATCCAAGTTGTCTTCTTCTGCACGGGACAGAAGCAAAGGAGGGCTTCACATATGACCCCTTCATCATCAACATCCCTCCATCACAAGCTACTGCAGGTCCTACCACCTGGATGGGATAATGGGTTTCCGGAACTATGCCTGATTATTGCAAGAGCTCCGAAGCTGACGGGATCACCACAGGTGGACAATTGCTCAGCAACATCCCAATGGAAACCAATCCAGGGCACGGATTTCCTCCTGGGCGGAGTATGACTTGGGTGAAGGGGTCGGTTCCCACTCCCTGGAGAGCCCCAGCTACCGCCTTTGGGGTGCTGAGCGTTTGGCATCTCATCAGAGTTTGCGGGATATGGGCTCGCAGGCTCTTCTGCACGTGCGGTAAGTCCATTTTTTCTATCTTCATTCCTTGTATGTGGGATTGGGGGAGAGTTTCCAGACAAATGGCTTGTTTGCCAAAAAAGTCAGTTTTAGGACGACGCAAACTGGTTGCAAATTTGACAAATATAAAACACTTGGATGAGATTCACGAAGCGGGTTTTGAAACCATCCATGTAATAGCTGGAGCCCAGGGGTTATGGCGCTCCCTTGAGATGCGGAAAACATCTCCCAGGGTATGTCTACACTACGAAATTAGGTCGAATTTATAGAAGTCGGTTTTGTAGAAAGCGTTTTTATACAGGTGAGTGTGTGTGTCCCTACACAAATGCTCTAAGTGCATGTAATCGGCGGACTGTGTCCACAGTACCGAGGCAACAGTCGACTTCTGGAGCTTTGCACTGTGGGTAGCTATCCCACAGTTCCCGCAGTCTCTATTGCCCATATCCAGTCTGGGCAGGGATTTAACCCTGACTTGTGCTACGTAGAGGTGAATGGCCTAACACTGAAGCCATGGGCTGAGCCGATGGGGGGGGGGGGGTATTTCAATGTTGAAGCGGTTCCATTTTGTATAAATAATTAAATATTAATGGGAGGCGGGGCTTGAATGCAGGCTGCAATACTCCAGGTGAGCACGCTCACTATCAGGCTAAATTGCGGAAGGCTGGAAAGAGAACCACGAGAGCGATTAAAGGATTAGAAAACCTGCACTAACATTATAGCCTCAAGGAACTCCATCTACTTAGCTTAACAAAGATTACAGTCTCTAAGTACATAAGGGGAACTTGATTACAGTCTCTAAGTACATAAGAACATAAAAGTGGCCATAGTGGGTCAGACCAAAGGTCCATCTAGCCTAGTATCCTGTCTTCCGACAGTGGCCAATGCCAGGCGCCCCAGAGGGAATGAACAGAACAGGTGAGCCGTCAAGTGATCCATCCCCTGTTGCTCATTCCCAACTTCTGGCAAACAGAGGACAGGGATACCATCTCTGCCCATGCTAGGTAATAGCCATTGATGGACCTATCCTTCATTGCGCTTATCTAGCTCTTTTTTAACCCTGTTATAATCTTAGCCTTCACAACATCCTCTGGCAAGGAGTTCCACAGACTAACTATATGCTGTGTGAAAAAATACTTCTTTTGTTTGTTTTAAACCTGCTGCCTATTAATTAATTGGGTGACCCTGTTTCTTGAGTTATGAGAAGGAGTAATATCACGTCCTTATTTACATTCTCCACACCAGTCATGATTTTATAGACCTCTATCATGTCCCACCTTAGTTGTCTCTTTTCCAAGCTGAAAAGTCCCAGTCTTATTAATCTCTCCTCATACGGAAGCCGTTCCATATCCTAAAATACCTACATGGGAACAAAATATTTAATAATGGGCTCTTCAGGTGTAGCAGAGAAAGGTCTATCGTGATCCAAGGGCTGGAAGTTGAAGCTAGACAATTTGAGGCTGGAAATAAGGCATAACTTTTTAACGATGAAAGTAATTGGCCATTGGAACTGTTTCCCAAGCGTTGTGATGGATTCATCATCACTGGCCATTTTTAACTCAAATTGGCTGTTTTTCCTAACAGCTCTGCTCTAGGAATGATTTGGGGACAGTTTCTCTGGCCTGTGTGATACAGAAAAATCTTCCATTTGGGGAAAATTGCAAAACTTGGTTTCAAAATGAAATGTTCCTATTGCAATTTATTTTAGAGTTTTTTTAATATTATTCGGATGATTTTTATGTTATTTCAAGACATCACAGGAGTAACAGTGCATAGTGACTGTTGACACAATAAAAAACTGGAATATTCTATTTTATTTTTATATTTTATTTTAAAAAAAGCTGCAAGTGCAGTTGCTACTTAATAGAGACAGAAACATCTGATCTTCTTTTCCAGATCAGAGTCTCCTGCGGGCTCTGTTTCTCTATGACACCAACGGGTGACAACCTTGCTGTAGGGAAAAAACAAAACAAAACCAGAAGGCCTCTACCAAGTACAGACTGAAACATCTTATCTCATTCTTTAGATCGAAATGGCTCCTGCTTGTGCTATAAGGCAACACTCTGACACTGTGTCAAACTGTTTCGTTTCAAGGCAAACAGGTCACACTTTGATCTAGAAAAGAAGATCAAATGTTTAGATCTGTACTGCATAGCTGACCTCCATGTTTTGTTTTGTTTTTTTTAAATAAAACAGACTGTTTTAATGGTTGTATTATGTCTAGGCTTGGCAGAATTCAACTTTTATTGTTTTATAATTTTGACAGATAATATTGAAGTTTATTTTTAAGCATTTTGTTATTTTTATTGGTTTAAATTTTCACCGGTGCACAAATCATGGGTTTTAAACATTTCTTTTCAATTTTTATTAATTTAAATGTTCACAGTTGCAAGAAATTGCAGGGGAGTTAGACAATAATTATTTAATAACAGCAAACACTGAGACATAAAAAGTTAAAGCTTTATCACCGTCAAAACACATATTGCCAGCATCACATGTCAAAAGAGACAAAGGAAATAATCTTAAACCAAACTAAGATGGTCTCAGGCTGCATCTTTCTTTCTTTGCCTTGCTGTAAATTTCGATTATTATGGATGGAAATATTTTCCGTCGGATCGTCTGTTCTGTGTTGTTGACATTGAACAATCGAAATCGAATCCAGCCAAGCCCAGTTATGTCACACAGGCTGTATAAGAGTTAGGTATTGTTATAGGACAGCTGAGGATCTGAGACACTAAAGGGTCCGTCTACGTTACTCTGTAAACCTGGGTCTGATTCTGGGTCTTGCAGACTCAGTGTTTCCAAGCCCGCGTTTGAGCATCTGCCTTGTTTACAGTTGCCGGACACAGATCTCACAGCCATGCTAGTGTGTCCATATTGCATGGTACCGACCTTCTGACTCAGGTCTGCAGCTTGAGCTGTGTCTACACTGCAAAGTGATGGGGCTTGGCACAAGGTGAGAGCAGGACTCGGGCTCTAACCGCCCCCACACCCAGTAGGGTCCTAGGACCCAGCTCCTGGACTCTTGCTGACCTGAGTCAGACTGATTTGTGTGTGGATGGAAGGGAAACTTGGGGTCAAACCTGATTTAGAGTCCAGGCTTAGGGTACAATGTAGACATTCCCAGAGAGGCTACAGACCACATTTCCAAAGGTATTTTAGGCAGCTGCAGATGAAGATAGGTGCCAAAAGCCAGATCCACCAAGACTTACAGATTTTTACACCTAACTCCCCAGTCTGGCCCCTTCTTAGGTGCCTGACTGACTCTTTAGAGGCTGAAATCCAACATTTAGGTACCACTGACATCCTCAGCTGCCACCTTACCCTGCAGGTGCATAAATTTCCTCTGGTCAGCGGTCACAAAGCCCCCTGAGTCCCAAGTTCCATGCCTAACTCCCATCACGCTCACACAAGTCATTGATGTGTTATGACTCAGTTTCCCCATCTGAAAAACTGAGCCATTATCAGTGTGCTAGTAGCACCAAGGAGCCCCCGTCATGGACCTGGACCCTGTGTGCTAGGTACTGTACAGACACAGCAAAAAGCCAGCCCTTGCCCCAAGGGGATAGCAATTGTCCCTGCCCCTCTTTAGGCTTTTCACTGTGGGGACTGACTCTTAGTATGTATCTGTACAGCACCTGGCACAACTGGGCCTTAGCCTTGGTTGGAGGCTCTAGAGTGGGAGAAAGCAGCGTGGTTAAACGGATAGAGCACTGTGTGCCCCTCATTAGACCTGGGGGTCTATTGCCAGCTCTGCTGCTGGGTGACTTTGGGTACGTCACTTGCCCCTCTCTGCCTCAGTTTGCCCATCTGTCAAATGGGAATTATGATACTGATTTCCTCAGTAAAGCCCAGGGAGATCTAGGGATGACAAGTGCTACAGAGGAGCTAGGTGGTGGTGGTGGTATTATTATTATAGGTGCTACCAAATACACTAACAATGTAAAAATGTTCAGTGGAAGGAATTTCATGCTGATTTCTTTTCTATCAGGAGGTGAAACCAGACATTTTTGGCTTTATGAGCCAATGCATTGTATAGGCCACATCATTTTCAGAGAGAACATCAATTGTTCTTTTTAATTTTTTTTATTTTATTGTTATCGATTTAAATGTTCAGAGCCACACGGAATTATCCATTTTAAGGTCTTTTTATTTGTTAAATGTTCACAGTTGTGGGAAATTGTGGGGGCAGCAGATGCTAATTATTTAATGACCGGCTTTGAGATTCAAAAAGTTAAAGCTTTAGAACTGTTCAAACACAAATTGTCAACATCACTTGTCAAAAATCTAACAAGTAAATAGCTGTCAATCAATCTTCAGTAAGTTCTCAAGCAGCCATCTTTTCCCTTTGCCTATCTGTAAATGTCAATTATTATCAATAAAAAGAAAAGGAGTACTTGTGGCACCTTAGAGACTAACAAATTTATTTGAGCATAAGCTTTCATGAGCTACAGCTCACTTCATCAGATGCATTCGGTGGAAAATAGTGGGGAGATTTATATACACACACAGAGAACATGAAACAATGGGTTTATCATACACACTGTAAGAAAAGGTTTCAGAGTAGCAGCCGTGTTAGTCTGTATTCGCAAAAACAAAAGGAGTACTTGTGGCACCTTACAGACTTATGCTCAAATACATTTGTTAGTCTCTAAGGTGCCACAAGTACTCCTTTTGTTTTTACTGTAAGGAAAGTGATCACTTAAGATGAGCTATTACCAGCAGGAAGAGGGGGCGGGGAAAGGAGGAAAACCTTTTATGGTGATAATCAAGGTGGGCCATTTCCAGCAGTTAACAAGAATGTCTGAGGAACAGTGGGGGGTGGGGTGGGGGGAGAAATAACATGGGGAAATAGTTTTACTTTGTATAATGACCCATCCACTCCCAGTCTCTATTCAAGCCTAAGTTAATTGTATCCAGTTTGCAAATTAATTCCAATTCAGCAGTCTCTCGCTGGAGTCTGTTTTTGAAGCTTTTTTGTTGAAGGATAGCCACTCTCAGGTCTGTAATCAAGTGACCAGAGAGATTGAAGTGTTCTCCGACTGGTTTTGAATGTTATAATTCTTGACGTCCAATTTGTGTCTATTTATTCTTTTACGTAGAGACTGTCCAGTTTGACCAATGTACATGGCAGAGGGGCATTGCTGGCACATGATGGCATATATCACATTGGTAGATGCGCAGGTCACATAAACACCATTTTATTTTTACTGATAAAAAAATCTAGTCCTTCCAAGCCTAGCTCTATGCTACCAAATGCACTAACAACATATAAATAGATGTGGAAGGCTTAGATTTTATGAGGAAATGTTGCTGGCAAACGTTGATTTCATTACACACCCTGAACTGATAAGAAAATATTTCCACCAATGATCATCGAAATTTACAGACAGGCAACATAAGAAAAATGCTACTTGAGAACTTATTAGAGTTTAATGTGAAGATATTTCCTTGGTAGAGTTTGACAAATGGTGTGGACAATTTTTGTTTTATCGGTTCTAAAGCTTTAACTTTTCGAATCTCAACATCTACTGTCATTAAATCATTAGCGTCACACACCCCCACAATTTCTCACAGCTGTGGAAACAGAAATTGATAAAAACCATGAAAATTTAAATTGATACTAATTGAAAACAATGCTTGAAAACAAACAGATATTATCTGTCAAAATTATAAAACAATAAAAATCGAACCCTGCCAAGCCTGTGTTTGTTAGAGAGACAAGGTGGGTGAGGAAATATCATTGATTCGACCAACTTCTCCTGGAGAGAGAGACAAGCTTTTGAGCTACAGAGCTCTTCTCAGCTCAGGGCCAATTCTCCTCTTTGCTAGGAGGTGTTACGACTGATATAGGGTGAATGACACAATACAGTCCATCTATTCACAGCCAGTGTGGGTTTTTTTTGTGGCCTGGCAAACCTTTCTCTCTAGACAGCCCACATTCCTGCAGCACCATGGAGTGCAGGAAGAAGGAGAGATGCGAGATCACGAACTGCAGCCCAGCGTGCGTAGCCGAGTCAGAGTCCACCTGCCGGGTGCAGGGAGAATCACGTTATCACACCTTCGACGGGCAGGCTTTCAACTTCACGGGCACCTGCACTTATGCCATCGCCAGGACCTGCAGCTCGGACACCACTCTCCCGTCATTCAGCCTCGAGGCCAAGAACCAGAACCAGCACAATACTCACATTTCCTCGGTTGCTTTTGTGACAGTCCGTGTCTACAATGTCACCATTTCGATGGACAGATACACAAAGGGGCTAGTGCAGGTGAGTATCCGCAGTGCTGTAGGCCTTATTTCTGGATTTCCTTGTAGTCCTGTGAATCTCAGTGCCCCCTGCTATCCCAGTCCTCGGCTCCCCCACCCCAGAGCTCTGCTGGTGCCCCTCACTCCCGACCTGCAGCCTGTATCCAAAGGGGAATGATGAATGCTTGGGTAGCCTCATTCATCATTTCTCTAAATGGGCTGGATTTCATGGGTCCCTGGGGGACAAGCACCACAGGATAAATCCCCATAAGAGGTCTACCTGGTCTGGAGCTGGGACTGTCTGGAAGGCAGTTGAAGGGGGGAGCTGCAGTAGCCAAGCTAAGTGGAGCTGGTGGACCTGGGGTCTCAGCAACTTGGATAGTCAACAATTGATTTGTATGCCCCCTAGGTGAATGCCTGGAGCTCCAGCCTCCCCATCTCCCTGATGGAGGGGAAGCTGAGGGTGTATCAGAATGGGGGCTCTGTGGTCATAGAGACTGACTTCTCCCTGAGGATTTCCTATGACTGGGACAGCTCTCTGGTGGTGCGGCTCTCCAGCAGCTTCTGGGAGAGCACCTGCGGCCTGTGTGGCAACTACAACGGGGACCCTGGGGACGACTTTGCCACCCAGCCGGGGGCGCTGGCTGCCAGCTCCGTGGAGTTCGGGAAGAGCTGGAAGGTGGAGGATGGGGACAGGTTCTGCTGGGACGACTGCATTGGGGAGTGCAAGAGCTGCTCCCCAGAGCTGGTCAGCAGGTACAAAGCTGAGCCCTTCTGCGGCTGGATCAGCAAAGGGGTGGGCGGCCCCTTCAGCCACTGCCACTCCGTGATCGACCCCAAAATCTACCTGGACAACTGTGTCTATGACCTGTGCATGAACGACGGTCTCCAGGACATGCTATGCCAGGCACTGACGAGCTATGCTGATGCCTGCCGGGGAGAGGGGGTGGATATCTCCGACTGGAGGATGCTGGTGGGATGCTGTGAGTACACCCGGGTAGAGGGGAATTGTGTAGGGTGGTCCCAGGGTGATGGGATGAGCATGAGCCAGGGGAAACCAGCGGGGAACACGTGCTAATGGGGAGATCTATGGGGCCAGGGGACCTTCTCCCCAAGGAAGGAGAACATTTAACGCTAGATGGACAAGCCTCAGAATAGGAGACAGTCTGGCCCTGGCCGAGGAGCTGGAGGAGATGGGACCTGAGGGGCTCTGCCAGCTCCAGTTCTGTGGGTCAGAGCTCATTGTGCATTCGGGGACATCGCTGGGGGCTGCTCTGCTGCACAGTGTTTGCCGGGCCCCCTCAGCCCTATGCCAAGCTGGCCAAATGTAGCGATATTCCCAGTGACCCCCGTGTCCTGTCCCTTTGACAGCTCTGCCCTGCCCAGAGAACAGCCAGTACCAGCTCTGTGGCTCCGCATGTCCTGCCACCTGCAACGACCAAGTGGCCCCTAACAACTGCTCCTTTCCCTGCGTGGAGACCTGCCAGTGCAACGAGGGCTTCGTGCTGGATGCTGGGAAATGCATCCGCAAGGCCAGCTGCGGATGCGAGTTCCAGGGGCATCTCTATGCTCCCGGAGAGCAATTCTGGGGGGACAGCACCTGCACCAGACTCTGCGTGTGTGACCCACAGAGCAGGCAGGCGAGCTGTGAGGGTGCAGGGTGCAGGACCGGTGAGCAGTGCCAGGTGAAAAAGGGCTTCCCAAACTGCTATCCCACCAACTACGCCAGCTGCATGGCCAGTGGGGACCCCCACTACACCAGCTTCGACGGGCAGAGGTTTGACTTCCAGGGCAGCTGCCACTATCAATTGGCCGGGCGGTGCCAGGAGCGGAAAGAGCTGGTGGATTTCCAGGTCCTGGTACAGAACGACAACAGGGGCCTCCGAGCTGTGTCCTTCACCAGAGCCGTAGAGGTCCGAGTGTATGGCGTGAACATCACAGTCAGCAGGGACTATCCAGGAAGAGTCCTGGTGAGTTCAGTCATCGCCCAATCCTGAGACACCATTTCATTAGAGCTTCTACTTTGCGTTGTATTGTGTCCGCAGCTTCCTGGTTTAGGTCATTATCTAATTTCCCCCCTTTGTCTTCTTTACTGTCTTCACTCATCATTGCACTTTTCATCTTCCTTCTGTATGTGTCATCAATGCAGCTGGGTGGAAAATGGGGAGAGGGTGAAGATTCTGCAGGGAAAATTTCAAGTTTTTGGCAAAAAAAATCAAAATTTGAAACATTCTGCCCCCAAATCGAAATATTTTCTTTCTGAAATACCACCACAGTGCCTCAGGGGAGTTGTAGTTTGGGTTTCTCGGTAGTCTGGGCCTTCAGGTCAGACTGAATCTCCCATGAAGCACCACGGGCTCTCCTTTTGGTGAAGAAAGGTAGTGCATCATGGCAGCACATGGGCACAGGGCATTGTGGGAGATGGAGGCCAGTTGGGGGACTCAGCACATAAAGGAAAATGGCAACCCAAACTACAACTCCCATGAAGCAAGATGGTGGCATTTCAGAAGCAAAATATTTCATTTTTTTTAGACAAAATATTTCATTTTGAGGCAAAAACTGATTGAGGTGGTTGAAAACTCAGTTTTGCTGCAAAACAAAAAATACAATTTTTTTGGCTGGCGCTTTTGCAGAAAATGTCATTCAATAAACCAATTGATTTTCCATCAAAAAATAGTTTTGCCAGGTAATTTGTGATCAGCCCTAAGGGTCAGCAACCGTCACCCCTTTGCTCGGGTATTCATGTGTCGTCATTGGGACCATTTTGATCATCTAGTTCACATTGTCAGAGATTTCAAAGCCAGAAAGGACCATTGTGGTCATCTAGGCTGACCTCCTGTACAACACAGCCCAGAGAACTGCCCTGTAAGTTTTCCCCACAAGCCTCTTCCAACTGCCAACCGCTTATTCAAAGTCAGAGATTTTCACACCCCTGTTACATTTACCTTAAGAGTCAAAAATGTATCAGAGCCGCTATAATTGACTTGGCGTCATGTTTTGAAGAA